>NC_080070.1:23821621-24135910 GCF_949987535.1 Balaenoptera acutorostrata
TGGGGTCTGTCATACCGGCGGCTGTTAAAAGCCTCAATGTTGGCCCTCAAGGTGCATTCTTCTGCTTGGAAGTCCCACGGCCTGGCATCGATGTCTGTGTTGGGAAGATTAGAAAGAAAAAGATGTATACACCTCAGGACACTGCTCCTGTTAGCACAGAGCATGGTCTATGGGATACCAACAGTGCAACTGCTCAGAATTTCCTTTTTTGTAAAGAGCAATGTACAAAGTAAGTATATAACATGCTGCCAGTCAGGTTTAAAAAATATACACATGCCCACATACATGTGCTTATATATGCAGACACTATCTTTGGAAGAGTCTAGAAACTGGTTAACAGTGATTACCACTGAGAAGGAAATGAGGGCCCTGAGGGAGGTAGACTTCTTTTTATTGTATTTCCTTTCCATTATTTCACTTTCTTACTAGTTATATGTATTATATTTTCCAAAACAGCAACTCAGTTCCCTTTATTGAACTTTCCTTAGGAATGGGAGTTTCCCACTTGAACAAAATCATAGTTTTCAAGGAATGGTAAGAGGCAGGAAGGGGCACAACAAGGAGAATCAGAATGAACCAGTTACTGAAGACTTTCCTGATTCCATGGAACCTCCTCCAGCACACGAAAAATCTATATGCAGCTTATGTTAAGATTATGAGGTGGGGCTTCCCTGGTGGCGCAGTGGTTAAGAATCCGCCTGCCAGTGCAGGGGACACGGGTTCAAGCCCTGGCCCGGGAAGATCCCACATGCAGAGCAACTAAGCTCGTGCGCCGCAACTACTGAGCCCGTGTGCCACAACTACTGAGCCCACGCGCCTAGAGCCCATGCTCCGCAACAAGAGAAGCCACCGCAATGAGAAGCCCACACACCGCAACGAAGAGGAGCCCCCACTAGCCGCAACTAGAGCAAGCTCGCGCACAGCAACAAAGACCTAACGCAGTCAAAAAAAAAAAAAAAAAAAAAAAAAAGCAAGCAGACAAATCCAGCAGGATTCTACAGAACAACTGGCCTAGTTCTTCAATTATGTCAGTGTTATGGGGGGGAAAAAGAACCCTGCTAGATTCAAAACAAATAAAAGGATATAACAATCAGATGAAATTTGTGGTCCTGGGTTGGATTATGACTTGGAAAAGAACAGCTTTAAAGAACATTTTGGGGCAACTGGGAAATTCTGAACATGGACTTGATTATTAGATAAAACGAAAATGTACTGATATAGAAAGGTAGAAATAATGTTAACTAAAAAGAGAATATTATACACAACACTGTAAAGCAACTATACTCCAATAAAAACTAATTTAAAAAAGAGAAGATTATAAAATAGCATACACAATTTGCTTTCATTTAAATAAAATGTAGGGCTTCCCTGGTGGCGCAGTGGTTAAGAATCTGCCTGCCAATGCAGAGGACACAGGTTCGAGCCCTGGTCTGGGAAGATCCAACATGCCGCAGAGCAACTAAGCCCGTGTGCCACAACTATTGAGTCTGTGCTCTACAGCCTGCGAGCCACAACTACTGAGCCCACATGCCACAACTACTGAGCCTACGTGCCACAACTACTGAAGCCCATGCGCCTATAGCCCATGCTCCACAACAAGAGGAGCCACCACAATGAGAAGCCCACACACCACAACGAAGAGTAGCCCCTGCTCGCCACAACTAGAGAAAGCCCGCGCACAGCACGAAGACCCAATGCAACCAAAAATTATAATAATAATAAATAAATAAAATGTATGTGTATATGTAGAGGAAAAAATCTGTATGAACATACAATAAGATTTTGGTGGCGATCTTTGGATGGTACAAATATGGCATAAATATGGTAATATTGTAAAATGTTTGCTTCCTTGTATTTTCTAACTGCTTTGTAATAATAAAAGGTTATTTTTTTAAAAAAAATCTCTCAGAGAGACTGTCATACAGAGTGAAGTAAGTCAGAAAGAGAAAAACAAATACCGTATGCTAACACATACATATGGAATCTAAAAAAAGAAAAAAAATGGTTCTGAAGAACCTAGGGGCAGGACAGGAATAAATACGCAGACATAGAGAATGGATTTGAGGACACGGGGAGGGGGAAGGGTAAGCTGGGACAAAGTGAGAGAGTGGCATGGACATATATACACTACTAAATGTAAAATAGTTAGTGGTAAGCAACCGCATAGCACAGGGAGATCAGCTCTGTGCTTTGTGTCCACCTAGAGGGGTGGGATAGGGAGGGTGGGAGGGAGATGCAAGAGGGAACGGATATGGGGATATATGTATACATATAGCTGATTCACTTTGTTATACAGCAGAAACGAACACACCATTGTAAAGCAATTATACTCCAATAAAGATGTTAAAAAAAAAAAAATCTCTCAGAGAAACCTGTCACTTAAAGGAATGTTTTGAAAAGGGGTAATTATCCCTCAATTGACTTGTTTTATAAAATGGATTTTCATAGTTTACATGGGACAGGGTACGTGCTGGAATTTGAAGCAGCGCCTTAATGTTTGTTATAACAGCACCTGACTATAATCATATATTTTCTCATCTAAAATATGTAACAATTCATACCAAAAGAGTAGAGATGTTTGTTTAGTTTTGTTTCAATCCTGGGCAACTCCTAGAGGTCAAAAGCTCTGAGAATACTCACCATTCCCATAAGCCCAGTCATCATTCATGCGGTGGCGTACTTTCTGATAAATGGCTGACATGGTTTTCATGTTGCTTTTCCTCCACTGGCGCCCCAGGTACTTGGTCTGTATTTTTAGCAGCTTCAGCACATAAAGTTGCAGCATGGCCTGTTTGACCTTGAGGGCCCGCTTTAAGATTGGAGCAGATTTAAACACTACCAGCATCTGCCCATTTAAAGAGGGATAGGAATGAAGAAAGATAAGGATCTAAAGTTTCTTGGAATTTACAACTCACAGACAAATTAAGCCAAACCTGGCTAACCTCAGACTACCCTGGGGAGCTTTGGAAAATCTATGGTCCAAGCTCCACTTAGACTTAGTCTTTAACAACAGAGGAAGCACTACATTTATATTTCACAATTCAAAATTTCTAATATTCAAAGAGCAAAAAAATTTTGTCAGCCACACATCCCCTTTCCACTGTTACCAGCTTCCTGTGTATCTTCTGGAGATAATTCTATGTATGTGTATGTTACTTTTATTAACAGAAATGATAGCAACTACATACCCTTTCACCTTGTTCCATACCTTGATTTTTTTTTCAATTTTATTTATTTATTTATTTATTTTTATTTTTTTAATATTTTTTTATACAGCAGGTCCTTGATTTTTACTTAACAATATATCTTGAAAATTATTCCACAGCAGTACAGAACCGTCGCATTCTTTTTAATGGTTGTATTAATATTCTATTATAAGGATGTACATAAATAATTTAACCAGTTGGTATTAATGAGCATTTATGTTTTTTCCAGTCTTTCATGATTACAAATACTGCTGCAGTGAATAATCTTAGACTTGTATCATTTGAGATACGTGACTATAATCCAAAATACAATGCTAACTTCCCTACCAGAGCTGCCCTGAGGGAGGGTCCATATTCAGCTCCCTGAAAAGAAATGGACTGGTAAATAATTATCATAGAAAAAGTACCCAGAATTAGGAGGTGCTAAGTCTTACGGAGCATTCAGTGTCTATCTATAAAGCTCGCAAAGCGAGAAGTCCATATTTACTAAAGATAAAAAAAACCCCAATTAGGTGGACACCATGATCTGAAGCTCCACTCACCATGGTTCTGGAATGCTTCCATTTGGTCAGTTTATTGAGCAGCCTCAGAAGGTTGATGCAGGAAAAGAGGTTCCTCCAGCAGAACTGGTTGTTGTCTCCAGCTTCCTGTAATAAGGCATGCTCATCATTATCTCAACACCTATAAGGCATTCCTTCCCACAGAAGTATGGAAGTCACGGTTGGTCAGTTTAGGTGAGGCCTTCCATATGAAATGCTACCTCCTTTCCATCCCACTCTTCATGTAGTGAGGCCCCAAGGCATGCAATATCCTTCATCTGAAAACACACAGCTGCCAATCCTGGAAGACTCTACCTAGAGCAAGTACTGGCTAGAAAGATGGTACATGAACATAGAAACTTCATTTAAGCAAGCTTTCTTGTGTAGCTTTCTGCTTTAACATCAGAAAAGAGATGATAGAATTTTGCCCTCATATACTCTGCACTTAAGTAAGCTATGTTTATAATTGCTAAGAGTTATTCTGGTAGATTTCAAACTATTGGGTTAGCCAAAAAGTTCGTTCGCATTTTTGTAAGATGTTACAGAAAAACCCGAACGAACTTTTTGGCCAACCCTATATATTGTATGGATCTCAAATTCATTACAATTAATTCTTTAAAAAATCAACCTCCACCCTCCTTTATCAAACCATATTGCAGTAAACTGCTTAATTCTCTAGCATGGAAGGAAAAAAGGCAGATGGTTAATTGGAACCAGGTGTTTCTCTTGAATGTTTCTTGATAGCTTGTGAGCACCCAACCAGAGATAACAGATGGATGTCAGATCAGAAACAGGTAACTACTCATAGAAACATCTTTCAGGGACAAAAATAAGAGTCTGGGTTTTGGGGCTTGCACCTATATACTGGTGTCAGAAGCTATATAAATCAATTAACACACTTGGTGGTCAAACTAACATCTTGGAAATTTCTCATGTCTACAATGTGAGAGGAGAATGTAGGAGTGGGAGATGTGTAGAAGTGAACTGCTTTCTGGTGAGTGGAAGATTACCCCCTACTCTCCCAAATTAATTTGAAGCAAGCAAAGCAGACATACATCAACTGTGGAATGAACAGCCAAGACTTTTGAGAATATTAGGCTCTCCTAAGAAAGAAATAAGACTGAGGATCAAAAAGTTGCAGGGATACTTTTCGGAAATATTGTTTAGAAATAATGTTCTCCTGCAAATTCCCTGGTGGTCCAGCACTTAGGACTCGGCACTTTCACTGCAGGGGCCCAGGTTCGATCCCTGGTCAGGGAACTAAGATTTCACAAGCCGCGCGGCATGGCCAAAAATAATAATAATAATAATGTTCTTCTTCCTCTAGTAAATGTTCAATATTGTGTTTAGAACTAGTTCCAGGAAAGCTATCTGTTTTGTTCTAAGAGAAACTTCCATGGGAGCCTCCACTCTAGTGCAAAACAGATCAGGTTTTATAGATGTTACCTTTTGTGTGGCTAACAGAGGAGACAGACTTCTAAATGTTTATGTTTTAAGAAGAAGCAGGGGAAACAAAAACATAAGAGAGAAGTAAGTATATTTCAGCTGTGAGCTTTCTTCTTCCTGACTTCTAATACGGTAGCCACATAAAAAGACTTGCATCCCTTGTGGGATATGGGAGTAGTGGCATGGTCTTGGAGAAGCAGCACTGGAGTAGGCATCAGGACACCCGGGTTATGGCTTCAGTCCTGGCTGTATCACCTTAGGCAAGTAATTTCCCTGTTTCCTGTAAGAGGCTGAACTAAGATAACCTTTAAGATCCTTTTATCTCTGACCATTCAATAATTCTGTGGCTTACAAGTTAAAGTTTTGAGGGAGAGAATGCTGATTGTGGCTGCCTTTTTCTCAGAGCTGAGTCTCAAGAGTCCCAAGAGCTGCCCCAGTCCCCTCCTGAAGGTAGTCTCACCTGCCCAGGGCCCTTCCCTCTGATAATGCTTCCCTGATGTCTATAACTAGCCCCACTTCTTGCATCACTAGATGCTGCCTGGAGTGGGCACTGAAAGCACACATGCTGGTCAGTGGCTCTCCCTGGAGAGCTGAGTCCAGGCTTGTTGTCTTCTTTGCTGGAGCCCTGCTCAAGCCTTCTCCCTTCTTCCAACCCAACAAATAATCTTTTTCCCAGAAAGCCTTTAGGTCCATGGGTGCCCTTTCAGAATTGCCTGTCTTGAGAGTTTTTTCTTTTTATGTTCATTTAAAGCAGGTTTGGGCTTCCCTGGTGGCGCAGTAGTTAAGAATCTGCCTGCCAGTGCAGGGGATATGGGTTCGAGCCCTGGTCCAGGAAGATCCCACATGCCACGGAGCAACTAAGCCCGTGCACCACAGCTACTGAGCCTGTGCTCTAGAGCCTGCGTGCCAAAACTACTGAAGCCCGTGTACCTAGAGCCCATGCTCCACAATAAGAGAAGCCACCACAATGAGAAGCCCGCGCATCACAATGAAGAGTAGCGCCTGCTCACAGCAAGTAAAGAAAGTCCGTGCGCAGCAACGAAGACCCAAATCAACCAAAAACAAATAAATAAATGTATAAAACTAACTAAATAAAGGTTACCTTCTTCCTTCCTCTTTTTTTTTTTTTTTTTTTTTTCAGGACTCAGCATATTAAGTAAGATGCAAACTTCTGCAGGGGGATATATTTTGTGAACAGCAGCACTTGGCTATATTCTCTTGTTCCTGGTACTTAGCAGTATCCAAAGCAAGACCTTTACTCACTTTCAACCAGCTAAAATTAAAAAAGAATTGCCCATGTTCCACTCTCACAAATAAATATTTGTTTGCATACACATTTGGTCTGAAGATTCAGTTTAGCAACCACAATCCTACCCTTTCAGAGCATCTCTAAGGCACTACAAGGGTTCTGCTCTCAAAGATCCATCCATAGCTCAGCTGAGTGAGCCAAGCCAAATAAAAACCCATGCTTTGGACTTCCCTGGTGGTCCAGTGGTAAAGAATCCGCCTTCCAATGCAGGGGACGTGGGTTTGATCTCTGGTCGGGGAACTAAGACCCCAGATGCTGCGGGGCAACTAAGCCCGCGCGCCACAACTACTGAGCTCTGGCGCCTCAATTAGAGAGCCTGCGTGCCGCAAACTACAGAGCCCATGTGCTCTGGAGCCTGCGCACCACAACTAGAGAAGAGAAAACCCACACGCCACAACTAGAGAGAAGCCCGTGCACCGCAACGAAGAACCCACGCGCCACAACGAAAGATCCTGCATGCCTCAACGAAGATCCCGCGTGCCGCAGCTAATACCCAACACAGCCAAATAAATAAATAAATAAATAAAGTTAAAATGTTAAAAAAAAAAAGAAAATACATTAAAAAAAAACAGGCTTAAGACAATTAAGTGGATAATTAACTCAGATGACTGTGGAAAGGAAGAACAGAGTGTTTCTTTTGTACTGAGGAAATCAGATTGGTTAGAATCTGAGCACTGGAAGAGACTTAGCTGTTCTAGTCCAATTCTGTTATCCATAGAAGCAAAACCTGAGGCCCAGAAAGAGGAAGGTGGTCTGGCCAAGGTCACATGGTAAGTGCCCCAACCAGGGCTTGAACCTAGATTTCCAGTACTTACTGAATTCTAACACTTTGTCTTTGTTTACTGTTCATCTTCTGATTAAGTTACTGCTAGGTTAAGGACCCAGATCTAGGTATCATAAGAGTTATGATTCTCAAAAGTGATGTGAGGAGGTATGGAGGAAGGAGAAAAGAAAATTTCAAAGTCATCTGGGGAGCTTTAGCAAACTACTTGTGCCCTGGGAGGGACCTGGGCATGTGAGTTAAAAAAATCACCCCATTACAGAAAGGGTGACAACCAGGAAAATTGATAAAATGCAAAAAAAAAACATTTATCCATGGTCCTTCCTCTGTATAAATACCTCATGGAAAATGGATATATACCTTATGGTATGTTCACATTTTGTCTAGGATAGAGAAACAATAATGCTACTGGTGTTATTGGTTTTAAATAGTGATGGTGAATGTCAAAGCAAAGACTTTTATTTAAGGAGGTCACAAATCACTGGTTAAATAATGCCTAAAAGGAATGCTAGAGACCTTAATACCTGAACATAAAGAAAACAAAAATCAAAACAATAACAAAAATCTTCTGGAATATCTGTAAATATCTGGATTAGGAAGTTATAAAACTAATAAAGATAGATGAAAGGATCAGGTATATAAATTTAAGTGACATGAACATATTTTTATAGGTATTTCTGAATATAAATCATACCCAAATTTGAAGAATTTTGCAATGAACTACCTTTTAAGAATTAACTTAATAATTTCACTTGCCTAGATCTGAAAGGAAATGACAAATATTTCTTTGCAAATGGCTAGGTCATGCAAATTCTTACCCTCTGCTTTGGACAACACTTCACCACTCCACCTGCTTCCATATCAGTAGAGGGTAAGACTGGGCAAGATACTAAGAAACTTCTAGGTCTGATACTCAATGACTCCAAAATACAGTGTATGTTTAGTTAGAAATTATAAATGCATTGTTGTAATAACATGATATATGTTATAAAGTACATCTAAAGTAAAAAAGGATATTAATACATATAAAAAAGATCTAATATATCCCACCCCTAAAGCATCATGTTGCACACCCTATTTTTCATACCATTGCTCTAAACAACCACCCAGATGCTGAGCATCCTACAGTACTTGAGGCCATACCCACTGCCTTCTCTAGCAACCTCCTTCTAAAGACCATACCTAACTTCCACACAATCATACATTCACCATCCTTCTCTTATGTTTGGAATTTAATTTTAATTTTTTCCTAGTTTAGTGGATTGAATTTGAATACAGACTTTTGGAGATCTAGAAATTGTAACCCTTCCTGCACCAGGTAGGTGAGGAAACTCTTCAGTACATGAGTAAAGATGGCCTACTGTAGAGCTAGATGTTTTGACAAGATGAGAAGACCGTAGATATTAATGTGCCATTAACTTTGCCTTTATTTCATGTCCATTATATGTGTAGTTGGAATTCCAAATGAAGTTGAACTCAGTTCAAATACAGAAAACTGAGAAAATATGAATCAAGACTACCTTAGCCAAGTAATTCCACTTCTAGGAATCTATCTTAAGGAAATAATCAGAGATGAGGTCAAAGATTCATGTGTAAGGATGTTCATTTTGGATTTATACAAAGAACACTGAAATAAATGCCCAACAATAGTAGAAAACAATCATTTTTAAAAAATTAAGTAGTGTAATATTATATGTAGCTATTAAAAATTATGTTCTAAGAATGTTTAATAAAATCATATTGTGAACATTTAGATTTTACTATGTGAATTGAAACATATGTAAAGTCCTTATTTTCTTAAATAATATGTGTGTGTGTATATATGAGTGAATATATAAATATATATGGTTAACTGTAGCAAAATAATAACAGTGGTTTATTTTCTTTCCCATATGTTTCTGTATTTCCCCAATTTTCTGCAATAGTATATTGCAATACTATATTCAATTTTAAAGTCAGAAAAATAAAATTGAAATGTTACTTAAAGAAAATCCTATACACTTAAAATGCCAGTACATTTTCTGTGCTTACAATTAATTCACTGAGCCTGAAAAAGACATAAGTCTTACTCATATAAACACTAGTCCTTTCTGAGTGCAGAAGCCATCAGTTTAGATAAACAGACCACTATACTGAGGATCTATGTGGAGTAAACTTGCTAGTTAAGTCCATGACTGAGCTCAGGGAAGTACTTCTAAGTTCAAGTAAAAAATTTAAAAAACTGTGGTTACCAAATGAAACCACCAGGCGCCACTGTTGCTTCACAGAAAGGACAGGAATCCCTAGCATGAATCTGTTTTTCATTAAGAATAGATACATGTTTTTACCTACTCTTAGATACAATAAAGTCTTCTCAGAGGCATAACAAGTATTTCAATAATTTTCTGTTCATATCCCAAAAGGTCAATCAGAAGAGATAAAGTTTAGTTCCCATCAATTCCTACTTATGGGATTGAGAAAAGAGAACACATTATATCAAGAAATTGATTCAGGTCATAAAAGCTGACTTTACGTTTTGAAGTACCCTACTAATAGTAGCGCTTTAATGCTATCCCTGTACCACTGTTTCTGTGAGAAAGTGCATTCCTCATTGCAACTCTGAATGACAGGGCTGCATGTCTCCACCCTGGCTCTGCTACTTTCAACTATAAAGTTTTGGCAGCTATTTAACTTCTCCATCTATAAAACACTGAATACCAACCTCATACAGTTGTTTTAAAGACTGAATAACATCATAAACAGGGTTAGACAACTTACTACCTCTCTCTGCAGAGGTAAGAAGCTCCCAGCTTCCTTGGCTGCTGAGACCACATCCAAGTAAGACAGGGAATCTCTGCCCCGGTGCTTAAAAAGGTGCTAGACTTAGTGTCTCAGGACACGGGTCCTTCTCTAATTCAGGGTCTGTCATGAGGAGTGGACCTGACGAGTCACTTCATCCACTGGGCCCTCAGGTTTCTCATCTTTGAAATAGGGGGTTTGGCCAAATGGCTCTCAGGTCCCCTCTAGCCAAGAATCCTATGGTTCTGTAAAACTTGTGCCACAGAAGGTACCATTCTACTTTTGCACAACAAACTTCTCTGATGTGACATCTTGCAGGTACTAAAGTTGGGGGACAAGGGGTTGGGGCACACACGGGTGCCATCATCTGATCATTTATTAAGGTCCTTCCATGTACTGAACATGGTGCTAGACTCGGGGGATATAAAATGAAGATGATACTATCTCTTCCTTTAGGGAGTTTTCAATCAAATGGAGAAACAGATACAGATAAACAATTACAGTGCAACAGGGTGAAGGTATGGGCTGAGGTATATCTAAAGAGCTGTAGAGATGAGATAGGCACTCGAGTTCAACATGCTGGTCATGAGTCAGTTTCATGGGATTCAGAATAACTGAGGGACTTCTATGATTTGCCTAGAACTGTTTCCAGCATGAGGAACTTTCTGGGTCATCCTTCTGTGGCCATATTGAATTTTGCCTCAGAGAGACCTAGGTAAGGTATTTTCTGAAGTACACACCCCTGGGTATTTTCTGTAGCACAGCAGAAAGAAGACAGATAATTGATTTAGGCTAGACCAGAAGAGATTCTCCTGCCATTTATCACAGATGTTCACACTCAATTTCAGTCCCATTATCTTTCTAAATTCCCTCTCCTCCTTAGTGTTTTTCACTGACCCTTTTCTCTATAAAATGCTACACTCAGCTTCTCCAAATCTTTCTCAACTGGGTCAGCAGCTCTAGACCCCTACTACCTCTGTGCTCTTGCCAATATGCCTCTACTGATCTGAGACCCCCAAACCAGGGCATTAGGGGGCTAGAGAAGAAAAGGAAGAGCAAATGCCAACCTCTGCCACCTGGTAATTTCAAAGGGTATCAAATCCCCACTTGCTTACCAGACTCTCCGTAGTAAGCTCTGGCAAATCCTGGATGATACAGCATGGGTAATCCAGGACCGAGATACTGCAAGATGCAGAGATAAGGACAGGCTTTAGGTAAATGGCAATGGCAGCAAATGGCTATATCTGAAAGGGCAAGAGGTATTTCTCTTCAGCAGGCCGCATCTATTTCCAAAACTGCTTAGTGATTTCAGCTGAAACTGAGGGTTCTGGTGCCAGGCAACTCCAGATCCAGTCTCCTCTCCTCACAGCCATGAGAGGAACCAACAGAATTCTTTCAGGCTGGCCCCTATCTGGCAGAGGCAAGAGAAACCAGAAGGAGAGCCTCTGTATAGCCACCTTTCTCCTCCCTTCTTTAAAGGAATACATAAGCTTGTGTGCATTTGCGTTTCTGCATTTAAGTGTATGCTTGTGTGTATGCGTGTACATAAAATTGTGCTCCCAGAGATGCTGCCCAAACTCATCCCAATAATAACCACCTGTGGATGTGAGAATGAAATGAAGACCTCTCCTGTGTCCCTTACCAGATGTTCCTGAAACTCAGGAGCTCTGGGGAATGATCACAGAAGCCACTCCTAGAGGAAGCTTGAGACAGAGGCAGCTTCCTGCAGCAGGGCCAATCTAGTAGCTCAAGAATGGTAATAGCATCTGCCCCCAAAACAGACAGTGGGGAACTGCAAGGGAGCTGGAGGCTCTGCGGTGAGCCCAGGGAAGCAGGCATGAGTCAGCAGGGGAAATAAGGCACCACATGATGACAGGGACACGGTCACTCGAAATGACGGCTCTCTTTCTTTCCTCTTCTCCCTTCTTCACTGGTACAATGCAGAATTTAGACTAGCTAATCTCTAATGCTCCTTCTGGCTCCAACATTCCATAAGGTTTTAAACACCAATCCATCCGAACTAGAGTAGTTGGAAATGAGTAAAGGATGTTGGCAAAGCATAGGCTATAAAGAGGAATATGAGGTTCCTTCAACCTGTCTCTACATTTCAAAGTCAAAACTTCTATCCAAGCAAAACGTAACAATTTATTTGACAAGAAATGTTGACCTTGTCCAAGAAACCCACAAAGGTAACCTAAGGGAACCAAGGTAGGAGAGGAGAGGGCAGTGGACCTACCTACTGGATTCTCCCAGGGCTCTGCACTACTCCATTAGGATAAACATTCTCAGCTGGCTCATCTACTTATCTACCCACCTCCCAATGACAAAGCCCCATGGCAAAGTAGGTACTGGCAACCAGGAAATGAGGGTGGGAAATCAAGGATGGATTTGTTCCAATCTCATTGTACTGAATTCTAGCCTAAGGGGGCATAAAATAAAGTTACAAGTTTCTAGGATATCTAGATTTTAAGAGCCATGAGGAAACTGCAATAACGAGCTGTAGGTGCTCAAGTTCTCAAGATCATGCAACAGTAAAGCTTACAGGTAATGCATGAGAGGACCACTGTATCCAGGCCAAGCTTAGCAAACGGTGTAGTCTGGCACTACCGCTCTTCCAACTCCAAATTGAACCTGATGGACACCTATTGGATTGTCTGCCCCCTGCTTCTAGGCCCATGGTACAGGGGGCATTTAGTTCCTGAACCCCACTCCCCAGTCACAGTTGATTGATCCAAGGGTGGATCAACCCTGGGAATGTAAAACAGGGATTGAGAGCCAATTCAATCTCTGAAGTGGCACAGGAATATGTTTAGTTCATGTGGGCATATTTCACTAAGTGGCCTAGGAAGCAGACAAAACTATTTGTCAATGAGAGAGGAAAAACTGGAGTGGAGGTACAGAGGCTTGGTGGCCATAGATGGAGGTGGAGAGCTTCCTTGGCTCCTTATGCTACAGACCAACCCTGAGGCCCAGAGCTGCATCTTGTCCTAGGTTCCTCGAGATGATATACTGCCCATTTTCTCCTAACAAATTCCCATTCTGTGTGAGCCAGGTCCAGCTCTTTTTGGTTCCTTATCACTAAGAGGGTTGACTGATACACACAGGTACCTTCATGAAGCTGTGACCCTTACCCAGCCCGACCTACACTTTCATTTTCCCTGGTAACCCAACTAGTATGTCTTAAGTGTCTTTTTTTTTCTGGCCGTGCCACGCGGCTTGTGGGATCTTAGTTCCCCGACCAGGGACCAAACCCGGGCCCTCGGAGTGAAAGTGCAGAGCCCTAACCACTGGCCAGGGAATTCCCGTAAGTGCCATTTTTTTTTTTTTTTTAAACATCTTTATTGGAGTATAATTGCTTTACAATGGTGTGTTAGTTTCTGCTTTATAACAAAGTGAATCAGTTATACATATACATATGTTCCCCTGTCTCTTCCCTCTTGCGTCTCCCTCCCTCCCACCCTCCCTATCCCACCCCTCTAGGTGGTCACAAAGCACCGAGCTGATCTCCCTGTGCTGTGCGGCTGCTTCCCACTAGCTATCTATTTTACATTTGGTAGTGTATATATGTCCATGCCACTCTCTCACCCTGTCACATCCTACCCCTCCCCCTCCCCATATCCTCAAGTCCATTCTCTAGTAGGTCTGTGTCTTTATTCCCGTCTTGCCACTAGGTTCTTCATGACCTTTTTTTTTTTCCTTAGATTCCATATATGTGTGTTAGCATACTGTATTTGTTTTTCTCTTTCTGACTTACTTCACTCTGTATGACAGACTCTAACTCCATCCACCTCACTACAAATACCTCCATTTCATTTCTTTTTATGGCTGAGTAGTATTCCATTGTATATATGTGCCACATCTTCTTTATCCATTCATCCGATGATGGACACTTAGGTTGCTTCCATGTCCTGGCTATTGTAAATAGAGCTGCAATGAACATTTTGGTACATGACTCTTTTTGAATTATGGTTTTCTCAGGGTATATGCCCAGTAGTGGGATTGCTGGGTCGTATGGTAGTTCTATTTTTAGTTTTTTAAGGAACCTCCATACTGTTCTCCATAGTGCCGTAAGTGCCATTTTTAAGGGGGGTGGTGCCCAAGTCTCTCTGCAGTTAGGAAAAACCCATTCTCCAAGGCTTCCTCCAAACAGGAAAAGTAAAGCACTCTCATCTATGTTTATCTTAACTAATGCTTATAAAAGCTCTATGATATAGTCAGAGTAGGTATTATTCTTATTTTAAAGATGAAAATACTGTGTCTCAGAGAAACAAAGTGTCTTACGCTTGAGATGACACAGCTAGCAAGTGGCAGATCCAGGTCAGGAATCCAGGTCCCGTGACTTCAGGTTCTGTTTGTGTGTTTTAAACTACATATAAGTAGGCTGCCTCTCCAGGGTGGAGTTTCTGGCCGTGCTGACAGACTGGTGGGGCAATATCTCCTAGCCCCTCTCCAGTCACCTCAAGCGTCAGGTCAGCCTTCTTCTACTTTACGAACTTTGCCTCTGGTAAAGCACTTCTGGTCAACTCTACTGATTATCATGCTTCTAGTTTTTGTGTAAGTAGCAAACTGAGGAACAAGGATCTACTCTGTTAACCCCCCAGGTCCCCACTTGGCTGGAGCAATCCATAGCAACTGTGATCAGAAAGCAATCTATGTTTTAACCCTGCCTCTGCTGCTTACTTAAGGGGTCTCACTAGCATGTTATCCTTAAGTAAGTCAATTAACCTCTCTGAATTTGGTGAAATGGGAATAAAACTTATTGTGATATGTCTTAGCACTACTGAGGAGATTAAATGAAATAATGGATGTGAAAATCCTATATTTTTTTAAACTACAAATTGATCTATCTAAGTAAGGTTCTATTATTTATCTTTAGTTACAAATTCTGTATAACACTTTACAAAGTAGTGTGATTGATCCAACTTATGATTTACACCAAAATTAGGGCTGACCAGACAAGTAGGATGCTTCACAAAAAATATTTTCTGGATCCTTCTGCCACAGGGCTGAAATTTCATCGTTGCAGTTTCATTTCTTTGAGTCATGGCATTTTCAGTTTTCAAAACTATTAAAATTCAAATATCTTTGTGAAGAGGCCAAACCATACACCCCACCAGTAACACTTCAAGGAAATTAAATTTGACAGTGACAGCTCTAAGATAGAAAGGACCAGGGACACCAGGAGAACAGAAAGTCAGCTCTGAGACGATGTAACTTCTCAACCATCCCAAATATCCCTTTGAAATAAACCTGTCCAGAGTTCTTACCTGTTTTTGGCAGTGATGTAGGACAAAATATTTTGATTGAAGAACTTCAGGATCAATGGAATGCAGTTGGCAAATACCAAATGTTGTGATACATATTCAAACTGAATTAAAAGATCAAAGCAGAAAGGATGCTTATTTGGGGGAGAATAGAAGGTCTGTATGAAAAAAAAAGAGGCAAGTACAATTCTAATATCCATTCCTAAGAATATCCACTGTCCACTTGTGTTATCAGTCTTCCTGTCTGGGAAGTGGGAAGAACCATCTTCAGCCAGCCCATCCTACAGAGAAGGGGACAATCCGCAGTGTGTGTATGTTGCAAGCACCTGACCAAAAGCACAAACATAAACAAGCCAGAAAGAAAATCCCACTCCAGATAAATAGAAAGAATTGCTGTGAGATTTGTTCCTAAGCTCTACAGGAAAGGAAGGCTCCCTGAGGGAGTTGTCTTCCATACCAAAGCTCTGGCTCATAGGGTTTCAATTGTGATTGATACAGCAGGAACAGGTGCAGCCCAGCAACTGCTGGCATCACTCAGTCAGGATGGATACGGCACACAGTAACCAAATGAACCACTGGAATGTGGGCTCCAGCGTGAGTCTGGTTCACTACATTAGCCCCCATACTTAGAATATCAGTATTTTAATGAATGAATCAACAAGAGTCCTTCAGTCAACAGATACTGCACTGAGAATAAATCCAAGATCTTTTTGATGGGCTGGACACCAGAACATAGGGCTACATTTTGCTCTCTTGAATCTGGATGGGGTTTGCATCCAGGAAGACCTATTGCGGCAGTGTCATGGAGTTGTGTCACCTGGATTTTGCCCATGATACACTGAGGAACATCAGCCACAGTTTGTCTCCAGATCCAGAACCTAGACTGCTGGGAAGTGTAGAAACTGGGTTGAAAAAGCAGAAAACTGTAGTGTTTTAAATCCCTTAGCTCTTCCTGATCACCGAGAAATAGCCATGGCAGCAAGCTAAGCTGCCCTTTGCTCAGGTGTGTGGTTAGCAGTGGGGAGTCAGGTTGTGTTGCCCATTTCTCTCTTCTGCCTTAATACTTTCTCCCTGGCAGCTGACCCAGGGTATTTTCCAAAGCCTCAGATGGAGAAGCCAATGCATACCTACTATCAAGTGATGGAAAACATTTTTCAGTTTGAGACATGTCTGTAGCCTTGTCAGGATGCACTGATGCAGGGCAAGACCCATCAAGCCACCCACCTGTCTGGCTGTTGATCCACATACTGCCCACCAAGAGAAGCAGACAGAAGCACACATACACAGTTCTCTTTCTGCTAGGAGCACTATTTCTCATCCATCCCTACTCCTTCCAGCGCTGCTGCTGCTGCTCAGCAAACACTGGCAGAAGAAGTGTGAGTACTCAGGGCACCTAACACACCCAAAGGTGCCTCTGAATCTATGAAAGTGGAGAAATAATCCTGGTTGTACAGTCAAACCTGCCATGGACACATACCCTGCAGGGGCTTCCCTGCACTCTGAGGTCCTGCTCTTCTACCAGCGAGCTTGGTTCTGACTCCTTAGGAGGAAAATGAGGCAGAGGCCCTGTGCAGGAATGAGAAGGCTCCCTGGCCTCTCCATGTCTCACCACAGAGAACATCCATTCACTGCCCCCATGTTCTCCTATATCCTGGCAACACCCATAGCACCAAGTCCAAACTCTTTAGCATGGCAAACAGTGCTTTCATAGGGAAGCAGGTTCTTAACCTTTTTTAGCCTCAGTGGAATAAAATAAGACCCACCTCGTAGGGTTGAGAGAATTAAATGAGATCTTACGTGAACTTAACAGAGTGCTGGCCACATTGTAAGTACTCAAAACTGTGTGCTAGCGTATGTATTATGACCTGCTCCCTGCCATCCCCTCCAGCTTCGTGTATCACCAGACCTCCCCACTCCCTCCACTCCAGGCAGAACTCCAGCAACATTTAATTAGTTTCCAAGGTACTCTGCTCTCTCCCTTCTGGACTTTCACAAATTAGCTTTTCTGCTTGAAATGTTTCCTGCTACCTTTCCCTGACAACTCCCGTATCCTGGCTAACATCTGTTTCTTTAGGACTCAGGTTAGAAGTCACATCTTCTCCACCTCAGGTTGGATTAGGTGTTTCCATAGCAGCCAATGCTTACCTGTATAACAGCACTTATCACTCCATAATTGGCTATTTATACATCTGTATCCTTTACAAAACTTCAAAGCCCTTAACAGCCAGAAGTGTGCCTTATATAGAATTACATCTCAAATGTTAGAGAAGTGCTTCACGGGACTTCCCTGGTGGCGTAGTGGTTAAGAATCTGCTTGCTTGGGCTTCCCTGGTGGCGCAGTGGTTGAGAATCTGCCTGCTAATGCAGGGGACACGGGTTCGAGCCCTGGTCTGGGAAGATCCCACATGCCACGGAGCAGCTGGGCCCGTGAGCCACAATTGCTGAGCCTGCGCGTCTGGAGCCTGTGCCCCGCGACGGGAGGGGCCGCGATAGAGAAAGGCCCGCGCACCGCGATGAAGAGCGGTCCCCGCACCGCGATGAAGAGTGGCCCCCGCTTGCCGCAACTGGAGAAAGCCCTCGCACGAACCGAAGACCCAACACAGCCAAAAATAAAAAAAAAATAAATAAAAATAAATAAATAAATAAATAAGAAAATCCTTTAAAAAAAAAAAAAAAAAAAAAAAAAGAATCTGCTTGCCAATGCAGGGGACATGGGTTTAAGTTCTGGTCCGGGAAGATGCCACATGCCACAGAGCAACTAAGCCCGTGCGCCACAACTATTGAGGCTGCGAGCCACAATTACTGAAGCCCGCGCGCCTAGAGCCCATGCTCCCCAACAGGAGAAGCCACCACAATGAGAAGCCCACGCACAGCAACGAAGAGTAGCCCCCACTCACCACAACTAGAGAAAGCCTGCGAGCAGCAACGAATACCCAACGCAGCCAAAAATAAATAAAAGTAAATAAATTGAAAAAACAAAAAAGGGCTTCACATAGAGAAAAGTATGCTCAGCACTCCCCCACTTCCCCTTTCTGTGGCATGTTTGAATCCTGTCGTCCACTGCTTCAAAGCTGGCTGGGTATATTCCCAAGAAGCTAGGGATTCCTATGCACAATCCCTGGATAATGTTCAAAGGACACAGACATTTGCAACTTTCTAGGACAATTCCCCACTTCCTACCCCAAGCTTGTGCAACAGGTATCTGGATTCCGTGGACAAAGAAAAGGCTGAAAGATGCTTAGCTGGACCTCAAAGGCCCTTTCGTTCCTCCTTTGGGAGACAGGACCTGGAGGACACCTGAGACATGTGGAGAAGCGCTCTAAGCTGCTCACCTGGTAGATATGATTCAGTTTGAAGTGTTTGAGGAGTAGCAGGAGCAGGGCAGAGATACTCTTTACAATGATCTCCTTGT
Organism: Balaenoptera acutorostrata; assembly: GCF_949987535.1. Lineage (NCBI taxonomy): Eukaryota > Metazoa > Chordata > Mammalia > Artiodactyla > Balaenopteridae > Balaenoptera > Balaenoptera acutorostrata. The sequence goes on from NC_080070.1 coordinate 23,840,357, forward strand.
GCCTGTTCACATCAATGCCCAACTTCATGCTCTGGAGAACAGTGATGCTACAACGGGGAAAGGAAGAGTCAGTGCAGAGGGTGACCTTAGAGCGAGGCCTACAAGGACCCAGGTATTTGGGTCAGATACAATAAACACGAGAGCCAGAACTTGAGAAATCTGAACTGTGCTAGGGAAAACTCCAGAGTTCCCACTTACGAGTCAGGAGAAAAGCTCCTCTGATCTCTTTGTTTCTCTCTCCTTTGGCAAGCTCATCCCTTGGCAATGTCCACCCACATACATGTGCAGCCAGTAACTGGCACTGATGTTACCCTCCAGACTCTCAATTCTGAGCTGAAAAGAGCACAGCAGAGAACACTGCAGTGGAAAGGGGCTACTGGTGGCAGAGAGGCGGTCTCTTTGGAGACGATCCCTGTAAGTGTTAACAAGGTGAGGTGGGGACTAGAGAGACCCTGCAGACAAGATAGCTAATATTTAGCAGGTGCCCCAGTTGAAGCACTCACGGCATCTCCTCAGGCAGGACATCTGCCAGGATATTGATAGAGTCTGTCTTAGCCTTGGAGGTAGGGGCTGCAGCCAGTAGAATCTTAAGTAGAGCAATCTGGGAAGTAGAAAATAAGGAAATCCACCCCATTCAACAAGGTTATTCTTCCACAATTCAACAGCCCTACAAGAAATGTTTTAAAGCCTTTCTCTAAGTTCTTCCCTCAATAACCAAATCTGCCCGGCCTCCAGAAGGGCAAACAGGTGCCCTGCCCTGACAGGCCTGCCTGTGAGGCTAAGGAGCCAGAAGGGAGCTTATGGGCTGTTCTGCTTCAAGACTGCTCTTTCCAAAGAGGACTGAAGGAGCAGAGTGAGAGGGGCAATGCCTAGAAATTAGGTGGGAGGTATAAGCAAGATCTCCCTCCCCGACCGTTTTCCTTCCTCTACCTCAGACCATCAGCGTCCTCACCATCATAGCCTGAGGCCAACTAGGACACCAGAGGCCACGGCAGACCTCAGGGGGACTAAGGCACTTACTTAGGAGGAGGGCCCCCTATGCATCCTGCAGGGATCCCACCTCATTCTCCACCCCTCCCAAAGAAGGACTTGGGAGTATAGCCAAGTCCTTCTTCCTCTGGGAGGAGCCCTGAGGAAAGCTCAGAGAATGCCTTGCCTGAGGGGTGAAGGCTCAGGAAGCAAGATCAAACGACAGATGGCTCAGCTTAAGAGGGCTCTCAGCTATCTATTCCTCGCAGCTGAGAAGGGCAACTCTGGCCCAGCCATCTCCTTACCATGTACTGGGGGAGGCTACACAGCATGCCCTGGTAGAGGATTTCACACGGCGTCTCTGCTACTACCTCTTCCCCCTATGGCAAGAAACATACAGTTTGCCCAGGCCATTTTCCAGTTGACCAAAACCTATGTTTCCTTGGTTGTGGAGGGTGGCAGGAAAAGATCTGGGAGTCAGATCTGGATTCCTACCCTAGCTGTGTTAATGATTCATTGTAGGACCTTGGGTAAGTTACTTTCCCTCTCTGAGACCTAATTTCCTCTTTCTAGGATCAGTGGGCTGGTCTGGATGACCTCTGAGGGCTCTTCCAGGCCTGAGAATCTATGATTTTGGTTGTCCTGTTATCTGGAATCAATCCAGAATTCTATGTCACTTTTGCTAGGTCAGGAGTCAGAACTCCCACCAGCGCAGTGGTTAAGAATCCGCCTGCCAATGCAGGGGACACGGGTTCGAGCCCTGGACTGGGAAAATCCCACATGCTGCGGAGCAGATATGCCCGTGCACCACAACTACTGAGCCTATGTTCTACAGCACGCGAGCCACAACTACTGAGCCCGCGTGCCTAGAGCCTGTGCTCTGCAACAAGAGAAGCCACCGCAATGAGAAGCCTGTGCACCGCAACGAAGAGTAGCCCCCGCTCACTGCAACTAGAGAAAGCCCGCGCGCAGCAACAAAGACCCAACGCAGCCAAAAATAAATAAATAAATTTATTTAAAAAAAAAAAAAAAGTACTCCCATCAAGGAGTTGGCTCAGACTGCTGCTTTGCTGGACATACTTGGGCTTAGCTCAGGCCACAGGTACACCTGGGACACTGGAACTGACACCCCACACAGAGGCACTTCCTATGGTGTCAATCTGAGGCCATCTGAGAGCTCTGGGCTGCTCCAAAGCCAGAAAGGAGAGGTAGGTGACTCAATAGAGAGGGTTAATAAAGGCCTGGAGAGGCAGGAAGGGGTATTAGCAGGGAAAATTTTAGGTGGAAGCTATTTTCTTCCCTTCTCCACTACCCTCTACAACATCCCTTCCTCCTTTCTGACCAGGCCCCTCATGCACAGCTCTGTCCTTGTGATGACCCCATTTAAGCCCTTTATCAGAGTAGCCCTTTATCAAGAGGCTACTCAGGCCACTGTCATCTTTGGCCAGTGCAGTCCTTCCTCCCCCCAACGTCGCTCTATTACAGGACAAGGGTCACTGCCATGAGACCCTAAGGCAAGGAGGAGTAACCAGGCCCCTTCTATCCCACACAACTCGGCTGCTGCTTAAATGGATAATAACCCCGGCAATCCTGCATGTTTGCCTTGCTGTTCTCTAAAAGGCCTATTTCATACATTCTCCCCTCTCTTCAAACCAATCCCCTCATCCCACAGCCCCTCAACACTTACTGACCCTACCTCTCACTTCATGGACAAAACAGAAGCAATCAGACAGGCACAGCCTCATTTTCTCAACACCAAATCTACCAGAGAGTCTCTACCTTCCTCCTTGACATGAAGGATGAACCACCTGTGGTCCTATCAAAGGCTACCCTCCGGTGGTGCTCACACCCTTTTGCTTTATCGAATGCATCAGTTCTGTAATTATCTCCTTTCTCCTGGATCAACTCCTTTAGGACATAAACACACTCCAGGATCTCCTAGCTATAAAGCATTCCCTTGACCCGCATCCTCCTTCAGCTACCATCCCATTTCTACCTTCCTTTTCACAACAGAACTTCTATGTGGTTTGTCTGTGTTGACTAAGTCTACCTCCTTTCTTTACATTCCCTTTTCAATACACTCCAACTAGGCTTCCAGCCCCACCACTTCACTTGAGGTTGCTCTTATCAAGGTCACCAGTTATCTCTATGTTGCCAAAGTCAATGGGCACCTCAGGTCTTATCAAGCACCATTTATCAGCAACATTTAACATAGCTGATCACTCCCTTCTTCTTTAAAGACTTTCTTTTTTTTTTTTAAATAAATTTATTTATTTTATTTATTTATTTTTAGCTGTGTTGGGTCTTCATTGCTGTGCGCGAGGGCTTTCTCTAGTTGCGGTGAGCGGGGGCTACTCTTCATTGCAGTGCACAGGCTTCTCATTGCGGTGACTTCTCTCGTTGCGGAGCAAGGGCTCTAGGCACGTGGGCTTCAGTAGTTGTGGCGCACAGGCTCTATGTGGGATCTTCCCAGACCAGGGATCTAACCCGTGTCCCCTGCACTGGCAGGCGGATTCTCAACCACTGCGCCACCAGGGAAGCCTTGAAAGACTTTCTTTGCTTAGCTTTTATGGCATCACAATCTCCTGGATTTCCTCCCAGCTCACTAAGGGTTTTCCTTTTATTTGGCTCCTTTCCTGACTCATCCCATCCTTGACATATTGGTGTGCCCCAGGGCTTTGTCCTGGATTCCATTTTCTCTCTAACTTTACTCCCTCCTCGGGTTATCTCAGCCAGTTCGATGGCTTTTAACACTGTCCATGAGTCAACAGTTCCCAAATTTATTTCTCTAAGTCAGTCCTCTCTCTAGAACTCTAGACCCATATACCTAATTGCTTGGCTGCTCTGCATGGGTGTCTAATGGACATCTAAATCTTAGTACAACCAAAATAGAACCCTTGATAAGACAGAACTCCTAGGAATTCCCTGGCAGTCCAGTGGTTAGGACTCCACGCTATCACTGCTGCGGGCCAGGGGTTCAGTCCCTGGTTGGGGAACTAAGATCCTGCAAGCCGCATAGCACAGCCCCCCCCCCCACCCACAAAAAAGAAAAGAAAGAAAAAGAAAAACAGGGGGAAAAAAGTACATTAAAAAACCCAAAAAACAGGGCTTCCCTGGTGGCGCAGTGGTTAAGAATCCACCTGTCAATGCAGGGGACATGGGTTAGAGCCCTGGTCTGGGAAGATCCCACATGCTGCGGAGCAGCTAAGCCCGTGCGCCACAACTACTGAGCCTGAGCTCTGCAACAAGAGAAGCTGCCGCAATGAGAAGCCCACACACCGCAACGAAGTGTAGCCCCCGCTTACTGCAGCTAGAGAAAGCCCGCGCACAGCAACAAAGACCCAACGCAGCCAAAAATAAAAATAAATTAATTAAAAAAACAAAAACAAAAAAACCAAAAAACAGAACTCCTCATCTTGACAAATGGTACTTATTCTTGATTGCCCTTTATGTCTCTCTATCCACAGCCAATTGAACTGCACCTCCTGTCAACTATACCTCCAAAATATAAACCAAATTCATCCACTTCTCCCTATCTCCACACTTCCTACCCCCGTCTAAAACACCATCATCTCTCACCTTGACTATTTTAAGAGCTTCCCAACCTCCCTGCTTCCACTCTTTCCTCATCCAGCCTTTACAGAGTAGCCAATGGTTTTTATTATAAAAAGATAGATCATGTCACTCCCCGGTTTAAAATCTCCAAAGGCTTCCCTTTGTCACGTGAATCAACTTCAAGCTCCCTATCTTTGCTTAAATGTCCTTTGTAAAGTGGCCCCAGGCCACCTCTCTGACCCCATCTCAGACAACCCTCCCCCTCCCCACTGTGCTCCAGCCACACTAGCCTTCATCCACTACCTCTAACATTCTGAGCTTGCTCTCACCTTCTTAATAAGTCTGTTCGCTCTGCTTCGAATGCTCTTTCCCCTGATGTTCTTACGGCCAGCTCCTTCTTATACCTCAGATCTTAGGTAACTATCACCTTCTCAGAGGTCTACATACCCTGACTGCCCAATCTAAAATAGTCTACTACATGATATGTCACCCTATTTAAATTTTATTAACCATATCTACCATTCTCTGAAAGTCTTCTCGTTTCCTTAATTACTTATTATCGTTTTTCTCCAACTTTAATGTATCGTGAAAGTAGAGACCTTGCTTTGCCTAGCATACAGTAAGAGTCCAACAGCATGCACGCGAGTTCTGCGACAGCACTGCAGACAGATTTCCTCCTGTGCAGGATCCCCCTTGACTCACCAAAGACATGGGGCACTTCTCTAGCTCCTCCTCATTCTTGATCTGAACATCTGCGATGGAGATGTACTTGTGCTGGGAAACATAAGACATCAAAAAGGGGCCGAGGGCCTCAATCACATGTGTACCAGTGATCATTTCCCCAATGACAAGGAAATGTCCTGTTTATGGGTCTGTCAGCCCAAATACACCACGCACCCTTTGAAGGCAGGAGCCTTATTTACCTTTGCATCATGAACAGCAGCAAAGTGCTTCAATACAGTGTTTATTCCATATTTCCATGTTTGAAGGGCAGCAAATACCTTAGCATTTACCTTCAACCAAAGTGCAAGGGGAAGGACTTCCCTGGCGGTCCAGTGGTTAAGACTCCATGCTCCCAACACAGGGGGCACGGGTTCGATCCCTGGTTAGGGAACTAAGATCCTGCATGCCGCATGGTGCAGCCTTTTAAAAAAAAAAAAAAACGTGCAAGGGGAAGCCAAGAATAGGCCCTTGCCCCCGGACCACTGCCCTGAGAGTTTTGCTGCATGTGCCTGTATGTGCGTCCGTGTGTGTACAGAGTGATGATGGGGTGGGGTGGGGATCAAGGTCTGTGCAGGGAATGACTATTCGTGCACACACACACTTTGGATACAGAGCAGACTGCTACTCAATCCTGGGCCTGTGGAAGTTAGTGAGCCTCTAAGGAGAGAGAAGGAAAGGAAAGGAAGCAATAAGTGGGAAGAGAGAGAAGGGTGGGAGGAGGGAAAAGGAATGAGAGGAAGAAAGAAGAACTTGTTCATCTATCTAAATGTAGGACACTGAGTAGGTAGGGAGAGACCTGATTTTTTACCTCTTTGGCCAAAATGCCTGTGGAGGAAGTACAGAATAACAGGTTCAGAACGTGTCTGGTGGAAGAGCACCACCCATGACCCAGGACCCTAGTCATCCAACTTGCCTTGATGGCTCCCTATCCCTGAAGACTGAGAGCCCACCCTGGTCACCTGCTTGAGGGTCTTCACACTCTCATGGATGGGCCTGGGCAATCCAACCAAGGTATCTGTGTCCCTGTGAAATGCAAGACACACCAGATCATAAGGGTCAAAAGTATAGAGAATTACCAATACCCCCTGGAGTCATGTGGACCATGCCACTTTCACCATCTGGTACCCTGGATCTTTCTCTGCAAGCTACCAGGTCCCCCATCGTTGCTTCAGGACACAAAAAGAATAATGGTACAGAGAAGTGTCCCTGAAAATTAGGATTTCTGTATAGTCTTTAGGGGACTCACTTTGTCTGGGAGCAGGTTCCTACTTAAAAGGGCATGTTGCCCAACACTTTTGACAGTGAAATGGTAGTAACAATGGTTTCTCAGGTTTTGTAGTGACCAGTGAGGATTCAAGAGGGTGGGGGAATGGGGAAAGATCTGTTCCAACCATGTCGCTTCTTAACAGAATTCTGGCCCATTACAGAAGGGCTTGCAGGGGCCATCTAATAACATTCTGACAAGGAAATTGATGTTCAAGAGGGAAATGACTTGTTGCTCAAGGTCCTACACCTGGATGAGAACATAAAAGTTCTAGGAAACTGGAAGGAAAAAACTCCATGGCAAGAACCCAAAGCAGTCACTGAGAGCTGCCCATGGCTCTGGGTTGTATAATCACGACCAGGCAACATCTCTCACTCTAGGCCACCCGTTCCCCTGGCCCCCTAAAAACCACTCTATAGCCAGTTCTGACCATCCAGTCACTTACTGCTCCAGAGTGAATCCGATGAACTTGTTCCTGCTCATCTCCAAGAAGTGTTCAATGTCCTTCTGTCTGAGAGGACGGTGGAGAGACAAATCCCAGAGAAGGGAAGAAAAGCAAACCTTGAGAGAAGGACCCTTACTGGGCTCCTACTCCTCCAGTTGGAGAACTGGAACAGTAGGGGAAGACAGCAGGGAACTTCAAACCCAGGAGTTCTGACTCCCAGCCCAGCTTATTGAGCCTTGAATACATAGACCATTCCACCCTGGGCCTCCAGTGACTGAAACCCCAAAGCTCAGGGTGCTTGGTGTTATCAAACCTACCTGACCTTTGGGGTCCACGGTAGGCCCTTGGGAAAGGCCACCCGCTCAGCAGAGAGGGGTGCCTGTGAGGGTGGAGGTGGCACTAGAGGGTCCTGCTCTAGCAAGTCTAACTCTCCATCCAAGGTACGCTCTCCTTCGCCAGCAGACTCCTCTTCCTCCTCTGTGGCTGGTTCCTCAGTCTTAAAGAGATCTCTTTCGTTGTAGATGTCCAGGCTGTCCTGCTTAGTAAGGAGTTGCTGGGGGGTTGGAGGGGAGTGGGTGGAAGGAGAGAAGGAAGGTGTGCAGAGATCTCACCCTGGGCATCCTTGTCTGAGACCACCCCAACCCACAGGCTGCTAGGCTTCAGGGAACATGGAAGTAAGAACCCACATCTAGTGAGACCTTTCCCTTCCCATCTCAACCCTACTGTCCCCACCAGGCCCAATTCCAGGACAAGCAGTTCTCACACAACCACGCCAATGGCTGGGAAACAGAGCATAGATAATCCCAAAGTCACAGTTACTTAGCTTTCAGAAAGCACTGATGCCTTTTTTTTTGCCAGCACTTTCCTTCCTAATTATGCTCTACTTAGGTGAACATTCAATTAGTTTGCCTTCTGTGAGCATACACCAGCTGGCTGACTGAGGAAGAGGAGGACAGAAGCTTGCTGCTAGGCAGAGGGAAGCAAGTCTGGAATTTTAAATCTTGTCACAGAAAGAAAAAAGATTGGACAGAAATAGGCCAAAAAGTTAACAGTGATTGCCTCTGGTTGTTAAGATTGTGGGTGACTTCTTTTTTCTCCCTTCTTCACATTTTTATATTTGTTCTAAATTTTCTATAATGAGTAAGCATTACTTTATAAAACAAAAAAATAAAGGTTAAAAAAAAATCACATTGCAGATAATGTAGACTAGATTACTGAGTGTGACTGTCCGAGCCCGTCACCTGTAGTTGGTGAACTCAAGTAGGTCAGGCGGGTAAGTTCATGGGAGCGTGGTCAGCTCTCAGCGCAACTTGTCATTGTGACCTTTCTAGGGATGCAGACTATAGAACCCTAACCAGTCACCTTGTAAGTGTAAGCCTCTGGTTCCAAGGCCAGATAAGAGCATGGCTGGCTCAGAGTAAATCTTACTGCGAAGACAATGATAAAGTGCCTCAACCAGGTACCTACGCCCAGGATTATACCCCAACTGTTGCTCAGGGTGCTAGGGAACTCCAGGCACTGAGGTCTAGACCAATAATCCTTAGCAAGACATGGATTTATGATGTGATATCACAGTGTTACATCTTGACAGCCCAGGACCCTGTCAGGGCTTGGGAACAGAGGCCGAAGTATAGACTCCAAGATTTCAGGTTGGTCTCAGGGCCAGCCAGGGGCAGGAGAGCTGGGTCATTTACTGCTCTTTCCTACCATATCCAGAGCTGCTTAGAATCTTGATTTTTGGCCAGCTAGGGTCACAACACTACTGTCTGCTTTAGTCCATACCCTTCGAGAACCACGGCGGCCTCGCAGTTTGGAGGGTGGTGGTGCCAGCTGAGACTCCCCCAGGTCGAGAGTGTAAGAGGGCGGGGAGGCAGCACGCATGCTCTTCACCACCTGGATACTGTCCTCAGCCAGTGGAGGCAGGCCCAATTCTTCCCGCTTCTGTACTTTGAGAGCCTGCAGTTGCTCAAATCCACCGAGGGTAAACTAAGGGTTAAACAGGAAAGGGGCAGAGAAGAGAGGAAGGGAGGGAAGTCAGAGGGAGCAAGGTCAGGGAAGCACGGATGGAGAGGAAGAGCCACAACCTCCAGTCCCCTCAGACCCCCTCCTTAACTAGGAAGTAATAAAACAGGAGGAGGCAAAAAATGTGGTCACCATCCCCAGTCTCAGAGGTGGTTACTATCCCTCAGAGCTCAGGGGTCAGGATAAAGCATTATTTACTGACCCAGGGCTGGAAACATCACCAGAAATAAGGAAAAGGACCACCGGGGGCCTCCACTGAAAAAAACAGGAAAATGTACCCCCTTTTAAGGAGCAGATCTAGATACTACAACCCCCCAGAATCACTCAAGGCCTGCCCTGGAGGGTATGTTGTTCAGCCAGTCAGAGGAAGGATAGGGTTGAAAAATTAGTAACAAAACTGCAACCATACACTTATGAGGACTTCATTTTTTAAAAGCAAATCCTCTATTTATCTGGATGGAGAGCAGGCACTAAACCCCACATTTTACAGCTAGAGAAACTGAGACACAGAGAATTGCCCGAGGTTTCTCAGTATCAGCAGAGGCCAGATCTCCCAACTCTCAGCCAGGGTTCTTTCCATGAAACATTAGCTCTATCAGGGGAAGGTGCAATGACACCCCAACTCAAAAAGTGGCATCTCCCATCAGTCCAACAGAAATAGGTAACCTACTCTGAAACAGAACATCTGATTTCTCTAGGACAGCCTTATTGCCCCTCCACTGGTTAACAGCTGCCCTATTCTTCTGCCTAGCTCCAGCCTCCTGGAATCAGACTAGAAGAAACTGAGGTGGCAGAGGGCACTGCTGATCTGATGAGATGGGAGAGGGGTGAATCAGTCACTCACCATGACTACTTTCCAGAGCAGAAGCAGGACCTTCTTTATGGGGAAGTGGGGAGCCAGGCCACTGCAGAACTTGGTGACCATAGAGAAAAGCAGAAGGGCAAAAGGCTCCTCATTATGCATGGAGAAGCCTGGGGGTTGTGGAGAGAGGCAAGTGAGAAAGTGAGGATGAAGCAGCTGAAACCCAGTCCCTGTAACCCTGTTTCTGGACACTGAGGAAGGCACTCACCTTCCCGCAAAGAATCTGAGTACTTGGTCCTTAGAAGGAGGCTTAGAGAGCCCCCAGAGTGAACCCCCCGAGGGCAGGATAAGGGAGGTCATGGAGTTAAAATGGTATAGTTCCCAAAGCTTGGGGGTGGATATCAAACTAGAAGTAACAGTAATAAAGATAATAAATGGTAATAAAGATGCTTCCTGGCTGAGGAATTCAATGCATTTTGTAGATCACAACTCACTTTCCCACATCAACAAATATAGTATATATTTTAAAATCCCAAAGGCCTTCATGTCTTATCCCTGACTGATGACAATACCAACTCATATTTTCAAGGTAAGTCAACTCATATTTTTCACGTGGGATTTGTGATCGAATGGGAGAGGGATGACTATTCCCATTTATAACCAAGGAAACCAAAACCAAGATATAGAGAAGACATATGACTGGGCCTAGCTCATAGACACAGGGACAATCAAGCCAGACCCTCAAGCCCACCACAAAGTATCTCTGTCCTAAAAGAAGGATGTTAGTTCTAAAAAAAAAAAAAGAAGATGAAGAAGAAGAAAAAAAAAGAACTGTCTGTCTCTCCTAGGCAGATGCTATGCCTCCCCTCCGCCACAGGCACCTCGAGTGCCACTTCTTACTCAGTTCAGTGCGGAAGGTCTCCCGGGCTCTCCTCCACCCGTAGGAGTCTGTCTCTCGCTCCAGGCGGATATTTTCCACCATTAGGTACATGACACTCAGCAGCACCCTGAGGTTATAGAAGGGTCACAAGAGGTTCCCAAGGCAGTTTCCAACCTATAGTCTGAGACCTCAGGGATGGTCTCTGAGGTGGCCCAACCCAGTGGAATTAGCAACTTCTAGTGGCCTGGGTGCATCTGAAATTTGGGCAAACGTAACCCATTGCTAACCATCCCCTGTTCCAATCCCATGGGCAGGCCCACTCACCGGAGCTCTGTGCTATCAGCAATGGAGATGGCTGGTTTCCGAAGAGCACTGCTACAGGCCTGGCTGTTGCTGCCACAGGGACGAGGGAGAAAACGGGAACCCGTAAGGCCTCTTTACTCCGTGTTGCACACTTATCATATGCACAAACATGAGTACCTGCCATTCCCTGGCTATGTAGCTAAAGAAATTGGTCTAAGGTAGAGGAGCCCATAGAATTCTCCTGCCACCTAGACAAACCCTTATCTGTGGTGAAGATGGGCAAGGGCAGGGTCTATGATATTGGCTCCTCTTAAAATCCCCGCTGTGTCTAGTACTGTGCTGGACACAAAACAGATGCTAAGCAACACTTGGTGAATAATAAACAGAATTCGCCCCACTAAAACTCCTGGGTGATAGGCATGAGACAATATGAGGGGTCACTATAGTGGTAGCGGCAGATAAGGCCACGTCTAGAGCTGTAACCGTGAGGGAAAGAACTGGGCACAGCAACAGGAATTGGTTCCGTCCCTCTTGGGTCATGTTCTCAGGTAGAACAGTTTCCTTCATGGAGTCCACAGTTAGGCTGAGCTAAGAAGGTATCTGGATACAAAAGCAATACAGGATCGGCCCCTGAAGCCCAGGATTGAAGCTGTAAGTGGGGCAGAGTCTGCTGATGAGCCCAACCTTAGGGAGCAGGACAGACTATCAGAGACCACGGCTGGATGGAGGGGGACTCTCAGTGAGCTTTGGATGAGGTGTGAATAGACCCAGCTTCCACAGAGGGCCCTACAGTGAGGGAACCAGCATAGGAGATGAGGCACTCTTCAAGGAAGGGGGTCGCCAGCCCTCCCCTAAGGCTTCTCACTCGATTTCCATGTGGAGTAGCTCCAGGAAGGCCGAGAAGGTCCCCATCTGATAGAGCAGGAAGCAGTTGTACCTGGACCAGTGGAGTACATCGACTTCTGAATCACATTCCCCAAAAGTGCCTAAAGGACCAGACAGTGCCACAGGGGTTGAGGTGGAGGGGGTTATCCCAGTTCTTTCCACCCTGCTCCATGATCTGAAGGCTATCTTCCAACACTCTGCCCAACAATTAGGCTGACAAAGGTAGGACAAGTGCCCCCCAGAACTTCCTGGAATGAGGCAGGGGAGAGGAGAAGCAGTCTCCAGGGTTAGGTCCAATGTGCTCATCACTGGTCTGTCTTAAGTTTGAGTTCCCTGAGAAGCAGATCCAGAGATAAGGATTCAAGTGCAAGTAGTTTATTTGGGAGTTGACCCCAGGAACCATCGGTAGAGAAGTGGGGAAGTGAGATAGGGAAGAGAAGGCAGCCAAGAGCTCAATCCCAAGTGGGGAGAAGCTCTGGAAAACATAAAACAAACAACTCAGAATCATCCCACCCAAGAGGGGTGAAGTGGTCAGGCTATTCATCCACTAACTCCTGGCAGTCACTGAGGAATGCTGCTGGACTAAGGGAGAACATTAATTCCCTAGCACTTCCTGGCTGCCCTATGTGGGCTGCACAGAAAGCCCTCAGGCAAAAAGATGAAGGTACTGGCAGCTGGAACTTGGCCAGAGCGCCAGACCCAAGAGATAGGCTTGGGCACTGCCTTGTTTACTGCAGTCGTCCCTTCACCAGATGTCCACTCTCTTTCCTCTCCATTTATGATTTTTCTTTTACAGTTTTTTAGCTCCCAACTAGTTGGTTCTGCCAACAGTCCTCTTATTTCTGACCTCAGGGCTTTCTTTTACTACTCCAGCTAGGCTCATTTTTCTTTCCAACACCTGGCTAATAGGTCTCTTCTGGGAAGCTTTCCTCAGTTAATTTCATTGAGTTCTGATTCTCCAAATTACTCACAGCAACCATTCCTGCTGCTATGTTGGCTTGGACCTTCTAAATGCCAATGAGAAACAATGCAGAGGGTCCATGTGTAAATTGGTGGCACCCTCCCTGCCTCCTCTCAGTGTCAGAGCCAGGCCACAGCTGGTAAAAGAAACCTCCATGCTCAGCTGGTGGTACATTGCCAGCTCTGGCCACAATGACCTTCTTGCTAGTCTCCACATAGGATTACAGCCCAGGCTAAGGAAAAAAAGAACCTTATAAGAAATTCTGGCATGCCTGGAAAGAGAAAGGCCGATTCCAAGGGATCCAGAACAGTACCTACCATCATCTCCTCATCTTTCGCATAAGCACAAGGTTACTTCTAGCACATGACAAGATCTGTCCTCGAGGGGCAGGAACCTTGCTTTCCCAGCGTGGCTTGCCTCATCCTAGTCCTGCTAACACCGTCTCTCTCTCTCTAGTGTCCACCCCTCTCAAGTTGGCAAAGCTGGCCACTCACCTTGGGCCAGGTAGAGAACAGCTCGGGCCACCTTCAGTCGCCGTTCCCTACTGACCACCTCCAGCCGGTCCAGGAGTCCCATCACATAGGTCTTCTGGGCATCTTCCTCCAACTCCAGCCACTCCTTACCCTGCACTGGGAACAGAAGGCCATACAGATCTAGTGTCAGCTGTTGCCTCCCCTTCCTGGAAAGGCTCCTGAGAGCATATGTACCTCTGATCTCAGTCCCCCAATAAATTCTTCTCTTCAAAAGCTTTCCTTGTTTAGCTGAGAAAGAATAAGGGATGGGAAAAGTAAAAAACCCAAATGTTCTGGCCTGAACCCACTCTGTAGCCTCATCTTCCTCCACATCCCCTCCATTTCCACTTCCCCCTCCCCAGCCTATACGGTTCTATCTCTCTGCCTTTCCTCAAGGAGTTCCCTCTATCTCCCTATGTATCCAATTCCTATTCATCCTTACAGGTTCAATACAAAATCACCTCTTTCCCACTAATGCTCCAGCCAGAAGCTCTGTCCCCCATGATACTTTTTACTTCTCTAACGACACTTCCCATTTTCCTCTTGGCCTCAGCCAGTTTTGTGACGTACACATCTCCCCTCTGCTATCTGACTATAATTTCTTTAAAGATACTGTAAATTCACCTTCACCCCTGCCTCCTGCATCTCTGGCACAAAATGGGTACTCACCACACATTAGCTGAGTTGAACACTGAATTGCCACTGACCAAGTAAGGAAATGGAGGTCTGAGTGGATCACAGGGTGGGCACATGAAATTATTACCAGATGCTATGAGGAGTGAGGCAGAATTGGAGACAGGAATTGAACGCTAAGGTCGAAGACTAGGCTGGGCACAGGGTTACCAGGCAGCAGGGAACCAGTCCAGCCCCACCTCCCCATTCCTCTGTTCTCTGGGCCCTTGACATCAGGGAAAGGGACCCAGTTCAGGCTTCTCTTGCTTCCACTCCATGACCTCTCCACTTGAGATATAGGAAACTCTGTGTCCCATATGCAAAAAGGAATAGAGAAGTTATATGGCTATGGAGAGGATGAAGAAGGATCATACTTTGTTTTAGGCTTTTTCTAGATCAGCCTTGAATATCATGGAGAGAAAAAGCAGATCTCTATGAATAAGGATCTGGGATCACCTTGGGTCTTGAAATCTTCTTCAAAGCACCTCCTGTTAGTGGTGAATTCCGGGTTTTCAGTGTAGCTATACAATTCTGTGGCAGGAAAGATAGGACAGAGTCACAAACATTCAGCAGATCCTTATAGAAGGGGCCTGGGGTGGAAAAGGTGGCATGAAAGAGCTAAAGCTTCCAACACATTCCTGTGTCCAATTCAATCCAGAGTCAGCTTCCTCCTTTTTGGAGCAGTTAAAAATAGCCACTTGGGTCCCTGGGTGATTAAACCATCAAACCTGTCCTCCTCCTGCCAGCTGGCTGCTACAGCAGAGAAGGCAGGCTCCAACATTTGGTGAGGGCCAGGAGGAGGGCTGGAACAGAGAGGGCTGAATGTCATCACTCCTGGTTCTTAGGGCTGCAACCCCTTCTGCTTGTCAACCCAGACTGGGACTAATCCTGTCTCTAGGGAAAAGGGGGGCAACACAACTCCTGAAATTTAGAGGCAAGATCCTTGTGCTATTCAAGGAGCCAGGTCATTCTCTCCCTGCTGAGTTTCTTCGAAGGGTACAGAAGTTTATGTTCCTGCCCACAGCCACCCGGGCAGAGGCAGAATCAAACCATATAGAAGCAGCTTTGATTGCCAAAGGGCGGCCTGTGCCCAGGAAAATCTAACTTTGCTGACAGCAGCCTCTCAATACAAAATGCAGACAGCTTATGAGAAATAAAAATGCCCTTTCCTACACACACATACACACACACACACACACACACTCCAGAACATCACACCAGTACGCTCAGAAGAAGTGAAGTCATTAAGTCAATAGGTGCTTCCTCAAAACTCTGTTCCCTAACTAAGACCCTTGCTGGAAATTTAACTAGGTCACAGATAATTCACAATGCAAGAGAAATTCACTTATATTCCAGCCAGCTGTCTAATGGTCAAGAAATACCTTGTCTGGGAGCCAGGGCTTTTGAGTCCTGAGTTCCAAAATCCTGGAGTGACCAGAAACAAATCCCAAAACTGTTTGTTAAATTCTTCAGTCATTAGTGAGTAGTGTAGATATATATATTTTAAGAGTAGAGCACAAACCCAGTTAAAAAAGGGAGCAAGGCTCTTAGGTACTAAACTTTGCTTTTGTCTTATTTTTAAAGTTTAGATCATGAACTTTCATATACTACCGGTAAATACAGAGTACATAAAAGACACCGTGTTTATCTTCTACTCAGATTAAACAAATGTTAACACTTGTCATATTTGCTTCAGACAGCTAAAGTCCCTTCTTCCTTCCCAGTCTTATTTTCCTCTCTAGAGATAATCACTATGATGAAATTGGTATGTATGCTTCACATGCCTATTTTTATACTTTTAGTACATATCTATGTGCCTGTAAACAACACATGATATTGTTCTGTTTTTCAAGTTTTTATCCAAGCAGTATCATATTGTATAAATTATTTTTTCTTAGAAGCATTTTTTATTATGTCTTTCAATAGTTTACATGAAAAGCAGTGTGATGAACACATCCATTCACTTAACTGACACGGTTCTCAAATCAAGTGTGCAACAGACTTCCCAGAAACATCTTTTAGACTTGTGTGTTTAAGCAGTTTTTTTGATGCATGTATAAATTATTTTGTCACTGTTTCTTCTCCCCTTTAATATGTTTTTAATATTTATTGACACTGAAGCATATTGATATAGATCAATTATTTTAATGACTATACAGTAGCCTAATATATTGATATACTACAGTTTATCCATTCCCCTACTAAGTTGTTTTCAATTGTTCACAGTGGCGACAATAAACATCCTTGTAAGTGTTTTCTTGGGCCCAAGAATTTCTTTAAAGTGTGCATCTAGAATCATTGGGTCATAATACGTGTGAATTCGACTTTGCTAGATATAACCAAACTGCTTTCCAATTTTATACTGTTCCCTCATGCCAAGCCATGTATAAAAAGTACTCATTTCTCTGTACCCTCACCAACCCCAGGCTTTTAAATTTTGCATCTGATGATTGTTGAATAATATCTCACCATTTTAATTTGTTTTTCCCCATTTCCTAACATAATTGAATATCTTTTCATATATTTACTGACCACATGGTTTTCTGTTCTGTGAATTCCTGTTCATATTCTTTGACCATTTATCTATAGTCTCTATTGGGATGTTCATTTCTTTCTCTCTCTCTATGTGTGTGTGTGTGTATGTGTGTATTCATATTCTGGATTCTAATCCTTTGTTAGGTATTAAACTTAGCTCTCTATTTCTGTCACTCATCACAAAATTTATTCCCTATGCTTATTCACAAGAACTTCTTTAAAAGCATTTGTCTCTTTTCTCTGAAAAAAGCCTGTCTTAAAGTGTCACTTTCATGTGACAGAATATTTAACTTTCACACAATTTCCACCCAAAGCTCATTTATTAATAATTGGCATTTGTAGCACATGTAACATGGAGGCCCTTAATGCAAGGAGATCACGTTTAGCCAAGCTAAGAATCCAGAGAGAAGCAGCCCAGCATTGAAAGAAGAATGGGATCACTTAACACCAGCTCAGAAATATCCAAGCAGAGCTCCACTGTGATGGATATAGATGACATGTTCAGCTTTGCTCAGCTGGCCAGTTGTCTATACAGTTTTTCTTCAGACATTGCTGAGACTTTAATAAGGGGCAAGTATTAGGGGAAGGGGGCGAGATGGAGGTAGAAAAGAAAAGGAGAGAGAGATGGAATGGGAAAGCAATGGAGTGGGTGGCAGAAAGAAGCACACAAAGATATGGGTGACTGTGGGAAGAGAAAGAAAGGAGAAATGGGGAGAAGGTGGAGAGAAAACAGATTTGAGAGTGCACCAAGAGAATAAAGAAGGGTGAGCAGAAAACAGGGATAGAATGAAAGAATGGAGAATGCCATACATAGCCAAGGAAGCATTCACAGAAAGAAATGTGAAAGCAAACAAAGAGATACTGACCACTGGAAGGTGTAGAGAAGTGGGAATGTGGAGAACAGTCTGTGTTCTATAGCCACTTGCTGAGAACAGACAAGCTGCCAGGGGAGAGCACAGGTATCTTCCCTCTCCTCCTGGCCAACCTTCCACTCTTTACAGACCCATCTATCTCATACCTGACGACTCTGCTGCGTGCCCGTCTGTGTCTCCATACTCAAATTCCAGGGTAGGGCAGTCCACAGAGCCCTGTAATGGAGAAATCTGTGGTAACTTGGGAAAAAGGTTGACAAAAGGAGATCATACCCTCATTTCATTTTCCACCTCTCTTGGAGGCCGAAGTTAGAGGAAGAAGGCAACTAGGAGAGTTCCATCTGGGCCTTTCATCCAAGAAGTACCCTCCTCCAAGCCAAAATTAGAGGCTCAGTGTGGGGCTGGGCTGAAGATTCCTATATAGAATCAGAAACTCTGGGCAAAGGACCAGGATCATGAACAGATACGAAAGCTACAATCTGTGCCCATATCTGATCTACATAAACACAGACCTGAAGAACATCTAGCTGATCTCTAGAAAAACAAGACGGATGAAAACAAAAGAAGTAAACTGGATTCTGACTTCAGCTCTGTCATTAACCCATTGTATGATTTTGTATGATTTCATTCTGTGGATCATAGTTCCTCATCTATAAAAAGAGGTCCTTCAGTTCCAATATTCCACAATTTTAGGACTGTCAAATAAGGTAGCATTTCTACTTCAAATTGTATTAAAGGCTAGACTTCCTATGATGTTGTATGTATAAATTTATAATACCCTTTTAAAAGTATTTTTAATACAATCTTACCCCCGAACCTCTTTAAGCATTTTGGGATAGATTTTTCCTACCAATATATTAATAAATATGAATTTTAAAAAATTTGGATTCCAGCTCTTGTCACATACTATGTGACCTTGAACAAGTTACTTAACCTCTTTGTGCCTCAGTGTGGTATAAAAAATGTATTTGGTCTTTGCCCCCTCACCCACCTTCCTGGCACAGAGCTCTTAAAACCTTTGGAATTTCCTGAGTAGTAGGAGTGTCTGTTATTCATAAGGAGCTCCTGTCAACCATACTTGAGTTTATGCTAATGAGGTGACTCAGAGTGAGAGTTTCAAAAAAGGGACTCCAGGGAGGGGAGGAGGCTGGAGACTGAGTTCAATCAAGTGGCCAGTGGTTTGACCAACCATGCCTAGGTAATGAAACTCCATATAAAAACTCTGAAACAATGTGATTTGGGCACACCAATGTGCTAGGAGGGTAATGCCGCAGAGAGGGCATGGAAATTCTGCACCACTCCACCTCCATACCTTGTCCTATGCCTCTCTTCATTTTGTTCCTGAGTTGTATTCTTTATAATAAAATTGTAGTCATAAATATAGCACTTTTCTGAGCTCTGCGAGTTGTTCTAGCAAACTATCGAACCTGAGGGGGACAGCCATGGTAACCCCTGAATCTGTAGTTGGCCGGGCAGAAGTGCAGGTAGTCTGGGGATTCCACTGTGGCTGGCATCTGAAGTGAGGGCAGTCTTGTAGGACTGAGCCCTTAACTTGTGGGGTCTGTGCTAACTACGGGTAGTGTCAGAACTGAATTGGTATCAGGGAATTGTTGCAAAATGACGTACTCAGTTTTCTCATCTGTAAAACGAGGATAATTCATAGGGTCATTGTAAGGACTAAATGAGATAATAGAGGAAAAGCACTTAGCACACAATCCAGCACCTGGTAGCATTATGTGGACAGTTACTCTAAGAATTTTACTTACTCTACTTATGATTTTAATATTATATTATAAAGGCATTTTTCTCATACTATTATTATTTTTTTAAAGATAAAGGTTTACTTTTTTAAAAATTAATATTTATTTATTTATTTATTTAGGCTGCGCTGGGTCTTAGCTGTGGCACACAGGATCTTCGTTGCCACATGCAGGATCTTTGTTGCAGTTTGCTGGATCATTAGTTGCGGCATGCAGAATCTTTAGTTGCGGCATGCATGTGGGATCTAGTTCCCTGACCAGGAACCCATGCATTGGGAGTGTGGAGTCTTAGCCACTGGACCACCAGGGAAGTCCCTTTCTCATATTATTATAACTGTCACTTTAAACAGCTAAGTGAAGAGCTCCCTGATGGCCTAGTGGTTAGGATTCTGGGCTTTCACTGCCACGGCCTGGGTTCAGTCCCTGGTGGGGGAACTGAGATCCTACAAACTGCACGGCACAACCAAAAAAAAAAAAATTTATTAAAAATAAATAAATAAACAGCTAAGTGGACAGATATCTATTGGCTTACTTAACCAATTATCTATTGTTGAACATTTGTTTTTAATTTTTCTTTACTATATACATGAAGCTGTAATACACTTATAAATTTTTTCATATTTAGGATCTTCTCTGACAGTTTTTTTTTTTTTTTTAACAATGGTTTCATGAGCAGTGATGGGGGGCCTCTGTGTTTTGTTTTGTTTTTTTTTTAATATATTTATTTTTATTTATTTATGGCTGTGTTGGGTCTTCGTTTCTGTGCAAGGGCTTTCTCTAGTTGCGGCAAGCGGGGGCCACTCTTCATCGCGGTGCGCGGGACTCTCACTATCGCGGCCTCTCTTGTTGCGGAGCACAGGCTCCAGACGCGCAGGCTCAGTAATTGTGGCTCACGGGCCCAGTTGCTCCGCGGCATGTGGGATCTTCCCAGACCAGGGCTCGAACCCGTGTCCCCTGCATTGGCAGGCAGATTCTCAACCACTGCGCCACCAGGGAAGCCCTGACAGTTTCTTATAAAGGGAATGAATGCATCAAACCTTATGAATATTTGTATGGCTCTTTGTACATGACAAGTTGTTTTCCAAAACCACTTTATGAATTTACACTGCCAAAAAGGTGATTTATGTTTAAATCCACTATAGCAAAGATTTCCAAACTTCTGGATTACAGGGACCAGTAAGAAAAAAGAAAGGTGGATGGTGGAGAATGACATAAGGTTGTTGATGTTTTATTTTCTAAGTAGAAACTTTAAAAATCTCTTATATATATAATTATTAAAAATCGTTTAATACCCCCAAAATGCAAAAGACAAAATATCAGAATAAGAGCCATTAAAAGCAGTGAAGCTTTTTTTGACTGTAAGTCAAAGTATAAGTAAACTTTACATCATGTCCCAACACACACAAAACTGGAACAGAAGTTTAACAAAATAATATTTACCACTACTATATGTGATACATCAGTACTTCCTATTAGTCTATTTCTTTAAAAAAATGTTGGGATTAATCTCCAAGATTTACAAGCAGCTCATGCAGCTCAATAACAAAAAAACCAACAACCCAATCCAAAAATGGGCAGAAGACCTAAAGAGACATTTCTCCAAAGAAGATATACAGATTGCCAACAGACACATGAAAGAATGCTCAACATCATTAATCATTAGAGAAATGCAAATCAAAACTACAATGAGATATCATCTCACATCGGTCAGAATGGCCATCATCAAAAAATCTACAAACAATAAATGCTGGAGAGGGTGTGGAGAAAAGGGAACACTCTTGCACTGTTGGTGGGAATGTAAATTGGTACAGCCACTATGGAGAACAGTATGGAGGTTCCTTAAAAAACTAAAAATAGAACTACCATACGACCCAGCAATCCCACTACTGGGCATATACCCTGAGAAAACCATAATTCAAAAAGAGTCATGTACCAAAATGTTCATTGCAGCTCTATTTACAATAGCCAGGACATGGAAGCAACCTAAGTGTCCATCGACAGATGAATGGATAAAGAAGATGTGGCACATATATACAATGGAATATTACTCAGCCATAAAAAGAAATGAAATGGAGGTATTTGTAGTGAGGTGGATGGAGTTAGAGTCTGTCATACAGAGTGAAGTAAGTCAGAAAGAGAAAAACAAATACAGTATGCTAACACATATATATGGAATCTAAGGGGAAAAAAAGGTCATGAAGAACCTAGTGGCAAGACGGGAATAAAGACACAGACCTACTAGAGAATGGACTTGAGGATATGGGGAGGGGGAGGGGTAAGATGTGACAGGGTGAGAGAGTGGCATGGACATATATGCACTACCAAATGTAAAATAGATAGCTAGGGGCTTCCCTGGTGGCGCAGTGGTTGAGAATCTGCCTGCCAATGCAGGGGACACGGGTTCCAGCCCTGGTCTGGGAAGATCCCACATGCTGCGGAGCAACTAGGCCCGTGAGCTACAACTACTACTGAGCCTGCGCGTCTGGAGCCTGTGCTCCCCAACAAGAGAGGCCACGATAGTGAGAGGCCCGCGCACCGCGATGAAGAGTGGCCCCCACTTGCCGCAACTAGAGAAAGCCCTCGCACAGAAACGAAGACCCAACACAGCCATAAATAAAAATAAATAAATAATTAATTAATTAATTAAAATAAAATAGATAGCTAGTGGGAAGCAGCCGCATAGCACAGGGAGATAAGCTCGGTGCTTTGTGACCACCTACAGGGGTGGGATAGGGAGGGCGGGAGGGAGGGAGATGCAAGAGGGAAGAGATATGGGAACATATGTATATGTATAACTGATTCACTTTGTTATAAAGCAGAAACTAACACACCATTGTAAAGAAATTATACTCCAATAAAGATGTTTTTAAAAAAAAAATGTTGGTCTCAACTCACAGGTTACTCCCTACAGTTTGAAAAACATTGTTTTAAATTACATACACCCTTTAAATTTAACGTATTGAACTACATTTTATGAAAAACTCACTTCAATGCCTTGAATTTTCCTCATTTTGCTACAAACCAGTTAAACTTTATCAAGGACTTTGGGAACCACCTAAAGCAAGGAATCTGGCTATAAGAGGTCTGAGGTGAATCCTTTGGTTAGGTTAAGAATCTTTTTATTAAGCAAACAATCATTCTCTAGCTTCCTTTTAAGCTTAGGCTATCCATACACTAAGCCATTGGGAGAGGGTAGGTCAACGGTGCCCCTATAAACACAGTGATGTACGAGGCTCTGTTGACTTGTGCCAAAGGTAATTCTCTTCCAGTAATTCCTGAAGCCCTAGAGAGGAAAGAAAATCATCCTCCCCAGGACTGTCTTCCACAGGAATGCAAAAGGAGGGAGGGAAGGAAAAGCAGATAGTCATCTATCTGAGAGTCAAGCAGAGAGTCTGGCACCTGGGTGTTGTGATAGGGGATGTAGTGACAGGTAAGAGCAGCTCTCCTGCTGCAGTGGAAGGCGAAGGAAAGCTAATGTTTCCAGCCAACCTTTGGGCAGGCAATGAGCTCAGATGGTGAGGATCACTGCAGTTGCTCATTTCCACATGAAAAGTGCAGCTGCAGACAATCAGGCGGTAAACTGGGTAAACTGTGGTGCAGGTGGAAAGCTCTGAGTCTCTGGATACTGAACTCACTGGCAAGAGTAAAACTATCAGAGCCTTTTCCTGAAGGAAGACTTGATAGGTAGGGAAAAAGCCTCCTGGTTCAAGAGGAGTTTTAATTCACCCATAGAACATATCATTCTGAAATTATTTTATTCACTCCCACACTGTCTGTCTCTCCACCCCAACTGTGGAGAGACTGCTGTATCCCTAGCACCTAAAACAGTGCTGGGCATATAGAAAGGACTCAACAACTATTGAATTAATAAAAGACTCATCCCCCTGCCCCATCCCCCAAAAACCATCTGAACAAGAACGATGTCTCTATCGGGGAAGGAGAAACAGGGTGCCCTAAAAGGCCAGATTCGTACTGAGGCAGGGAGGGAGATGATATGGTGTATAAAACCCTGATCCAGTATGGCAGGAGGGCTGAGCTCTGCCTCTGAAAGGTGGTGTGATTTGGGGGCCAGTCTTTTCACCTCCTCCACTTCTCTCTTTTATAAAATGGGATGGATTCCTGCTTGTCTGTATCAAAATGGAAAGCATACATGAAATCCCTTTGAAACTGAAATACAATTCAAATGGTAAACCGTGGACTGGGATGCCTAAGATCTGGCTTCTACTACCAGTTCTGTCCCTTGATGATGATGATAATACAGTACTAAGAGCTACTGTGTGCTAACCAACTACATGCACCGTGCCTGCACTGAATTAAACATTTAACATTCAATTATCTAATTTTGACTTTATCGCAACCTTCTGAGGCAGGTAGTATTAACCTCATTTTACAGAGGAAGAAACTGGAGCTCAGCGGCTGGCAATCTGCCAAAATTCACACCGAGAGTA
Source organism: Balaenoptera acutorostrata (assembly GCF_949987535.1). Classification (NCBI taxonomy): domain Eukaryota; kingdom Metazoa; phylum Chordata; class Mammalia; order Artiodactyla; family Balaenopteridae; genus Balaenoptera; species Balaenoptera acutorostrata. Next base: position 23,863,965 of record NC_080070.1, read on the forward strand.
AATGGTAGGGTTGGGATTCAAAACCTCAAAAACCTGCTCTGACTGAACCCAAAGCCTGGTACCCCTGGCCACTGTGCCAGATGTATGACCTTCGGCAAGCTACTTCTGTCTCCCACTTCCGTCAAAGCAAGGGCGAAAACCCGGTGACCTCTACAGACCCTTCCACATCTGACATTCTGTGGTCTGATTTCCCGCTCAGATCCGGTTCTGCTCTTGGCTAGTTGATGGAAGCTGGCTGGATGAGGGGGTTGGAGTGAATGTTAATTCACTCCTTTCATCCTCCTAGTTAGGGTTTCTTTTAAGAAGAGGGAACATTCATACTCCTCTCTGTGGGTCTGTATCGTGCGGGGGTCCATCCACTCGCTCCGGTACTGCCCCGCCTGACTCCTGTATCATTAACCCTTACGGGGAGGGGGCCTGATGTCCGTGGAAAGTGCTCCCTCAAGGGCTCGCCAGCACACGGGGGAAAGGAGAAGGGCCCAAGTCACGCGGCTGCTCTGCTCGGCTCGGGGCGGGAGGGCGGCTGCCCCCACGCCGGCCCCTCTTCACTGCGGCCGGTCTCCGGCCTCCCACCCCTCAGGCCACTCACTTCACCTCTCCGCGCCTGTTCCTCCTCTGTAAATCGGCCTTACGAATTACCACTCCGGGGGGCTACAGCGATTAAGTGAGATAAATATGTGAAAGTATATCACGCTCTATCTTCGCGCCCCCAGAGGGAGGCCAGAGGGCTAGAAAGCCCCCGACCCGCGGCAGAAGACGGGCGGAGAGGGTCAGGGGCTGCAGAGCCCGGAGTTCAGGCTGCGGCGGGCCCCGCAGGCGCCCGCTCCGAGAGGCGGCACGGGGCGCGCAGGGGTCTCCCGGCGGCGGAGGGGGACGCGACCGAAACACCTCAGCCAACGCTTCTCCCTCCGGGCGTCTCCCGGTCCCAACTGAAAGCTCTCCGGGCTCCTCACCTCCGACTCCCGCCGCTGGCTTCTGAACGTTTCCCGGCCTTTAGGCGCCGCCGGCTTCCCTTTGCCGCCGTCGTTGCTGTTGCCGTTGCCGTAGCCATTGGCAGGCGGGTTCCCGGCCCCGGGTGCCGCGGGGTCCTCCATGCGGGTCTCCTCAGCAGCTCCCCTCTGCCGCTCTGCGCTCTCTGCCAGGGGTTACCCCACAGCCGCCGCGCGCCGGGAGCCAGACCCCGCCCCCTCCACAGCCATTGGTTGAGACCTTTCTCCGCAGCCCCACCCTGCAGCGCGATTGGCTGTTCGACCTCTCTGAGCGGGACTTGGAGGGGGCTCATTCAAGGGGTTTTTTCCCACTCCCGCGGCGTCGCTGGTAGCCTGACACTCATGGGTCGGCTATTAGCTCCATTTCCCACGTCCTGGGCCTTGAGCTCTAGGTGGTCAGCTCTGCTTCTCACTAGGTGTCCCTCAGCCCTCACCCCCTCCCAAATAGCGACCTTTTCGGGGAGCTCTAGTCTCCGCCTCCTGCTCCACTGCAGTCTTCGTTTCCCCAGTATCACAGACCTCTGCCCCCAAGTCCTGGCTCCTGAATACTTCCCAAATCCCGCTTCAGTCGAAGGGGAGGGATGGCACCGCCGGGTGGCCAGGGACACCGCAGGAAACGAGCGACTCTCCCTCTCTGGAAGCTGAGATTTCAGAGGCGAACTCATTCCACTCGGAGTGAGGGCTTGACTGGGAGACTGGGGGTTGAGGGGTGGAGTAGGGCGTTTTTACTTAACTGAAATTGCTGGTGCCTTTCCGGGCTGTTCCTGGCCATCTGCCTTTCTCCGCTGAAGGGGGGCATCTTCCTCATGGTGTGAGCTAGGGAGTAAAAGTTGATTGGAGAACAAATCCCCAGCGCCACCTGTTCCCCAGTCCTTTCCTTCATTCTAAGATCCTTCCTAAGGGCTCAGTGTTACCTGGGGCAAATGAGGCTGTGTGGTTTGCCCACTTTGGAATTTACGTTAAAAGCGTCTTACAGTAAACATGTGTGCAGTCTGGGACAGTAATAGAAGCCCCAAACAAGATGGGGGGGATTGTTGAACTGCCACTTTGTTCCAGGCATTGCGCTAGACTCTTTCCAGATATATCTCTCCTACAGGTTGTTTTCACTAATCCAATATTACTGACAAGGAAACCAGGACTCTCAGAGACTAATTCCTCCTTGCCTGCAGTTCCCAAGGTATCATATTCCAATATCTTGTTTCAGTGTCTCTCACTGGAGGAAACTCTGCTCTTCTCTTGGCTAACTTCTATTCTTCCTTAAAGATTCTATTTAGTCATCACCTCCTGCTCCAGAAAGCCTTTCTTTTGACCCTCATCAACCCACTCAGGCTGTGCTGGTGTCAGCCAAGTCTGCCTGGATCCACAATCCTTATATTTTCTACTATATCCTCAAAGTAAGGGGCCCAAAGGAATTATCCCCCCTTCTTGTATCATATCTCTCCCTCACACTTTCCTCTGCTAATTAGTAGGTGACAGATCAAGGCAGAGTTGAGAGTGAGCACTCCTTGGAGATTTCTGAGTTCCTTTCTCTCCCTGGTCTCCAACATCTCCTTACTGTACCCACCCACAATTTTCCCTTTCCTCTCCCATTCCCACCTCCCACCCACCTCAACCTGGATATAAGCTCTCTGAGAGTAGCTTTTGTTCATCTGTGTATTGCTCATTTCTGTGTTTAACACAGGGTTTCTTCTGTACTATCGACTGAAAAATGTCTTGTCGTGGGGAGCTGTTTTGTGCACTGTAGAATGTTTAGCAGAATCCCTGCCTCTCTTCACAAGATGCCAGCAGTACCCTCCCCCTAGCTGAGACCACCAAAAATGTTTCCAGATATTGCAAAATATCCCTGGGTGGGGTTGCGGGGGGCAAAATCTTCTGTGGTTGAGACCCGCTGGTTTAAAGAGAATTGAATTGATATGAATTTCTAAGAAAGTCCCTGGCTCAAGGCCTAAACTATTTGATTTTGGAATTTTTTTCAGGGTATAATTTTGTTAAACTCTTAAAGATTCATACTCTGCTTTAAAATTCACAACCCACACCTAGCTCATCACTGCTTCAGTGTGGTAAACCTGCCACAGCACAGCCCATTGGGGCTTCTATAAAATAATTAATTTTCTACCTTCCCTCTTCCCAGTACATCTCCTCCTAAGCAGTCAGAGCTCTAGGATTGACAAGCCCAGAACTTCATATTCTTTTGTGAGCCTAGTCAATCATCAGGATCCCCAGCAATGGTGACATACAGGAGTGGCTACTTTTGAGGTTTTGTTCTTTTTCCAACCTATCCCTAGGGCCAAGGGAGCAGAGTAATCTTTAGTTGGGAGTAGAATTGAGGACAACAGCTCTCAAGTCCCCTCTGGCCTTTATGTAAATCCATTTGCTGAGCCTAGAGCTCCATCTGGCTTCACTTTGGGAGATGGGGTTTAAAAAAGCGGTGCTATGGAGATTGCAAAGAATCAACATGGGGAGAGACCTCAATCCAGTATCTTTTCCACACTGCAGTGGAATGGGAGCCAGTAAAGATCAGACATCTATCTGATCATTAGAGGCCCAGACTTTCAGAGCTTATCATAAGGAGGAAGATATCTGGAAACAACTACTGGAAGAAGTAACAAGAAACCACACATTAACTGAAAACTTTGAAACTCTGGGCCATGTAATTGGCACACACACTCAATTTCTTTTAGTTTATTTGTCAACAAAGAAGTGACAGCCATCAACACCACTGACCACAGGGGTACCCATAAATATACCTTGGAGCTAATTAGGGACTGGTCCACATCTTGCAGAGATGGTTCCAGTGTGGAATTATTTCTAAACCTACACTACCACTTTCCCTTGTCCCCAAACTCAGGTATTCTGAGGCTGCTGGCAGAGGGCTAGAGGTATAAATAGGTATAGTTACAAGGACCAAACATACCCCTTTCCCCATATAAGCACTCCACTTTAATCCAGAGGTTGGATATGTGATTATATAGATAACACCTGGCATTGAAAAAGCTTAAAAATAAGCTTGCAGGAAGTCTTAAAATACCTAGTTTTTGAGGGTATCGGGCAGCCAGGATAAAATAGTACAATAGAAAAAGGATAGAATACCCTCTTTGCCCTATAAAGAGCACATGTGGGTGTAATGAGGCAATTCAGACTGTAGGGCCCTAGGCTGAGACAAGGAATCGATATTCATGTAGTACCTAGTGTTTGCTGGGTCTGTAAGCAGTATTTTAAAAATTAAATCAGGTCATTAAATCTTTACTCTAGGAGATAAGCATTATCCATTTCACAGGCAAGAAAACTGAGGCTCTGAATGGTTATATCATTTGGCCCAGTCACACAACTTGTAAATGGTAGAGCTGGTCAAGTCAGCCTGACTCCAAGCTCTTTCCACAGTATCACGAGATTGAGAAACTGCACAGCAGTGGGCAGCCTGGGATTACCCTGTGAATCTGAAACTAAGACCGAGGCACTCAAGTTTCCATCCTTCACAAAGGAGGAGTCAAACCTTGCTGTAGTGGAGCAAATCCTGTCAGCTGGCTCATAGGCTCCATGCTAGCTGCTGCATTCTCCTTTGAGAATGGGCCACCTTTGAACCCTTACCAATTGCCCAGGCTATTCCAGCCCTGCGGCCCTTAGTTTAGACAAACAGAAGTCAAAGTGGCATGAGATTCTGATAGGGAAGAAAACATCTTGCATACAGGATATAGAACTCGTTTAGGTTGTCAACTAAAGAAAGTGGCTATCTTTAGTAGCTATTTCTCAAAAATGGCTACTCTACTGGTAGTTGAGAAAGAACAGGCAGTTGGACTTATCCTCTGGTTATGATTTAGTCAGGCAAAACCTGACTTAGAGACAATTCTCTGCTAGGTTCATTTCTTTCTTCTCTTTGGTTGGATGTCATAGTCAGGTCCTGTAGTCAGGGTCTTTTGGTCCCAAACCACAGGATGCTGCCTTTCTGTGCTCTCCAGCTTATGGCAGCACACAGAGGGCTTGGGGGACCAAGAACCAAGGTTTAGTTTCTCTTCCTTAAGCCTGTACTTCTCAACTCCCCAGAGTGGTCGCTTTACGAAAGCAGGTTCTTTATACACATAATGGGGTGGGCAGTGGGTGAAGGGTGATATTTATGAGTGGAATGACGCACCATGGAACAAGGGACTCAAGGCTAAGGACACTTAAACATGCCTATTGGTAAGTGCTTCAGCTTTTCACATCCTTGCGCTACAGCAGGCTCTCTAGCCTGTTGCCCAGAAGCCTCTCTCATCTCTAAATTCCTAGTTCACTGAAGCAAGGAATACTCTCAGTACAAGAATCCATTTTAAGAATATTTTATTTATCTTTTGAGATTACATATTCATTATTGCTGATCTAATACAATCACTTAGACATAAAGGTTTCCAGGAGCCTCTCAGATATGGCAATCTTTAGAGGTTTTATTTCCTTTCAGTAAGATGACAATGAGAACTAGATGATTTTACATATATATGTATGTATATATAGTTTAGAACTCGTCCACATATAATTTGCTGGTGTTGCCTATTATTTCCTGTAATTTTCCTTTATTAAAAAAGCTTAATGCAACAATGCATTTTGATTTCTTTTTTTAAAACCATGACAAAGTTAATTTTGAGAAAACCACAGGAGCAGCAATTTCAGATCTGTTCAGAGAAAAGCCAAGCAGCAAAAAAGCTTTGCAGGAGTATGTGGCCATGGGGAGCCGTGCTCATATGGGAGGGCAGGATGAGGAGGTAGGAGGGCAGAGGGAAGGTAGACCAGATACTCTTTTTTTTAAATAAGAAAAAGAAAACAGTATTTCCATTAAGAAGGCAAAAAACCTTGAAAACTAGCACAAATTCATTGCAGAGAAAATGGTAAGATCCCCACATGCCAGCGCCACATATAAAGAGCTAATTAGTCTTCTTTCCCACGCTTCCAGACACCTAGGATGCATCTAAGGTGAGAGCTCGAGGGAAGAAGATGCATTTGTTCTGATTACACGGGCAGAAAGAATAACGACCAAATTCCAACACCAAGGTAGAACCCAAATACTCAGGAGGCCTGGACCTCCTTTTCCTTAATGGTTATGACACAGAGGTCCCCAGAAAGAAACGAAGAGTGGTCACCTGAAACTCAGAGGCAAATACCTCACCATGGGTAGCAACATGGGCAACCTAACCTAGAAGCCCAGTGTGGCTCTTTTTCATTTGGAATGGGTCTCTTCACATTTTCAAGGCAGAGTATGTTCTGTCAGGATCAGCACATCGTAGCTCCACAGGCAGCCAGGCTTTGCTGAGAAACAGCAGGTTATGACTTTGGCTTAAGAACATAATAAGCTAGAGTCCAGATATCTGCCTAATAGAATCTTCTCTGGATATAAGAAGAGATACAAATTTCATCTTCTGAATCTTCTGTTAAAGGGATCCAATTAATTAATACAAAAGCCAGAACTGGGTGGGCAAAAGGAAGAATTGAATGGCCTAGTGGGATTTTCAGCATTTATGATCTTCTCCATGAAAGAATATAGCCATGCATGTGGCATTTTTCCAGTACTTGCTAAGACATACGGCCTCTGAGGAACTAGATTCTATGGGCTGAGACTGTGTACTATTTAATGAGGCAAACAACCATTTACCTAAGATCCACCTCCCTACTTCCAAAGGGAAGGTCACTTCCAGACTAGCTCTGTAGGTATATGTGAAGACCAGGAGAAGTTGGAGAAGGTAGAAATCGGAGAGCAGAATTAGGGTGGGAAGGTTATGGTGATCGTGGGTGGTCTGGTGTTTCCTTGGGTCACCTCGGTCTTGAGACTTTGAGGCAGACCAGGATAGGGGAAAAATGGAAAAACAAAACTGAGAGTGTTAAATAGGGTTGGCAGGGGGAAAAAGGACTCATTTCATTCAAGATTCCTAGGACCACTCCAGACTTTAACTCTTAGAACAAATCTGGTCCCAATGGAACCCTTAAGACCAACAGGTCAGTCTCTAAAAGGAATCCAACTCTTAGGTGGGACACAAAATTTCAGGCTGCTCACATTACAAATTTTTTGTAATGTTGGAGTTACTCAAGAAACTACCTCTGCAATACAGAATCCCAAGATGGCCAGAACATAAAAAGATATCCCAGCAGAAAAGAAACACCACAGACCAAATTGCAGAGACATTAGATCTCAGTTTCATATTCAATGGCAATGGCCAAAGGGATGAATGTCTGGCGAGGTTCAAACTAGTCAAACTAGCTTTGATCATCTGGATTCAGTTTACGGTGTCATCTTTGTATAGCTTAGCCAGTTAAGCTGCAAAGCCCTTCCCAGGAGACAAATAAATATATTCTGCTTCTTTAGGGTGTTGAGCTGTGGGTCTGAAAGATCTGTCGCATTTCTGAAGACCTGCTCTCCCAAATCCCTTGGAAAGTAAGCCTTTCCTTGCTCAGTTTCAGAAGGAGTTTTAGGCAATAGGAGGAAGTTTCAGGAAGCAGTGTTTCACAACAAGCCTCCTTTTCTGAGACAGTGCCAATCTGTAGGGAGCTTCCTGGGAAACTATCCAGTTAAATGACAAGGAAGTAAAATTATGGGCCCCAGTGGGGCTGGCCCTCACTTCCTGAGCAGAGGCTAGTTGGGTTAGAAAGAGGGCAAAACAAATGTCTGATAAACATCAGAGCTGCTGAGGAAATAATAGAGGCACATTCCTCTTGGAACCTGAAATTGTTACAATGGACATAAATATTCAAGGAGAAGAAAGGAGTCCTGGGTAAGGAAGGAGACTCCCAGGCAGCACAGGCACAGCTGAGTTCTTGGTGTAGCTTGCCAAAGCCACAACACTCCTTCCTTCCTTCCATTTTATAAAGAAGGCAGTGATAGTGATGGTCAAGGCTGGGAACCCAGGCCACGTTAATTCAGTGGCTTCCAAAAGGCCTCAAATGGGGAAGGGCCAAAGCTGAGAAAGGCAGCTGCTAAAAATTTATTCCAGAAAACCTCAGAGAAGGAGGAGTCTGGAATCCATGGACTAACTCCTGAGCCTGGACCAGAGAACAATGACCAGTGCTGAGGATTCTGAGTCAATGGGGAATGACTCAAAAGATCCACTGGGAACCCCATTTCTTTCCTTCCTCAGCCTGTCCCCTGCGGCTCTCACAGCCCTCAGGACAGCAACCACACTCTGGGCCAAGGCGACATTTATTATTTAGGTTAATAAATAAATAACCTAACATATAGGGTGAGCACGGCAGGCAGCTGATTGGAGAAGCAGCTTGCTGGGTTCTTTCCTGTATAGGAGTGGAGAAAAGACTTGGAGTTCTATTCCTTAAAACTTCTTCTGGCTTGAGTTACAGGAACTTAATACCTGCAGGAAAAAAGAAAGATGAGACTGTGATGTTATCAGCTTGTGGGGGTGCTGGGACATGAAGAGCCTGCCTAAAGGTATAACGGGGAGGCAGGGACTTTTCTGCAGTATATGGTGAGGGTAGATAAATGTGGTGCTTTTTCACCTCAATGAAGATGGCCAGTTTTTCTCCATACAGGGGTAAACATCATATCAAGAAGATGAAATGGCAAATTCAGGAAAGGGAACACTATTTAATGTCTGGAGAAGGCCTCAAAGAATCCTTTGGGGGTGGTAGTGAGGGGGAGTGGGTTTATTTTCCTGAGTTCATGTAAATATGGTGATGGATGAAAAGACCAATTCCAGTGCAGGAAGCTCATCACTACTCAGGCTTCCCTATTTTATGGGGAATCCAAGGCACCTGTAGTAATTGGGCTTGAAGGGCCCATTCTTGTTGAGCCCCAGATACTTGGCCTGTTCATCTGTCAGCTCGGTCAGGTGGGCATCAAAGGTGGGCAGGTGTAGGCTGGCCACATACTCATCTGAAACAGATCACAAAAGACCTGGTATAAGCATTCTTGCCTCTTGTCTGGCTGTTCTCTCCAGCCTTAAAAAGTTGGAAGACACCTTCTAATTCTCGGAGCTGAATGAAAAATGCTTAACTTTTGCTCACTGGACCTCAATTCTAAGGAATGGTTGCTTGAGCTTAAGCCCAGTGCTTTTCAAAGTCATAACATTTCTTCCTTACAAGCTGTTTCAGCCTTGAACCTTTCCTTCTCCCCAGAAAAGTGAGAAATGAAAGAAGCAATAGGCCTTAGAGTCTAAAAGAAAGGATGGGACAGTGGGTGGACTAAAAAACAGGAAGCACCAACTTTAGTTCTGCCTTGAACTTTATATTTTAGGTCACTCAGAAAAACTAACACCTAGGGAGCTCCGAAAGGAGTGACTGAGAAGGACACTACACCCTTAGTTCTTATGGGTTTCTATTTACATTCTCTTACCTGAATACATATTGTTTATTCAGAATTTTGAGTCATTTCCTATGTATTTGTTTGGTCTCCCTAACTTCATTATACATTCCGTTATGGACTGTTCTACTTTTTTATATTCTTCCAAAGTGTCTATTAAAGGGATAATATGTCAACTTCTCACAGTTGCTGTGCATCTAATGCTGAAGCAAAACAAAACCAGAAGCTGATTTATTCCCTGATCTTTGGCTTGGGAGTTTATAAACATACAGTATCAGTTCAGGTGCTTGAAGCAGGTTCTTTAAAAATTTAAGACAGTTTAATGTTTCTCCTATACGAAAGGGCCACATAACTAAACTCTTAACAGAAGCTATTCAGAGTCTTCCCTTTGGCCTGAAGCAACAGGGTCAGAGTTAGAAGGTGTAGTATGAAAGTCTTCTTGGTCTGAGAAAAGTTTGGTAGGAGCTACTTAGCAGCCTAGAACTGGAGTAAGTCAGATGTCACAAGGTAGGAGATGATTCCTCTTTCTTGGGGGGGAAGAGGTTTTTTTTTCCTTTGAGATTTTTTCTTGTGTAATAGATACTTTGGGAAAATCCTTAAAATTCACAGGCAGGTAAACTAAATCACAGCAAAATGTCCTTACTTCATTAGGACAACCTATTTGGAAAATGTGATAAATCAACTGTGGATGAAATCTAAGAATCCTAGCTCCTACTTTACAAGATGAAGATATCTTTCTTCTATCCCTAAGAAATATAATGCCCCCAAACTTCCCTTAGCCTCTGACTCTGAACTACTTGGTAAGGACTGGGATAGAAGAGCTCATGCTTACCCATTTTCTTGGGCAACAGGTAGACATCCTGCTTATAGCGACCCTCAGGAGCATTGTAGAGTTCTATCAAGGCAAGAGCCTAGAAAAGCAGAGAAATCGATGCTGACATGCCATTCACAGCAATCTACCCCATATCAAGTGAAACCCTGCTGCGCTAATGACTCTCTGCAGCCCACTGCTTCCCCACTCTGGAGGCCTTACCTGAGTAGTTGCAGTGATCGAGAGCACAAATGTAGGCACTGTGGAGCAGCTTAGGTTCAGCAGACGGCCCTAGAAAGCAAAGGTTAACACACAAACGGGTTGGTTAGATGAAGTCTCTGGCTTTGAGGAGTGAGGGAAGAACACGACAGCCATTTTCCAAACACTTCCCAACTAACATGCTGGACAAAAAGCAGGTGTTCAATCAGTGGAAATGAACTGATTGACATTTGAGTGAAATGTTAAAAAATTCTGGAAAATCTGATGAAGATAGTAAGATAAAAGATCTCTGCGTTTATGTAAAAAGGAATAGAGATAGTCACATGATACTGGGGCTTATGTCAAGGAAGGGTATATTTCCCTTGAATTTTCTACTTGCTACAACAGAATATCTTCCCTCTGAGGCATCGATATTCCTTCGAAAAACTGTCCTAAACAATGATCTGGTCAAATCCAAGGGCAATCTCTCCAGGTTGTGATGGGAGATATTTTTTGACTTAGGAAGCTGTGATGGTTTCTGTGCTTTTTCCTCAACCTGGTTCTCCTGAATTCAAGGGCAGTCATGTATTTCCAGTGGGTGATTCAGAGAGTTAGAATAACTAGAACCTTCCCCCAATGCCATTCTTTCCTACTTTATTTCCTAGGAAGCTTGACCACCTTTTTTGCTCAACCATTGTAGCCAAAAACAACTATGGTGCTAGCTTTTGTCACCAAAATTACTAGATGGGACCTAGAAATAAGTCACCAGACAGTGGGCTGACTTTAAAGCAATTGGTGAATATTTAACAACCTGCCGATCCCCTTCCTGTACACACTCCTGTACATACTTTACAGATGCCCTAAAGTATTTGAGAAGGTGAGATAAGGTGAGAAAAGGTGAAGAGAATAGGAAGAAGACTCAAAAATAAATTTAAAGGCCCCTAAATGAAGACAGTATATGCTTTATACTTTCATATTCAGTTTCTTTAATTAAAAAAAAAGACTGAAAATCAAAACTCAAGGAAAGTATTATTGTCCTCTTTGTAATCTTGGTATCTTTCCCTGAAGAAGAGAAAGTGTTAAGGTAAAAACAGGGGGCATTGTTACAGCTGTCAGAAATCTAGGATAGGAAAGAGAAGCTGTCAAGAAAGGAAAAGTGGCCAAACATTGACATGGGAGTCTAAGTGGCCTGAAAGTCAAGACTCAGGCTGAGCTAGAAGAAGCCAGGAAAGGGAAATATCAATCACACAACCAATACATAGCTGGGTATCTACTACACGTCTGGCTCAGTTTAGGGGAATGGACACTCAGAAACAGGGAATCTATTAGCAAAGACATGACCTTCTCAGAGTTTGCCTAAGATTATCTTAGTTACAGTCAGGAATATCTACTTTGTGCTTCCTGATTAAACCATCCCACAAATGACATTATCTCTTTATAAGCATCACTCAAAGTGGCAATGGTTCTATCCATTAATTCCTTCCACAGTAATAAGTCATTGTCTGACTCAACCTGTAGAGTGACATAGAGAGACAGGATAATTGGTGAAAAGTGGGGAACCAAAATAGTTTCTTAATTGCTGAATGAAAAGACCTTTCACAATTAGATGTAAAATCCATTGGTAAAGTAGTTAAGCTTATTCTTAAGAGGAGTTGAAAGTATGAGAGAACATGAGGGGGAGGAGACCTGGGTACTGCAGTCTCTCCTGTCAGGGGTGAACTTCTCCAGCCTCAGGTCTTACCTCTGCCAGCAACACTATCCTCTTGCCATCAGGCCATATTACATGGTCAACTTGGGATCTCACTCGCTCCCAGGTCAGTTCTGGTGTCCGAAGACTCGCCTGGAACACATACAGCAAGCACGTCATCAGCCATGCCAAGTCCCACTTTCTGGATGGAAAGATGTTGAAGGGAGCCATTTCAAATAGCAAGTTGAAAGAAGCAACCAACATGCCAGATGGAGAATACCTGTCCTGGGTTGGTTAGGACTGTTCCATTTCAGGGAATTTAATCTTAGGCCCAGCCAGGGAGAGATCACTCAGGATGTCATTCCACAACATATACTGTGAGCCCACTCTCTGCTGAGCACAGTAAAAGGTGCTATGGGAAATACAAAAGAAACCAAAGACATGGTTTCTGCCTTCAAAAAGCTCATACTTTAGTTCGGGACACAAAACAATATATATGTGAGGGGATAAAAGCCTTTAATACTTATGAAGCAACATGCAAACAAGTGCAAATTAATACAGTGCAAACTGAATACTTAAGTGCTGAAGAGACACAGAAAAAAGGAGGGTCAGAGCTGAGTGAGATTAGTTAGAGAAGAATGAATGTCCTACACATAGCATGCCGGGGCCCACGGTTCTGCCCTCATGTCCCAACATCCCAGGTTCCACCTTCTCAATGATGGTAGTTCACCCTAAAGTTACAGAAGCTTTGTGACCTAAGTGCAAATGTGAGGTAGCCTTTAGAGCAATGCTTAATGGTAGAGTAAAGCTCCCAATGGCTCACCCTCCTTCCATTTCTGTGTATTGTATATTCCGAGAACAAGAGAAGAAATGTTAAGTTTATTAACAGCAGTAATCAAATAACAGGCACAGGGTTTAGACTTAAGACAACTTCCTTCTTCCAAGAGGCAATGCCTAAAATAGAAAGGGAGTCTGTACTCTAAGACTACTCATTGGCTCAAGTTGGTAAAATTGAGAAGTTCTGCCAAATAGTAGTTATCAGACAAATAAAGAGAAACACTTCAGTTATATGACAATCATTTACTGGAGTACATACTGTATTCTAGGCATTATAGCAAAGAACACTATTATAGATAAGACCGTGGACTCCTCTACTAGACTGTGAGCTGTTTATTGACAGGGGCTGTATCTTCTTTTCTTTACTAATCTAGTGGGAAAGAAAGACATATAATTATAATTATATTCAGTATATTCAGGACTTTATTAATGGTCTGGACCATTTCTTTATTAGGTAGATAGGAAATATAAAATTTCTTCAGATGTCAAGTTTCATAAATTAGTTCAACCTTTCTAGAGGGCAATTTGGCAGTAGCTAACAAAATTTTATATGTACCTAATCTTTGACCAATCAAATTCACTTTTAGGGCTCTATCCTATAGAAATACTTGTTCAAGTTCAGAAATATAAGTGCCCACGAATGTTTAACCCAACATTATTTGTAATAGCAAAAAATGTAAATCAACATGGGAATGGCTAAGTAAATCAGGATAATTCCATACAGTGGAATATAGTGTAATTCTCAAAAAAAAAAAAAAAAAGAAATTAGTAGATCTGTATTTGTTAACACGAAAACCATACATTATTAAGTGAAAAAATCAAGTTGCAGAAATAATATGCTGTAACCTCAATTTTGTAAATTTTTTGCTTCTTACTTTATACATATTTATATTGCTTGAATTTTATTTATTTATTTATTTTTGGCTGTGTTGGGTCTTCGTTTCTGTGCGTGGGCTTTCTCTAGTTGTGGCAAGTGGGGGCCGCTCTTCATCGCGGTGCGCGGGCCTCTCACTGTCGCGGCCTCTCTTGTTGCGGAGCACAAGCTCCAGACGCACAGGCTCAGTAGTTGTGGCTCACGGGCCTAGTTGCTCCGCAGCATGTGGGATCTTCCCAGACCAGGGCTCGAACCCGTGTCCCCTGCACTGGCAGGCAGATTCTCAACGACTGCGCCACCAGGGAAGCCCAATGTTGCTTGAATGTTAAATTGAGGAAGTACTACTTTAAAATTAGGATTTTAAAAAGAAATTTTATAAATAAACACTTAAATAGAGTTAAAAAGAATTTAAGCAAATAGGCCATTTTGGGACGTTAAGGATATACAGAGTAAATCCCTCAGCCTTTAGGAATATCACCATGGAGGACAATAACCATGTAGAGCCAAGAGATACTCCTTGGTAACACTAGCAATTTTATTGAGATAATGGGACTTTAAAGTATTTCAAGTTCTTAGCGTTTCATACTCCTAATCTTCCATTGGACAAGCAATCTTGATGACTGGAAGTAAAGAGCTGACACAATGATAACAAGAGTCTCTTGTCTTAGGAAGTATTCCCTGGGAAAAAAGATGTGGTGGAATCAAGGAAAGGGAACTTCTTAGGAACATCATAAAAATGATCAGTGCTTAGTAGAGGCAATTTACTAGAGCACTGGGATGGCTATGATGCAAGCAAAAGACCTGAGGGTTTAAAATGGGGTTTGAAGGGCAACTTGGTTAAGTTATCCCCAGCACTGCCCATGCAGTTCCAATAAACTATTAAAGTCTATTTGGCATTTACACTCCTTGAGAGAAGGGTTTCTTATGGCTAGCACAGTTTTACAAGAATTTCTCTTAAAGACATCCAATGTCTTTTCTGTGGATTTACAGTCACTAAGCAATCTACCAGGAAAAAGGTCCCCTATGCCCACTCCCTTCCCAAACTAGGTGTACGTCCCACTGTAAAGCCAAGAACAGTTGTCGTTCTAGTCCTGCGAAGCATGGAGTCAGTAGCAAGTCTCAGGCTGTAATTCTTCGGCTGGCAAAAACTTTTTTTTTTTAATTTATTTACTTTATTTATTTATTATTTTTGGCTGCGTTGGGTCTTCATTGCTGCACGCAGGCTTCCTCTAGTTGTGGCGAGCGGGGGCTACTCTTCATTGCGGTGTGTGGGCTTCTCACTGCAGTGGCTTCTCTTGTTGCGGAGCATGGGCTCTAGGCGCTCAGGCTCAGTAGTTGTGGCGCAGGGGCTTAGCTGCTCCGCGGCGTGTGGGATCTTCCTGGACCAGGGCTTGAACCCATGTGCCCTGCAGTGGCAGGCGGATTCTTAACCACTGTGCCACCAGGGTAGCCCAGGCTGGCAAAAACTTTTAAAGCATGTGCACATACTGGTTTAACCACCTGAACTGTGAAGCTTATAATCACACAGGCTGTCTATGTGATATATACGGGTAAGCAGGTTTCTTTTCAAGAGAAAGGAAGTATGTGACAGAAAGACTTGGACAAAAGGCAGCTAACAGCACATCCCTATCACAGGCCCCCTAAGTATTCATGGTATTATTTTTCAGAAAAAAATACAGCTTTCTAAATGACCAACTCTTTCCATGAGCAATTGCTTCCTAAAAATGCAGCAGTCAACATCTCAAGGTTAGGTAAACTGTAAATTCCTCCACAAAAAAAGATCCTTACATTTTTGATCACTAAAAAATCTGGATAAAAATTTACCAAATCATTTTCCTTCCCAGTTTTGCTGAGTTAACTTATAGTGATTCCTCTCTTTTTATCACACTCTGCATCCAATCCATGTAGCAAAGCCCATTGGTCCTACCTTCACAATATATCACTTCTTATCACCTCCATTGTTTATCCATCTAATCCAAGCTACCTCCTTCTATTGCTGGAAATACTGAAAGAGTTTGCTATCGTCCCTATCACCACTCAAGCTCCAGAAGTGTTTTCTTCATACAACAGCCAAAGTAATTTTTTAAAACATATGTCAGATTTCATCAGTCACCCACACAAAGCCTTCCAGTGGCTTCACTTGTACGCAGAATAAAATCTAAATTCCGTACCATGGCCTACAAAGCTCAACATAACCCGCTACCTCCTTGCTGTCTCTTATCCTCATCCCCTTGCCCATTCTGTTCCTGCCACAATGGCACCTTTTCTGTTCCTCAAACACTTCAAGCATGTTTCTACCTCATGGTCTTTACTCACCATTCTCTGAATAGAATGGTCATTCAAGTTTTTGTTCAAATGTTATCTCCTCAAAGACACCTTCTTCGATCACCCTAATTAAATAGCAACCTCAATGTCCTTATCTTTCTGTTTTACTTCAGTATTAGGCACTAACTGAAAATAACTGTCTATTTTTTTTTTTGGCTGTGTTGGGTCTTCGTTGCTGCGTGCGGGCTTTCTCTAGTTGCAGCGAGCGGGGGCTACTCTTCATTGCGATGTGCGGGCTTCTCATTGTGGTGGCTTCTCTTGTTGCAGGGCACGGGCTCTAGGCGTGCGGGCTTCAGCAGTTGTGGCGCATGGGCTCAGTAGTTATGGCTTGCGGGCTCTAGAGTGCAGGCTCAGTAGTTGTGGCGCACGGGCTTAGTTGCTCCGCAGCATGTGGGATCCTCCCGGACCAGGGCTCGAACCCATGTCCCCTGCATTGGCAGGCGGATTCTTAACCACTGTGTCACCAGGGAAGTCCATAACTGTCTATTTAGTAATTGTTTCCCACACTAGAATATAAGCTCCAGGAAAGCAGGCATATTGTTCACTGTTATTTCTTCAGCCAATTAGTACTTAGCACAGAGCAGAGCGAGTACTCAACACAAATTTGCTATGTAGTGAATCAACATGCTGGAATCAGTTTAGTTGAGTTTGCTATTTCCTTAAATTTCACTTTGCATGCCCTGTGACACTACCATTGAAAGTTGCATAATTAAACTTTTCCAAAGTCATTCTGAACATCTCCCTTTCTGGACTGCTTAGTCATATACTTTCTGCTAAGAAGAGCACAAAGAGAGTTGAAAGATGGCTCTTGGCTAGTGTCAGTGGCAGATACTGGGGCTACCTAGCAACACCTGCAAAAGTAGGTCTAGTCTCAATGCAGCAGCCAGGGTGATACTTTTAAAATAAAAAATCATCCTTTTAAAACAGAAGGCATAAATCCTACAGTGGCTCCATATTCCTCTCAGAACACACTCAGGAGTTTCTTACAAGGGCCTCTGAGGTCTTATAAGATGTGGCTCGTTACCCCTCTGACCTCATTTTCCACTCTTCCCTGCCCCATGCTCTTCTGCTCTAGTCATACTGGCCTCACTGTTGATCCTCAAACCGCTAGGCAACTCGCGCATTAGGGCATTTGCTCTGGCTGTTCCCTCATCTTGAAATGTCCTTCACCTAAAAGTCAACATGGCTAATTCCCTCAGATATGCTCAACCATCACCTTCTTAATGAGGCTTATACCTTGATCCCTCTATCTAAAATTACAACCCAGCACTCTTGATTTCCCCTTACCATGCTCTGCTTTTTCTTTTTTCTACGGTGCTTTCACCTTCTAACATACTATAAATTTTACTTATTATGTTTATTGTCCTTTTTTTTTTTTTTTTTAAAGAAATTCATGTTCTTTTATTTATTTATTTATGACTGTGTTCAGTCTTCGGTTCTGTGCGAGGGCTTTCTCTAGTTGCGGCAAGTGGGGACCACTCTTCATCACGGTGCGCGGGCCTCTCACCATCGCGGCCTCTCTTGTTGCGGAGCACAGGCTCCAGACGCGCAGGCTCAGCAATTGTGGCTCACGGGCCCAGTTGCTCCGTGGCATGTGGGATCTTCCCAGACCAGGGCTCGAACCTGTGTCCCCTGCATTGGCAGGCAGATTCTCAACCACTGCGCCACCAGGGAAGCCCTATTGTCCTTCTTCTCACTAAAATATAAGTTCCACGAGGGCAGGAATCTTTGCCTGTTTTGTGCACTGATCCCAAGCATATAGAGCAGCACCAGGCATATAGCAATCACACAATAAGTATTTATGATTGAAGGTAAAGAGTCTCCTGGCCTTTATCCTGAGAGATTACTTATATCTGGGCTGCCTTTGGAGAAGAGATTACCACCACAATTTGAAGGTAATCTAAAAAGCATGAGGAGATCATAGTATAACATACAGAAAAACAGGGAATTCCCTGGTAGTCCTGTGTTAGGACTCGGTGCTTTCACTGCCTGAGCCTGAGCCCAGGTTCAATCCCTGGTCAGGTCAGGGAACTAAGATCCTGCAAACTGTCAAGCACGGCCAAAAAAAAAAAAAAAAAAAAAACACAAAAAAACTGGACTAGAAGTCAAAAAACCTGAATTTTGTGCTTCAGTTTCATTTTTGAATCAACGGCTATGACTGAACAGTGTACTTAAGCTTTTATTTTCCCAACTGAAAATCAGGAATAAGAATACTGCCTCGTGGGGTGGTCAAGAGGATGAAATGAGATAAAGTAAAAATATAAAAATTACATGACTGCATTTGAAATTATCTTTATTTTAGAGCTTCTTGAGGGTTTAGAAGGGAAATTCCTTCCCCGTTCGCTTACTCAGAAGATTTCACTTCAGGGCTCAGAGCATGACCACTTCCCTTTAAGCTTTTTCCATCTGGGGGCTCTACAAGCAGATCAGTCCAGAAAAGGACAGTCATAGGCTAGATAGTTTTAGAAATATTAATACCTCTGACCATTTAGTAAACGGGCAGTATGGCACAAAAGTGAAACTTAACCAAAAAAACAAACCAAACAAAAAAAAAACAACAAAACACCCCCCCAAAACAACAACAAAAAATCCCTCAAAAGCACAAACTAAATAAATTACTCATTTTAAGCAAAATATCATGGAAAGACAGAGTAATGGAGCCATGCCACTCCAAAACCTCAAAGGTAGAAACAGGCTTCGGGAGGTTGTTTTTCCAGCTATTTTTAATAACAGAAGAATAGGGCACAGAGTTAAAAAGAGAAACCATTTAAAATAGATATCCAACAGGCTCTCAGTATACCAACTGATCCTTACCTGGCAATGCTGAAGCTCAATCAGAGCAGCCCTCAGTGGAGATGAAAGCATGCTTTGCTTGAGCCATTTACCCAGAGAGAAATATAGTTGTGTCAGAAAAATGCCATAAAAACTTAAAACCAGAGTGAAAGTCACACTGAGAGATACTTTGGTAAGTCTGAAAAGAAGTAAATAACACTTCTATTAACTATTACTTGGGCACCTTAATAGGATCAAGTGTTCTGTTGGATCAGAAAATTTTAGGTGACTATAATAAAACTAGAGAACCAAAGCTATAGGTTTTCCAGGTTTGAGGAACACATGCTACTGAATTGATTGTGACATCTATAGATCCAATACTACAGTTTGGAAAATATGTTAAGGGGAGACCTAGCCCCATAAAAGAGGGAGAGAAAAGGGAAACCACCATATTTGACAGACACAGTCAGTCTTAAGCAGTGTTCTCAACCCAGCCCATAGATTTCCCTCCCTTGACTTGTTTCCTTGGACCAACCTACTAATCTCACCTTTATGGCAAAATCAAATCTCTCCAAAATACTGACTAGCATACTGACTCACATTTATTGTATCCTTTTTGTAGTTTTGAGTTTACCCAGCTCTTAATCCTAATCATAAAGATAAAATGGCTTACAGTACAGGTAGGTATCAAGCTTAGGTGGAAAAAAACCCAATCATTTGAAATGATTAAGTTGAGATAAAGAAGCTTTGTAGAATCCATACGCACAAGCCATAAGGCTAGTGAGTGAACAGACTGTGAACAGCTCTACCAGTACAGTCATGCTTAGGATGGCTGGTGACCCTGCTCGTTCTTCTTCTAGTTTATGTTTCTTGGGAAGGAGAGAGAGAAAAAAAAACAAAACCCAATGATGAGTCACTTGAACTTACCACATCAATCTCCGTGTTGGAATGTCCCATGTTACAAACGATGCAGCTATTCTTCATACGGTCTAAGTGCTCTCTGGTTACCACATTCTTGTTACCTTAAAAACAGAAGAGATAGCCACATGAAAAGGAATGAAGTTGGACCTCTTCCTCACACCATATGTAAACTTAACTTAAAATGGATCAGAGACCTAAATATAAGAGCTAAAACTATAAAACTCTTAGCAAAGTATAGGAATAAATCTTTGTGACCTGGGTTAGGCAATGGTTTCTTAGATAACACCTAAAGCACAAGCAACCAAAGAAAAAATAAAGTAAACTGGAATACACTGAAATTAAAAACTTTTGTGCTGCAAATGATACCACTAAGAAAGTGAACAGACAACCTACACAATGGGACAAAATATTTGCAAATCATAAATCTGATAAAAACTCTTACAACTCAATAATAAAATTTATAAAGAACTCTTACAAATCAATAATAAAAAGACAGCTCATTTTAAAAATGAGTAAAGGATCTGAATAGACATTCTTAAAAGAAGATGTACAAAAGATGTGCCAACACACTCATGAAAAGATGCTCAACATCATTAGGGAAAGGCAAATCAAAACCACAGTGACACACTACTTCACACATACTAGGATAGCTATAATCCAAAAATCAGACAATAACAAGTGTTGATAAGGATGTGGAGAAACTTCAACTCTCATGCATGGTTGGCAGGATTGTAAAATAATGTAGTTACTTTGGAAAAGTTTGGCATTTTCTCAAAATGTTAAAAGTAGTTACCATATGATCCAGCAATTCCACCTGTAGGTATATACCCAAGAGAACTGAAGACATGTTCACAGAAAAACTTGTACACAATGTTCATAGCAGCATTATTCATAATAGCCAAAAAGTAAAAACAACCCAAGTGTCCATCAACTGATGAATGGATATCACTGAAATGTGATATAACCTTAAAATGGAATATTATTCAGCAATCAAAAGGAATGAAATACTGATACACACTACAACATACATGAACCCTGAAAATATTATGCTAGGTAAAAAAAAGCCGGTCACAAAAGACCACATATTGTATGATTCTGTTTATATGAAATATCTAGAACAGGCAAATCCATAGAGACAGAGAATTTAATGGTAGCCTAGGGCTGCGGAAAGGCGAAGGGTAGAAAGAAGAGTGACTGCTAATGGTATAAGATTTCTTTTTGGGGTGATGAAAATGTTCTGGAATTAGATAATGGGATGTTGTACAACTTTAGTAAAAATCACTGAACTGTATGCTTTATTTTTTAAATATTTTTTTTGATGTGGACCATTTTTAAAGTCTTTATTGAATTTGTTACAATATTGCTTCCGTTTTATGTTTTTGTTTTTTGGCCCCAAGGCATGTGGGATCTTAGCTTCCCCGACCAGGGATTGAACCCGCCCCCCCCCCCTGCATTGGAAGGTGAAGTGTTAACCACTGGACCACCAGGGAAGTCCCTGAACTGTATATTTTTTTATTTTTATTTTTTTGAATTTTATTTTATTTATTTTTTTATACAGCAGGTTCTTATTAGTTATCTAGTTTATATATATTAGTGTATATATGTCAATCCCAATCTCCCAATTCATTACACCACCACCATCCCCCCACCCCCCGCCACTTTCCCCCCTTGGTGTCCAGACATTTGTTCTCTACATCTGTGTCTCTGTTTCTGCCTTGCAAACCGGTTCATCTGTACCATTTTTTTAGGTTCCACATATATGCATTAATATACTGTATTTGTTTTTCTCTTTCTGACTTACTTCACTCTATATGACAGTCTCTAGATCTATCCACATCTCTACAAATGACCCAGTTTCGTTCCTTTTTATGACTGAGTAATATTCCATTGTATATATGTACCACATCTTCTTTATCCATTCGTCTGTCGGTGGGCATTTAGGTTGCTTCCATGACCTGACTATTGCAAACAGTGCTGCAATGAACATTGGAGTGCATGTGTCTTTTTTGATTTTGTTTGTTTGTTTGTTTATACTGCAGGTTCTTCTTAGTCATCAATTTTATACCTATCAGTGTATACATGTTAATCCCAATTGCCCAATTCAGCACACCACCATCCCCACCCCACCGCGGTTTTCCCCCCTTGGTGTCCATACGTTTGTTCTCTACATCTGTGTCTCAATTTCTGCCCTGCAAACCGGTTCATCTGTACCATTTTTCTAGGTTCCACATACATGCGTTAATATACGATATTTGTTTTTCTCTTTCTGACTTACTTCACTCTGTATGACAGTCTCTAGATCCATCCACATCTCAACAAATGACTCAATTTCATTCCTTTTTATGGCTGAGTAATATTCCATTGTATATATGTACCACATCTTCTTTATCCATTCATCTGTCGATGGACATTTAGGTTGCTTCCATGACCTGGCTATTGTAAATAGTGCTGCAATGAACATTGGGGTGCATGTGTCTTTTTGAATTATAGTTTTCTCTGGGTATATGCCCAGTAGTGGGATTGCTGGGTCATATGGTAATTCTATTTTTAGTTTTTTAAGGAACCTCCATACTGTTCTCCATAGTGGCTGTATCAATTTACATTCCCACCAACAGTGCAAGAGGGTTCCCTTTTCTCCACACGCTCTCCAGCATTTGTTGTTTGTATATTTTCTGATGATGCCCATTCTAACTGGTGTGAGGTGATACCTCATTGTAGTTTTGATGTGCATTTCTCTAATAATTAGTGATGTTGAGCAGCTTTTCATGTGCTTCTTGGCCATCTGTATGTCTTCTTTGGAGAAATGTCTATTTAGGTCTTCTGCTCATTTTTTGATTGGGTTGTTTGTTTTTTTAATATTGAGCTGCATGGGCTGTTTATATATTTTGAAGATTAATCCTTTGTCTGTTGATTCATTTGCAAACATCTTCTCCTATTCTGAGGGTTGTCTTTTCGTCTTGTTTGTAGTTTCCTTTGCTTTGCAAAAGCCTTTAAGTTTCATTAGGTCCCATTTCTTTATTTTTGATTTTATTTCCATTACTCTAGGAGGTGGATCAAAAAAGATCTTGCTGTGACTTATGTCAAAGAGTGTTCTTCCTATGTTTTCCTCTAAGAGTTTTATAGTGTCCGGTCTTACATTTAGGTCTCTGATCCATTTTGAGTTTATTTTTGTGTACGGTGTTGGGAGTGTTCTAACTTCATTCTTTTACATGTAGCTGTCCAGTTTTCCCAGCACCACTTATTAAAGAGACTCTCTTTTCTCCATTGTATATCTTTGCCTCCTTTGTCACAGATTAGTTGACCATAGGTGCGTGGGTTTATCTCTGGGCTTTCTATCCTGTTTCATTGATCTATATTTCTGTTTTTGTGCCAGTACCATATTGTCTTGATTACTGTAGCTTTGTAGTATAGTCTGAAGTCAGGAAGTCTGATTCCTCCAGCTCCGTTTTTTTCCCTCAAGACTGCTTTGGCTATTCGGGGTCCTTTGTGTCACCATACAAATTTTAAGATTTTTTGTTCTAGTTCTGTAAAAAATGCCACTGGTAATTTGATAGGGATTGCATTGAATCTGTAGATTGCTTTGGGTAGTGTAATCATTTACACAATATTGATTCTACCAGTCCAAGAACATGGTATATCTCTCCAGCTGTTTGTGTCATCTTTGATTTCTTTCATGAGTGTCTTATAGTTTTCTGAGTACAGGTCTTTTACTTCCTTAGGTAGGTTTATTCCTAGGTATTTTTTCTTTTTGTTGCAGTGGTGAATGGGATTGCTTCCTTAATTTCTCTTTCTGATCTTTCGTTGTTAGTGTATAGGAATGCAAGAGATTTCTGTGCATTAATTTTGTATCCTGTGACTTTACCAAATTCATTGATTAGCTCTAGTAGTTATCTGGTGGCATCTTTAGGATTCTCTATGTATAGTATCATGTCATCTGCAAACAGTGACAGTTTTACTTCTTCTTTTCCAATTTGTATTCCTTTTATTTCTTTTTCTTCTCTGATTGCCGTGGCTAGGACTTCCAAAACTATGTTGAATAATAGTGGTGAGAGTGGACATCCTTGTCTCGTTCCTGATCTTAGAGGAAATGCTTTCAGTTTTTCACCACTGAGAATGATGTTTGCTGTGGGTTTGTCGTATATGGCCTTTATTATGTTGAGGTAGGTTCCCTCTTTGCCCACTTTCTGGAGAGTTTTTTATCATACATTGGTGTTGAATTTTGTCAAAAGCTTTTTCTGCATCTATTGAGAAGATCATATGGTTTTTATTCTTCAGTTTGTTAATATGGTGTATCACATTGATTGCTTTACATATATTGAAGAATCCTTGCATCCCTGGGATAAATCCCACTTGATCATGGTGTATGATCCTTTTAATGTGTTGTTGGATTCTGTTTGCTAGTATTTTGTTGAGGATTTTTGCATCTATATTCATCAGTGATACTGATCTGTAATTTTCTTTTTTTGTGGTATCTTTGTCTGGTTTTGGTATCAGGGTGATGGTGGCCTCACAGAATGAGTTTGGGAGTGTTCCTTCCTCTGCAATTTTTTGGAAGAGTTTGAGAAGGAAGGATGTTAGCTCGTCTCTAAATGTTTGATAGAATTCACCTGTGAAGCCATCTGGTCCTGGACTTCTGTTTGTTGGAAGATTTTTAATCACAGTTTCAATTTCATTACTTGTGACTGGTCTGTTCATATTTTCTATTTCTTCCTGGTTCAGTCTTGGAAGGTTATACCTTTCTAAGAATTTGTCCATTTCTTCCAGGTTGTCCATTTTATCGGCATAGAGTTGCTTATAGTAGTCTCTTAGGATGCTTTGTATTTCTGTGGTGTCCGTTGTAACTTCTCCTTTTTCATTTCCAATTTTATTGATTTGAGTCCTCTCCCTCTTTTTCTTGATGAGTCTGGCTAAAGGTTTATCAATTTTGTTTATCTTCTCAAAGAACCAGCTTTTAGTTCTATTGATCTTTGCTATTGTTTTCTTTGTTTCTATTTCATTTATTTCTGCTCTGATCTTTATGATTTCCTCTACTAACTTTGGGTTTTGTTTGTTCTTCTTTCCCTAGTTCCTTTAGGTGTGAGGTTAGATTGTTTATTTGAGATTTTTCTTGTTTCTTGAGGTAGGCTTGTATTGCTATAAACTTCCCTCTTAGAACTGCTTTTGCTGCATCCCATAGGTTTTGGATCGTCGTGTTTTCATTGTCATTTGTCTCTAGGTATTTTTTGATTTCCTCTTTGATTTCTTAAGTGATTTCTTGATTATTTAGTAACATATTGTTTAGCCTCCATGTGTTTGTGTTTTTTACGTTTTTTTCCTTGTAACTGATTTCTAATCTCATAGCATTGTGGTCAGAAAAGATGCTTGATATGATTTCAATTTTCTTAAGTTTACTGAGGCTTG
This sequence comes from Balaenoptera acutorostrata, assembly GCF_949987535.1. Classification (NCBI taxonomy): domain Eukaryota; kingdom Metazoa; phylum Chordata; class Mammalia; order Artiodactyla; family Balaenopteridae; genus Balaenoptera; species Balaenoptera acutorostrata. The sequence continues at coordinate 23,889,048 of NC_080070.1, forward strand.
AATTGTGACCCAGGATGTGATCTATTCTGGAGAATGTTCCGTGCACACTTGAGAAGAAAGTGTAATCTGCTGTTTTTGGATGGAATGTCCTATAAATATTAATTAAATCTAGCTGGTCTACTGTGTCATTTAAAGCTTGTTTTTCCTTATTAATTTTCTGTTTGGATGATCTGTCCATTAGTTTAAGTGAGGTGTTAAAGTCCCCCACTATTATTGTGTTACTGTCGATTTCCTCTTTTATGGCTGTTAGCAGTTGCCTTATGTATTGAGGTGCTCCTATGTTGGGTGCATATATATTTATAATTGTTATATCTTCTTCTTGGATTGATCCCTTGATCATTATGTAGTGTCCTTCCTTGTCTCTTGTAACATTCTTTATTTTAAAGTCTATTTTATCTGTTAAGAGCATTGCTACTCTAGCTTTCTTTTGATTTCCATTTGCATGGAATATCTTTTTCCAATCCCTCACTTTCAGTCTGTATGTGTCCCTAGGTCTGAAGTGGGTCTCTTGTAGACAGCATATATATGGGTCTTGTTTTTGTATCCATTCAGCAAGCCTGTGTCTTTTGGTTGGAGCATTTAATCCATTCACGTTTAAGGTAATTATCGATATGTATGTTCTTATTACTGTTTTCTAAGTTGTTATGGATTTGTTTTTGTAGGTCCTTTTCTTCTCTTGTGTTTCCCACTTAGAGAAGTTCCTTCAGCATTTCTTGTAGAGCTGGTTTGGTGGTGCTGAATTCTCTTAGCTTTTGCTTGTCTGTAAAGCTTTTGATTTCTCTGTCGAATCTGAATGAGATCCTTGCCAGATAAAGTAATCTTGGTTGTAGGTTCTTCCCTTTCATCACTTTAAATATATCATGCCACTCCCTTCTGGCTTGTAGAGTTTCTGCTGAGAAATCAGCTGTTAACTTTATGGGAGTTCCCTTGTATGTTATTTGCCGTTTTTCCCTTGTTGCTTTCAATAATTTTTCTTTGTCTTTAATTTTTGTCAGTTTCATTACTATGTGTCTCGGCGTGTTTCTCCTTGGGTTTATCCTGCCTGGGACTCTCTGTGCTTCCTGGACTTGGGTGGCTAATTCCTTTCCCATGTTAGGGAAGTTTTCGACTACAATCTCTTCAAATATTTTCTTGGGTCCTTTCTCTCTCTCTTCTCCTTCCGGGACCCCTATAATGCGAATGTTGTTGTGTTTAATGTTGTCCCAAAGGTCTCTTAGGCTGTCTTCATTTCTTTTCATTCTTTTTTCTTTATTCTGTTCTGCGGCAGTGAATTCCACCATTCTGTCTTCCAGGTCACTTATCTGTTCTTCTGCCTCAGTTATTCTGCTATTGATTCCTTCTAGTGTATTTTTCATTTCACTTATTGTATTGTTCATCTCTGTTTGTTTGTTCTTTAATTCTGCTAGGTGTTTGTTCTTTAATTCTTCTAGGTCTTTGTTAAACATTTCTTGCATCTTCTTGATCTTTGCCTCCATTCTTTTTCCAAGGTCCTGGATCATCTTCACTATCATTATTCTGAATTCTTTTTGTGGAGGGTTGCCTATCTCCACTTCATTTAGTTGTTTTTCTGGGGTTTTATCTTTTTCCTTCATCTGGTAGAAAGTCCTCTGCCTTTTCATCTTGTCTGTCTTTCTGTGAATGTGGTTTTCCTTCCACAGGCTGCAGAACTGTATGAACTGTATACTTTAAAAGAGTGACTTTTATGGTATGTAAATTACATCTCAATAAAAAAATTTGATTGTCTTGGTTGTATGATCTTGTGAATTTGCTAGAAAACATTGAATTATACACTTAAAATGGGTAAAATGTATATGGTAAGTGAATTATATCTCAATAAAGCTACTTACAAAAAAAGAGATTGAAGGATTGATGTGAAACAAGAACAGTTTCTTTTTTCTTTTTTTTAAAAAATAAATTTATTTATTTATTTTTGGCTGTGTTGGGTCTTCGTTGCTGTGGGCAGGCTTTCTCTAGTTGCGGTAAGCAGGGGCTACTCTTCGTTCTGGTGTGCGGGCTTCTCATTGCGGTGGCTTCTCTTGTTACAGAGCATGGGCTCTAGGGCACACGGGCTTCAGTAGCTGTGGCACACGGGCTCAATAGTTGTGGCTCGTGGGCCCTAGAGTGCAGGCTCAGTAGTTGTGGCACACGGGGTTAGTTGCTCTGTGGCATGTGGGATCTTCCCGGACCAGGGATCGAACCCACGCCCCCTGCATTGGTAGGCAGATTCTTAACCACTGTGCCACCAGGGAAGCCCCAAGGACAGTTTCTTATGGTCCCTCTTTGCCCCCAGCTCTCCTTGAGACTACAAATAATAGTTTTATTCTTTTTTTTTTTTTAATTTTTATTTATTTATTTATTTATGGCTGTGTTGGGTCTTCGTTTCTGTGCGAGGGCTTTCTCTAGTTGCGGCAAGTGGGGGCCACTCTTCATCGCGGTGCGCAGGCCTCTCATTATCGCGGCCTCTCCTGATGCGGAGCACAGGCTCCAGACGCGCAGGCTCAGTAATTGTGGCTCACGGGCCTAGTTGCTCCGTGGCATGTGGGATCTTCCCAGACCAGGGCTCGAACCCGTGTCCCCTGCATTGGCAGGCAGATTCTCAACCACTGCGCCACCAGGGAAGCCCCTAGTTTTATTCTTAAATATTCGGATTTTCCTCCTTTAAAATAGAATTATAAAATAAACCCAATATTCCAATGGCTTTTGGTTCTAACATAAAGATAAAATATCTCAGTCCAAGGAAAGTAGCCATATCTGCACATTCCTCTCTAAAACTCAAAATCTACCTCTTTGGGAATTAACACAACTACCTTTTCCACTTTCTCTAACTACAAAGAATTTTGCTCTAGCCTTGCTTTAATTACAGGGACTAGAGAGAAATACACATCACTTTTGGAAGTAAAATTTTTAAAAATGTACAAATTTAAGATCTAGCTTCCCAAATAAAACTCACTGGTAGCCATCTCCTAGGTAGCTGAGGATGGATGGAGATATGGAACAGTTAAAAAGACTAGAGAGAAACTTTCCTCTAGGGATGACCTAATGGTATACTTTTGGTCAGAGTTCTAAAGAGGTAGGAAGAATGTGAAAGATTGGTTTTGTGGACTACTATCTCTGGCTTTTAGAGTTTGGTTTTGTTCAGAACATTTCCAGTCATTTTTCACTTGTTCCATGAAAGTGTTCCCAAGTGCCACCCCACCTTATATGTCATAATCATACCTGTACAGGTAATAACAATATCCACTTGTCGGATGACCTCATTTAATTTCACCAGTCGAAATCCATCCATACTGTAGAAATAAAGCATGATCAATTAACCTAAAAAAGCAGCTGGGGAGCCTTCTGCCACATAACCTCAAAAGCTATTACCCAAGTTGCTTTGGTACCTACATCACTTTTTGATACAGCTGGACTATTCTTAGTGAAAAATTCAAACTCTTTCCTTAGTTCATACAGGACAGAAATAAAAGGTTCTTTCTAACACTGGGACCTAATTCTTCCTGATAATAGGAAGGCAGAGTTAACCATGAAACCCCAATCAGGTTTCTAGAAAGTGCCATTTTACCTGAACCTACTACCCCATTGAAATTGCTCTCCCCAAGATCATCGATGATCTCCTGAATGCCAAAAACAATTTTTTCTTAGACTCTAATATTACTTGATATCCTCTGCTACATTAAACATTATTTGCATTCTTAAGGTTCTATACTCTTGGAGTCCATGATACCATTTTCTCTTGGTTTTCTTACTTTTCTGATTGCTCCTTCTCGATCTCAGTCAACCTTTAAATGTTGGTACTCTGTAGGGTACTCTTTTCTCTATTCTTTCGGCACTTATCCATTCCTTTCCCTTGGCTACAAATGATGCCTCACAGGTGGCTGATTTGCACAATAACATCCTTAGCTTAGATCTCTCCAAAGCTTCAGAGCCATAGATCAAATTATCTACTGGATAGCTCCTCCTCACGTCCCACAAGGACCTCAAACTTATTGTGCTTGAAAACAGACTCATTATCTTACCCACACCACCAATCCTGTTTCTCTTCTTCTATATTTTCTATCTTAATCAACAGCATTACTGTTCACCCAGCTCTACGAGTCAGATAAACTAGAATGTCCTAGCCTACTACCTCTCCCTAATTAAAATTGTCACCAAATCTGGTTGATTCTTTTTCCTTAATTCCTTAAAATCTTAATTCTTAATCTATCCCCTCTTTTCTAGACGTGCAGGCCTGATGTTCAGGTCTTATTATTTCTTGCTGTAGTAGCCCCTAGCCCCATCTCATCGCCTCTAGGTTTATGTCTCTCTAATTCATTTTGCAGAGTGATTTCCTGAAATGCCATCTGGCTCATGTCACTTCCTTGCTTAAAATACTTCGGTGACATTGTCTGGTATCAGGATAAGACCCAAATACTTATGTTGATATATGATTATACTGACATATGATTCCTACTCAGGTATTACCACTCCCCCAAATTTATCCTATCGGCCAGCTCCATTAAAACACTTCCAGCTTCTTAAATATAAACATGCCATGCTCTCTACTTCCTAGGTGACCTTGCATATGTTCCCTGTACCTGAAACTTACTTCCAAACTAAGAAGTCACTTAAATAAGTTTTAAGACTCAGCTCCATTGACACCTCTTTCTACCCTCACCACCCTGCTCTTTAGTTAGATATTCCTCCTTTGTGCTCCTACAGAAGCATGTGCTGTTTATCTCTATCACAGCACTTACTACACTGCACAGAGGTTATTTGTCTGTGTGCTTCTAAAAGCAGGGACCTTGTCTCATTCATCTACTCATCTTTCATCCTCAGCACAGAGCACAGTACCTAACATAGAATAAGTGATCAGTTCACGTCTATAAGATAGTTTGAATCAGTACCTCAGTCAATATTAAAGCACATTCAGGTTTCTCTAATGAACCCTGAAAAAGTGCTAGAATGGTGATAGTTTCCTTCGTGTGCTGGAGCCCTGACTCAGACAAAGCCAACAACTCTGTTGGGGAAAACTGTGTGTTGATGGCTACGGTGTGTGGGGAGTGGTAGGACAGGAGAAAATGGTTATGGAAACATCTTTATGCCATGCCTCGTCTATGCTGGGTGCCTTCCTCTGGAGGGTTAATGGTAAAGACCGGGTGGGTTATTCAGGCTACAGACACGGGGACTTTGCAGTAGTTTTCAGGGACAGTGGTATTTTATCCTGCTGAGGGTGGCAAGAGACAATTTTAATAATAGCTACCACTTAGTGAGCATTTATTATGTGACAGCACCTCTATACTTTACATAATTATATATTTATTATATAATGTATGATCATATGTAATAATTATATCATTATTTTCTGAACTTTCACAGTTGAAGTAGATAAGATTACCCACATTTTTAGATGGGAAAGGAACTATTTTTTTTTTAAACTTTTAATTTTGGAATCATTTCAAACTTAAGAATTATAGGAATAGTACAAACAACTCCTATATACCCTTCAGTAAGAGTTAGTAGAGTTTATCCTTCATTTAGATTTGTCTGATATTTCCTCCTGATTACATTAGGTTATGCATTTTGGGGAGGAATGTGACAGAAGCGCTCTTTTCAGTGCATCACTTCAGAAACGATCTGATGCCAGCCTATGTCTTTTTTGATCATTGTTTTCAAAGGGAGAAGGATGGCATGTGGAGCTGATAAGGGGCTACTTGCTCTCTGGCTCAAGGCGACCCCTGTTACTATTGCCACAGGAGTTCTAAATTGTAGCTTCTGACAGTCTCTGCTCTCTCAGAGCAGAGCTCCTAGATCTTTGAAAGACAGGTGCTTACAGTTAATAGCAGCCTCTCAGGATCTGGGCAGCTTCTCAGGATCTAGACCCCTCTAAGATGAAATGTGGCATTAACTAGGCCATTCTTTGGAGGCAGTTAGAAGATCATATGTTAGACAGTGGTGAGAGGAAAAAGCAAATCTCCTTTTGTATGCTTACCAGGCTTGAAGAGCACAGATGGGGTCAATCTCAGTTACATACACAATGGAGCCCATAGCTTTTAAGGCAGCACAGCAACCCTTCCCCACCTGAAGAGAGGAGAAAGTACACATAATAAGGAAAGTCATAAAGAAAACAGTTTCTCAAAGCTTCTGGTAAAGTGTACCCCCCTTTCCGCCCCCAAAAGGAATTTCACTGAATAGATTCACGCTTAGGGAAAAATAAGAAAAAAATAAAATGAATGCAGTTCATAAACTCCTAAACCCTGCTTAGCACATGCATGTGCACAAGAACACCCACACTCAACGATCTATAATCAAAACACAAGCTAAAAGAACATCACAAACAGTGCACTGGAACAGTCAGAAAATCAACTTAAAGAAAAAATAGCAAAAATGCAAAGGGAAAAAGAAAGATTGTACTTTAACCAGAGGGCCTCTGAAGTTACTTTTTTCCCATTTAAAGTGGTAAATGAATGTACTTTTATGTCCATACAAGTGAAAAATTCTAGTATATTTCAGCAAAATACATTTTAAACACCTAATAATTGAAAGGTTAAACCTTACCTCTCCATAGCCACAGACCACCACCTGCTTCCCACCAAACATCATGTCTGTTGTTCTTTTAAGTCTACGGGGGAAAAAAATTAAATCAGAAAAATCTCTTGTTTCTCCCTTGAGATTAGATTGAGCCCCTTTGTTTTCATGTTTGGGTTTTGGTTTTTTTTGGTTTTGGGTTTTGTTTTGTTTGTTTTTTTTTTAATGTTGAAAGCAAGCCTGGTTTCTATCTTAGAGAAACTATTTAATGACTAGAAAGAAACGTTCAATAAAATATGTATTTTCTTATCCATGCTATCCAATCAATTCCATCTCTATGTGAGGCCTTTTTTCTTTTTGTTCCCCTTGTTTTGGGAGTGGTACAGAAGGGAAGAAGCTATAGACCACAAAGTAACTTTTAAACATAAATGTAATTTTTATTTAGCAGGTGACAAAGCTCTGGCTTAATGTGAATGTTGTAGCTTATTGAATTAGACACATAAAACATAACGCTGATAAATGAGTCCTACATTTAGTAGTATCAAAATTGCCAATAGGTCCCACATTAATTCACCAGGGAGGGTAATGGGCAACAAGGTGGAGAAGAGCCTTGAAACACACCAACACTGACTACATGAGGTAGTGAGTTTTCTGGGCTGAGTCCTTCTCAGACATGTTCTACCTCTTTGTCTCTGATTCTCTATGAAGCTAGAATAAAGGTCCTTACTGTTTTCAGGGTCTCTTGGAAGAAGTTGTAGGAGCAGTTTCTGGTTTCTCTGTAGGGTCAGTTGGTCTCCCTTCTCTAGGAAGCCCTGGCTAGGCAGAAGAAACTTCAACTAAAACCTGCCATTCTGAGACAGACGGTTCCGACAAATATTTGTAGGTCTTTCTACTCATCTGTTAACTTCTCCTGCTGAAAAGTCTATAAATGCCCCAAAGGCAAAGTAGAAATCCTATCTTTTTAATGATTTGACAACTCCACTCACTAGGAACTAGTATAACTCCATGAACTCCAATGAAACTCAATAAATATCAATTAAGTGCAGAGGCAGTTTCTGTTGAGTGAAGAGGGTAAGTCTGGCTGGGCTACCACCATACTCAAAAGCCATGGCTTAGAATGGTCCTTGACTGGCTCAGCACAGCAAGGAAATCAATAATCATATTTCTGAGCCTCCTTTGCTTTGACTACCCACAAGTCTTTCTGACTCTCTTCCCAAAGGAAGATGACTCTCTCTTTGTGACTACAAATGACTGTGTGGTGGAAGGGAAACTTCATCAACACCACTACTCTGCAAATGATAGGATGACAGACCAGGATGGATTCCAGTTAGGCAGTGATTTCCTTGTGATCTGAGGGACCCAGATCTGCCTCAAGGTTCAAGGATAAAGGATAGAAAAGACCTCCGTCAAGGAAGGACTTTTGGGGATATGAGTGTAAGCTGTCTGGCGGTGTATAAGAGTCATGCCAAGTCTCTGACTTCTCTCTAATTCTTCTAGCCCCAGAACTCTCTAGAAGAGTTCCTGAAATACGATCTGTTTTATGATCTAAAAATCCTATCTGGGATATCCTTTTTCTTACTACCAAGTCTTCCTTCCTCAGTCTCCATAAGGCTGCACCTGCCTTGCTTTTTGGCATTGCAGACCAATTACAGAAGTGTCCTCTAGGACTGAGTGGGGCCATTCCCTCATAGCTTATGGTGCAGTGTGCAACCAGCTCAGAGCTACAGAAGCTCAATCCCTAATCCCTTCCTCATATGGACTCTCTATTTTGCAGCCTTCCCTGGAGCACACTTTGCCTCTTCTTTAACTTCTCCTACTCTCAACTCCTCTGAGTCTACGGTCGTACCACCCTGAACGCGCCCAGTCACATCTCAACTCCTCTGAGAGGAGCAACTGCCCATGACCCAACTGGAAAGTTTTTCACCATCTGAAAATGCCAACAAGCTCTTACTACTACTCAGCAGGTTTCCAGTAGATGGGTGATGTTTTCCTATTTCTTTATTAACTTTAACTCCAGCTCCACTGCTTCCATCTTACTTTCACTTTCATACATTTCTGATGTTAAAGTATCTTTCTTATCCACAGAGTAATCACTGCTTAGGAGGGACTCTGTCCATGTTTATGAGTTAGTAGAGGTACCTTCATGCATCTTTTACTAAATATAGGCAGATTTTAGGCTCACAGATTTGGGAGTTGAAAAATCTATAAGAAACAGTTGTGGATGAGTAAATATTTTTGTGAGTATATATCCAAATCATTATTATCAGGTGCAAAGCTGTGCATCACAATAACAGTTATATGTGGACAGAACTAGGGACAGTCTGTAAACAGCCTGATGGAGTAAGGATTCACTCAAATGTCCAATCTATCTGATAATACTACTGACTCTATAGGAGTAATAATTAAAAATAGCTTGAATTTGCATTGAACACCCCCCTCCACCCCACAAAAAAAAAAAAAGATCTCAAAGTAAAAGTCTTCTTATAAGATCTAACTCAATCCTAAACTTACTATATCGGGTTCTAGAAAGAAGGGCAAGGGAACTAACATTGATCCCCAGCATTCATACCTTATCTCATTTAATCCTCACAATAACTCTGTGAGATAGGTCTTACTGTCACCATTTTACAGATGAGGAAATAGGCACAGAGAGGTTAAATAACTAGTCTGAGGTCTTAGAGTTAATAAATGATAGAGCCAATTGTTAAACCAAAGTCCTTCTTGCGCCAGTGCCTGTGGTGTTGCAAATTGCCTGGGGTTCAGACTAGTAATGTGGCCCACAGGCCCTTTCTTCACTTTTCCATTAACTAATACATGATGGAAACCACTTGGCTTGGCAATATTCTAAACCAACTTAATGGTTTCACATAGGGAATTACTGAGTCTTCCCAGCAAGAATGAAGGAATTTCAGGACACAAGTGTAGAAACAGAAACTGGACACTGGACAAACACAGTTTTTGGTATATTATATATAAGTAGATTTTGTCAGACTTGCAGTCCTTACAGATTTGAAAAACTACAAATGCCACTGGGAAATAACCCTGTGCTCACCACAGCTTTCCAGATGGCCAGAGAATTGTATGATAGTTGGAGCTTAAGAACTGACAACATAACCTGGAAGAGAAATACCAGGAACCTTTTCCTAAACCATCAAAGATACTTACTTATTTATAATGACTTTAGTTACTGACTCCCAGGCCTGATAGGGTGACAAAGTAAAAACTCTGCCACCAATAGATAGGGGCTGGTCTGACTTTTTAAGTAAAATAGATTTGCTTGAAATAGTGATAGCAATGGTAGCTCTGGGTCATAAAATATTGAGTGTGATGTAACAGTGACAGCAATGGTAGCTTTGGGTTACAAAATATTGAGTATGATGTAGTAATAGATCCAGAGGTGCCACACGAATCATTTCTAGAAATAACCAAAACCAAAATATTTAGAACCTCAATTCAACAACTCAAGTTCATCCCAAAGACAACAAAACATTACCCATCAAGAATTGATTCACGGCAACAGTAGAGGTTGTCAAATTTCTGTTTGGTGACTGAGTCATTGACATTCATGGCTGGAACACATAGTTTCCCAGCTTTGGATAGCTGGTACAGCCTGAGGATGAAGGAAATCAAGAAGAACATAAAACAATGAGATATTGCAATCTACCATCAGTTTCATATCAAATTTCACAAATAAGTTAATTGAGCAGGCATGAGAGCCTGAGACACAACTAGTTTCATCCTATAAGGTGTATACAGAGAAATAAAGAATACCTTTCCAGAATCTGTATACAGCTTAGAAATAAAGATATTAATCAAAAGGCACATGGGGAAAATCTTTGACCCACCACTAAATTTTAAGCATTAAAATGTAAAATTTTGGGCTTCCCTGGTGGCGCAGTGGTTGAGAATCTGCCTGCCAATGCAGGGGACACGGGTTCGAGCCCTGGTCTGGGAGGATCCCACATGCCGCGGAGCAACTAGGCCCGTGAGCCACAACTACTGAGCCTGCGCGACTGGAGCCTGTGCTCCGCACAAGAGAGGCCGCGATGGTGAGAGGCCCGCGCACCGCGATGAAGAGTGGCCCCCGCTTGCCGCAACTGGAGAAAGCCCACGCACAGAAACGAAGACCCAACACAGCCATAAATAAATAAATAAATAAAAATTAAAAAAAAAAAGATAATCAATATAAAAAAGAAAAAAAAATGTAAAATTTTTAATTGCTTATTAGTTTTATTTCCCTTTTTAATTATAAAAAGAGAAACTTTAAGTACTATTTTAATCCCACTACTCTAATGCAAAAATTTTAACTTTCAAATAGTTTAACTTTCCAATAGTCTCAATTTTATAACTTCAATACATATACCTATAATTATGTATATCTGTATATAGGGGTTTTATTTAAACTGAGTCAACTAAAAATTAGAATCAGGAGTTTTATTCAAAATTCATCCCTTTCTAAAAGTTTGAAAATATGGGACAATCCATAGTTTTATACATTCAAAAAGATCACAGTATATTGAAGCAGTATGGTGGCTTATTCAGAATTTACTTCCCTAAAACTTTCAGTTCTTTCTGGGTAAAGAACAGGAAACAGAAATGGTTACAATTTTACTCAGGGAATTAATGCTCATTTGAGAAACAGGAAGCTAAATCCTTGTTCTCTGTGTAAGAACATAAGCTCTATGAGGGCCCAGGCTTTTGTCTGTTTTCCCCACTGCTAGATCCCTAGCATGGTTCTTAGAGTAGTTCCTGGTTCACTGTAGAAGTTCAATAAATAGCTGTTGAATAAATGAATTCGTCCAAAAAGGACAAGCGGTCATTGTACTACAATGACTAGAAAACATGAGGACTACACTTATTCCCCTAGCTACTCCCCCCTCACTATTTTAAGTTTGCTATTTGTGTTGTTAATTTAAAAAACAAGTGTGCAGACTCATATCTCATCATTTCAGATCAGGTTTCAATTTTTAACATAATGTATTCTATAAGTATGTGATTGTAAGAATATATATCCAGGGGCTTCCCTGGTGGTGCAGGGGTTAAGAATCCGCCTGCCAATGCAGGGGACACAAGTTTGAGCCCTGGTCCAGGAAGATCCCACATGCCGCAGAGCAACTAAGCCCGTGCGCCACAACTACTGAGCCCGCGTGCCACAACTACTGAAGCCCGAGCTCCTAGAGCCCGTGTTCCACAACAAGAGAAGCCACTGCAATGAGAAGCCCACGCACTGCAATGAAAGAGTAGCCCCCGCTCACCGCAACTAGAGAAAGCCTGCGTACAGCAACAAAGATCCAACACAGCCATAAATAAATAAATAAATAAATAAAAATTTGTGAAAAAAAAAAAAAAAAGAATATATGTCCAGGCTGCACAAAACCAGGCATACCCATGTCAAATCTTACCTGTGGACTCCAGTAACACTCTCTTCCACTATGCCCTTGATTTTCTTAAACATGTTGGGATACTTCTTATAAATCCAGTGAGTAAGATCCCCTCCATCATCCAAGATCTGCAATAATAAGCATCAATAATGTCATATTTCAAATTTCCCAAATGGTTATGCAAAGTAACTTAAGAGTCAGTATAATGACCAACAGTCATTACACTGAAGAAAAAAAAAACAGTGAGGGACTTCCCTGGTGGCGCACTGGTTAAGAATCTGCCTGCCAATGCAGGGGACATGGGTCCGAGGCCTGGTCCGGGAAGATCCCACATGCTGGGGAAGAGCTAAGCCCGTGCGCCACAACTACTGAGCCTGCGCTCCAGAGCCTGTGAGCCACAACTACTGAGCCCACATGCCACAACTACTGAAGCCTGCATGCCTAGAGCCCGTGCTCCGCAACAAGAGAAGCCACCGCAATGAGAAGCCCGCGCACCGCAATGAAGGGTAGCCTCCACTCGCCGCAACTAGAGAAAGCCCGCGCACAGCAACGAAGAGCCAATGCAGTCAAAAACAAACAAACAAACAAACAAACAAACAAAAAAACAGTGAAATGAAAGGCCAACTGTAATTCTCACAGCCAAGTGACCTTCCCAAATGACATACCCACTAGGATCAAAATATACAGCAGCGCAATGAGGATTTTCTTACGGACTAATAGCTTAAGTGATTACCTAGACCATTAGCTCTTGGCTGTACTGTTGGTAGTCAGAAAGCCTAAACTTGATATTAGCATATTTATATTGGTTGAATTCAGGACTTTAAATATCATCAGTAAAAGCTTAGTTTAAATAAAGCCAGATAATTAGTCTCCCTCCCAGAAAAATGGCTTACAAACGTGTATTCGTTAATCCTTTACGTCTCCCAAAGTACAGGCACTCTCCTATCCAAAATGATCAGGCAGCACTGTAGGGTTTTGCCTAGCACAGCCTCACACTCTCTATAAACCAAATTAAAAATAACTAGGGAACTGTGCAGCATGTAGGTGCGCAAGCATGCCTCTGAATAGCTCATCACTATTTCAGGTTGGGATTAAAGATAAACACAATGCTGTGCCCACTGGAGCTTTCATCAGCAGAGGAAAGTTTCTGAATTATAAATGAGCTAAAGAAAGACCGGATTAGAATACTATTAGGCAGTAGGCTGTGGCATTTCAGCCCTTCATCTAGCTGTTAGAAACGCTTGGCAGGACTTTCCAAGTTGTTACACCCACCCTCCTGGAAAGACCCACAGGACTAAGCTGCCCTCCACTGGCAAGCACCCATTTTGCAGTCCCATCAATTATCAACTCTACTACAAGTGCCAAAGATGCCATACTGGACCCCTGGGTACACAAAATCTCCAACCTCATGTCTACCACCTGATCTATTTTGCTTCTGCTCGTTTTTTGTTTTTTTTTGGCCGTACCGCTCGGCTTGTGGGATCTTGGTTCCCTGACCAGGGATTGAACCTGGGCCCTTGGCAGTGAGAGCACTGAGTCCTAACCGCTGGACCACCAGGGAATTCCCACTTCTGCTCTTGTTGTTGATCTATTTTCTCTGATTCCACTAAACCTTATTTGAGAGCAGGGATCCAAGGCAGGATTCTTATTAAAACTCTTACACTTGCTCCATACCATAAGATAGTGCTCCATTTTCTCCCAGTAGAAACCTTCAGAACAGATTCCCTAAGAAACGGAAAGGCTCCTCTGAGTTTCTCTCTCCCTTTTTACATGTATGAAATCCCTCATGGAGTTTTTCCTTGCAGCCTCTGATCCCTAGCCACACAAAAGATCAGAGACAAAAAAGACTGTGTCTTAGTCTCAGTATTCTCATCTACCTTTCCCTTTTAACACAGGTGTTGAATACAGGCAGGTAGGTGCTATCCCCAATATTTATTTAATGAATGTAGCCCATAATTCTCACCCTGTCGTCCTACTGCAGAAAATTATTGTCACCTGGGAATCTTCCTGAAGTTGGCAAGCAAGTAAAAGCACTAGATCTTGACAGGATCCAAAAAGATATGGATCCTGTTTCCAAGTTGTTCTTACCCTTGTCTTACTCTCTTCGTCAACCTTTCCAGCAGTGTGTGCTGGCTCTACAGTCTATAAAAGCTCTCCATGTACAATCGCCTGTCCTCCTTATGTTCATGACTATAAAATTAATGTTTTATTTCCAGTAGAACCCCCCTGGCATATCTTCTTTAGCACCTGTCAGTCACACTCCCTTCTGTCACCGTTAAACTCCGCTGGAATGAGCTGACTCATCTTATAGCTGAGTCCTCCCTCCCTTTCAGGATACAAAGGTTTTAACCCAGCTTCCTCAAACCAACACTTGGTGCAATGTGACCTGGATCACAGAATCCAGAAAGACAGGCTGCTTCTCTCTGCTGTGTCCCAGGTGAAGCCTGCTCTGCAGTCTTTAGCAGTAAGCAATAGTTGGACTAGAGCTTCAAGGATTCTTGTTTCAGTTGATTCCCTAATTTCTCCTCTCACCCATATGCAGAAAGGTTTGCAAAGCAGGAGTGCATCGTACTTTGTGAAGCTTTTTGCTTCCCCTTGTGAATCTAATATGCTCTCAGCCTTCAACACTTGATCTTTTAAAAAATGAAACAAAAATAAAAACTAAGCAAAAATTAAGACCCCAAAACTTTGCCTATTCATCTTTCTTCAGGTGAGAAATGAATAAAGAGAAGAAATTTGAACTTGGAATCCCTTCAGGTTTACTATAAATTTAGCACGTGATTCTAGAAAGAAACCTAAGTACCATAGGAGCTGTGTGTGCATGTGTGTGCTTTAATCATTGATGTTGTCGGGCGGGGTGGGTGGGGGGTAGGGGGTGGTGGTAAGCAGTGGTAGGGGATGGTAACTCATTAATCTTACTTTTTAACCAGTCATGTGTGAACCCTGAGCAGTATTTTAATGTTGCTGATGAATATGAGTGCTTCTGAGATCAGCACTGACAATGAAAAGCACTTTGAGGCTATAAAGAGGTTGAATATTCTTGGGATGTCCTAAGCATAAGCATCTAGTTCTGCCAGAAGCCTAGGTACATCAGATGGAAAAGGAAGCATTTGCCTTCCTTCCTGTTGGGAAACCCTCTCCCAGACCACACTCTCCCTCTCTATACCTCCAGGCCCCAACAGAATTGTGTTGGCAGAGATCTAACCCACCATGTTTGGCTGCCAGCCCTCCACATTCACACATCTATCAATGCACCACCAGAAGTCATCTTCTGACTCTCCTTTCCAGGCAAACACAGGAAATCCTGAGAAAAAAGAACAAAGAGAAACCATTAAAGCCTGAAAAAGGGCTGACCCTAAATTTTGGTAAGAAGATGCTGGTTTTCCCCAATTCCAAGCTCTCTCGTTCTGCTATACTTCTTGGGTTGACTTTCTTCAATGATTAGTATTGTCTTCAGTCCTTTTACACTCGCCTTTGTCTTTGGTGGTCATTTCACTCCTGTTAGACCAAAGAGGACAAACAAAAGGGCCAAGAGTATGACAGATGCTAAAAGTATGACTAAAGGCAAAAAAGAAGAAACCAGAAATATGTACTTCTTCATCCAGTCCAACTGGAATTCTCATCATTTCCCAACTACATTTTGATCTTTCTTGTTTCTATACTTTAGTCATCCCATCCTCTGCATCAGGAAAACTCTTACACTCTTCTCCCTCTGTTCAAGTGTTGTTATACTTCATTGTCCAGTTAAGTATCATGTTCCTAAGGAAGCCTTATAACTCAGCTGAAAGTGATCTCACATGGAATCTGAACTTTTATAAGCCCCTTGTTGGTATACTAAATGTGGGTTTATGATCTGTTGTGGCATTATCATATATGCCCTTGTACTATCATTATTTATATATGTGTCTTTTCTACTTAACCACAATATAAGATTCTGAGGGCAAAGACACTCTCATTTGTTCTTAAAGTAGGTCAATAAGCATTTGTTGAAAAAAAAAAGAGAAATGAATGTACATGTACAATTAATTGGACTATATATTTATATATGTGTACTTTCTATACATATTTTATACATTAATAAAAATTTTACAAACGAATGACTGTAAATGAAAGAACAAATAAAACGCTCAAAGTGCTTGCAAAAAGAGAGGTATGCATGCACTATAGAGCTTTCCCAGAATTTCTCAATAGCTCTGAAGCAAGTGTTTGGTATCCTGATCTGTGTTGGGCTATCAGAGAGTGAAGGCAAGGAACTGGCAAAGTCCAAACTTCTCTATTTCTTTTGTCCTTCAAGTGTCAGTGGTTGTTGTTATCAAATATTAATCTGCCAGGTCAAGTCCTGTTTACCGCTGAAGCAGAGCACCAAACATTAACTGCTGAAAACCAGTCAGACCACAAAATTATGCCTGAAGCATTTTCTTTTCTAATCCATATGACCTTAGACAGTGAATAATGTTCACTGGTGCTCTGACAAGGCAAAGCATTAACTAATAATGTGATATTAGACATAAGATGATATTTGTGACTGTAAAGCAACACAGTTACCTCGATCATATTTAACAAGAGAAGCCCAGAAAGAGGGCAAACTCATCAAGAATAGGGACCCACCAAGACATGTAAGCAACCTAAGTGTCCATCAACAGATGAATGGATAAAGAAGATGTGGTGTATACATACAATGGAATATTACTCAGCCACAACAAAGAATGAAATAATGCCATTTGCAGCAACATGGATGGACCTAGAGATTATCATACTAAGTGAAGTAAGTCAGAGAAAGACAAATATTACATGATATCACTTATATGCGGAATCTAAAAAAATAGTATAAGTGAACTTATTTACAAAACAGAAGGACTCACAGACACAGAAAACAAACTTATGGTTACCAAAGGGGAAGGGGGAGATTAACAGATACACACTACCATATATAAAACAGGTAAACAACAAGGATTTACTGTATAGCATAGGGAACTGCATTCAATATCTTATGATAATCTATAGTGGAAAAGAATTGAAAAAAGATAGATATGAAAAAAGAAAGATATAGATAGATATATATAGATATATATACACATACACAGTGAATCACTTTATTGTATACCTGAAACTAACACAACATTGTACATCAACTATACTTCAACTAAAAAAAGAATATTTCTTTCAAGACAACTTTAAATGTCAACTTTCCTTACAGATATTTATTGAAACAATGGAACTTTCTGGAAACTTTAGCCAAAGACAAAGAGAACACACAAAAGATCTTACCATTTTCTGCTAGAGCAGCAGCCACTTCATTGAGAGTGGAATAGATATTGCAGGCAGCCCATCGGCACTGTGCCCCCAGAGCGCCCAGAGTTTCCATAAGCACCTATATTAAAGAGAAAGCAGGAGATGAGCAAGCATGGGCCAAACAACTGGTCAAGGAGATTAAGTTTATATATTTGACAATGAGAAAGTACATTAGGAATAACTAACGCCCATGATTTTCAAACTGTGCTTTACAGAAACTTCAATACTTTGAGAAGAGGGCAAGGGTTGGGGGTAGGCATGGGGAAGGCTCCAGCTGAGCTGTATGCTTTTACTCATTTAACATATTGGGCCTCCCTGTAAGATTTAATTAAACCAAGGCTTTCAGTGCCAAACATCTTTTTAAAAACCACAAATTTATAGCTCTGCTTCTCCTTAGGATGTAGAAAGCTGCAAGAGAAGCTTCCACCTTAATAAGAAAAAGCTGGATAATCTACAAAACCATAACTTTTCTTGAGTACATCTAAGAGCTGAGGTCATAATGCAACCAAGGAACTCCAAAGAGCAACAAATCCCTTTAAGGAGAGCAGGAACACTGTTTCACCCTTGTCAGAGCACAGAAGGAAGGGGTGGCTGCCATACATCATGGTAAGAAAAAATAAGCTAAAATTTTAATGAATTAGTAAAGGCTGAGTGTGGGAAAGTATGTCAGTTTGGAACTTCTGGTAGCCCCAGGCACAAGGAGAGTTCATACTCACATGCAAGCTCTTTTCCAGGGGCTTCCAACCAGGGCTCACAAGAAAGATTGGGGGCAGGGAGCTGATTGGCTGGGCTCAAAGGTAAGCATGAAACCTCGGCACTTCTCCACAGTCTTCTCTCATAGGAAGCAAAAGCCTTAAACTGTAGCAAGAGGAGCAGGAATTATGCCTGCCATCAGGGACCAGGCAAAGAGCCATTGCTTCTGGGGAAGGGTGGAAGCAAAAACTCTGTGCTCCTGGGGGAGTAGCAGAAAATCATCTTGGGCCCAGGACCCTACATTGATACAAAGTAAAAATCTGCTACCTCTCCAGGAGGGACGGGAAAATATCTCTGCTCAAGACCTACCACCAATACAAGGCAAAATTTGGCTGCTACAGAGAGGAGTGGCAGGAACACTGAAAAAGTCCTACCTTCACAGAGGCCTGCCTAACACTGAGGCTGGACCAGAAAATCTAAGAACCCCACTTGCCCTCACCTTGAGCCTAGCTCCAGGAAACAAGGAGTAGCAGTCGCGTGCTGCAGCGGGGACATGCACTTGAAGACAGAGCCCCCCTGTGGCAAGCATGTGCAGAAGCAGCTGAAAGCCCGAGGGTGAAGTGCAAACACTGAGGAGTACGAGAGCCCTCCAGCCTGGGGGAATTTGTAGCCTTTGGTATGGAACAACAGAATTGAAATCCAGCCCAATTCATGGCAATAATGGAAAATAATATACTACCATTCAATGTAAAATCGCAAGGCACACCAAAAAAAGTGAAAAAAAAAACCAACCCATTGTCAGGAAAGTATTCAAGAGAACCAGACTCTGAGATGAGATAGATGTTTGATCAGACAGGAACTTTCAATTAACTATGATTAATATATTTATGCTAAGGGGTGTAGTGAAAAAGAAGGACAACATCCATGAACAGGTAGGGAATTTCAGCAGAGAGATGGGAACTATAAAAACAAGTCAAATAGAAATGTCAGAATTTTTTTTTTTTTTTTTTAAGGATCAGATTTAAGAATTCTTTCATTAGGCTTATCACCAGACTGGGCATATCTAGGGATAGAATCAGTGAACTTGAAGATAGATCAATAGAAATCACCAAACTGAAATACAGAAAGAAAAAAGAGTGGGGGAAAAAATCAGAAGAGAGCATCTAAGATCTATGGGATACTATCAATGGCCTAATTTACAGAAGGAGAGAACAGGGCAAAAGATATATATGAAGAGTTAATGGGCAATTATTTTTGAAAATTAATGAAAGAGGATCCAGGAACAATGATATCCCAATAGCAAAGAGCACACTAGTGTACAGATCCACTAAAAGGAAAAGGAACCAGGGCTCCTTGGAGAAATGGCTGATTCCAGGGATAGGACAGGGAAGGTACAAAATGAGCTTAGATCATCTTGTACGAGAAGAAAGGAAGTGCTCAAAGAAAGAAAGGGATATGTCAAGAGACAAGGCACAGAAGCCAGACTTAAGGAGTTCCTCTTGGCCAAAATTGGAACAATTTTTATCATAATAAATAATGATAGTAATGGATTATAACCCATTAAATAAAATAGGAAACAATGACTCCACACAAATACATAAATGAATGAATAAATGGAAAGTTTGATGAAGAATGGGATATTTACACAGTTTCGTATTACTACCTCACAAAATACTTATTAATTACAAAAGGGGAAAAATAACTTTTACACTAGAAAAGTCTGGCAGACACCACCTCCATCAAGGGATCAAAATGAACATCAGTTATGGGACAAATCGAAAACAAGTGCCATCCAATAGGATTAAATGAAAAAAGCACAGCATCATTTTCTACGTACTAAGGACATACTACAGAATAATTTGTCTATAATCTTCAAAGTGTCAAGGTCATGAAAGTCAAGGAAAGACTGATGAACTATCCAGCACTGCAGGAGACTAAAGAGATGACAATTAAATGAGACACATAACTATGGACTGGATCCTTTGGTTATAAAAAAGTATTATTGGGACAATTAGTGAAGCTCAAATGGGACCTGAGGATTAGATGGCAATAATGAATCAATGTTAATTTCCTAATTTTGAATGGCTGTACTGGTTGGACAGGAGAATGTTCTTGTTTGTAGAAAATATACACTAAGGTATTTGTGGGAGCATCATAAGGTTGGCAACTTACTCTTCAATGGTTCAGAAAAAAAGTTATC
Source organism: Balaenoptera acutorostrata (assembly GCF_949987535.1). Classification (NCBI taxonomy): domain Eukaryota; kingdom Metazoa; phylum Chordata; class Mammalia; order Artiodactyla; family Balaenopteridae; genus Balaenoptera; species Balaenoptera acutorostrata. The sequence goes on from NC_080070.1 coordinate 23,909,118, forward strand.
TGTACTGTGTTTGCAACTTTTCTATAAATCTGTGTGTATTTCAATTTTTTTTTAAATTATTAAAATAAATTTAATCCACTGATTTGATTCTGACTTACTTTCACTTCAGTATGTAAGATGGAGATAGGCTTCTTTATAAGAAGGTAGTATAGGGACTTCCCTGGTGGTCCAATGGTTAAGACTCTGCATTCCCAATGCAGGGAGCCCAGGTTCAATCCCCGGTCAGGGAACTAGATCCCACATGCCACCACTAAAAATATCCCACATGCCACCACTAAACAGATCCCACATGCCGCAACTAAAGATCCCACACACTGCAACGAAGATCCTGCATACCGCAACTAAGACCCAATGCAGCCAAATAAATAAATGAATAAATATTAAAAAAAAAAAAAGAAGAAGGTAATGTACCACCCTACTGCTTCAATTAAGAGCTCTTTTAACAAGGATAAATCTTTGGTGAAAAGGTTTGTTTTAAAATTTCCTGACAGTGCTTAACTTTGGGTACTGATAATTTTCATTTTTAAAAATTTGTATTTTCTAATATTTATATACAAAATAAAAATTCTAATTAAAAATATGCTCTAATTAAAAAAAAAATACGTGCAAACAACTCCACTAGGCTAACTCTCTCACATAATTCGTCTAAGGCCACAGCAGAACTACTCTTATATCTTAATTTCTTTACCTTTCAATATCCAATCCAATTTTTTTCTATCCTGTTTTAATTTTCACCTTAAAGAATTTCTGAATTTCTATAACTAGGATTCCTCAACGTGCCAAACAAAAGAATGATACTGAGACTTACCTACAAAGCAATATAAATTAACTAGAAAAGTGACTAGGACCAAGAATATAAGAACTATTTAAAGAACTATGAGTCAAGACTGCTGGCTATTAGGGCTCAAGCAGAAGTGAAGGCTGGTAGAAGTGGGAGGAGGACAGAGCTCAGAAGCTGGTTTAACTCGACTTTAAATCATTACTGTTTAGAGAGAGTAGCTAAGGAATCTGGTTGGAAGGAACTATGGAAAAACACCTAAAAAATATAAATATTTAGATCCAAGTCTATTAGAAACATGGACAGGAAACTGTTAACTATGATAGTTATTTCTGGAGCATGGGATTATAGCAGACTTTGTCTTTCTACATTACAGATTGTGGTAATGCTTGAATATTGTAAAATGAACATGAATTACTTCTGTAATCAGAAAAATAAAATAGAGATTAAAAAAACAAAGCAAAATTCCTTTGTAATTATTTTTTTAAAGGAAACAGAAAAATGTGGGGAGGGAACAATAAAATAATATTAAAATTGGTAAACTAATTTTGATTACTCCATTCAGGAAAAAGAAAGAAGGTAAACTTGAAGAGTGGTAATGTTTATGAGCCAGGGGGTAAAAAAGAAACTAGATGTAATTTAGCAACATGAGACAGTACAGAAGCACTAACTATTTTAAGCCACCACACTGAAGTCTCATGTCCCTGACTGGGGAAGCCGAAAAAAGGTTCCAAGAGTGTTTCTGCCTTGATTCATTAGTCTATAGCTCCAAAAAGTGATAGCTTTTCAATTTATTATACTAATTTTGGGGTGCCAAGGTATCCTTTTCCTCAGAGAACACATAACCCAGAAAAGTCTCACAGGGAAGATGCTAACAGTAGTTGTATCTTGAGGAATCTCTGCTGTTCTGAATAAGGAACGTGGCCACATAGTGTTGTGCTTACGAGACAATCTTTTGGAAGAGATCTAGTCATACAAACGACCTGGATCTTATAAATCCCATAAAAGAGTCCAGACAATTTCTTAATACACTGATTTCCTGTAGTGGTCTCATTACGGTTGGCAACTTAGTATGTATTACATCTTTGATGATGGCGACTCTAAGTCCGTGGTTCTCAGCAGAGGAACTTTGGAAAACCGTGGGGGCATTTTTGGTTGTCACGGTAATTGGTAGGGGAGTGTTACTGGTATTTAGTGAGTAGGGCCAGGGATCTTGACATTTCGAAAGTGTAGGACAGTCTCCCAGAACAAAAAAACCATGCCATATCTGGTACAATTTTCAAGTGTTCCAATGAAAAGTTCACATGAGTGAGAAATCTATTTATAATTATCTGAGTTTAGAACTTTATTCCACTTTACATATCAACAAAGGTATTGTTGTAGTTTTAATACAAAACAATAATAGTTTTTCCAAGAATGCAACAAGTGTATAAACCAAGAGAAAACTCATATATATATATTTTTTAATGTAACCTTATTTGGAAATAGGGTCTTTTTTTTTTTTAATTTATTTTTATATTTATTTTTTGTCTGTGTTGGGTCTTCGTTTCTGTGCGAGGGCTTTCTCTAGTTGCGGCAAGTGGGGGCCACTCTATCGCGGTGCGCGGGCCTCTCACTATCGTGGCCTCTTTTTGCGGAGCACAGGCTCCAGACGCGCAGGCTCAGTAGTTGTGGCTCACGGGCCTAGTTGCTCCGCGGCACGTGGGATCTTCCCAGACCAGGGCTCGAACCCGTGTCCCCTGCGTTGGCAGGCAGATTCTCAACCACTGCGCCACCAGGGAAGCCCGAAAACTCATATTTTTGATATTGTTGTTATTCAGAAATTTACAAAAAGTTGTTTATAATTTCAGAAAATTATATAATTTGGCAATATTTCTCTGATGCTCTGGAACCAGTAACACATTTCTATGTATATACATTTGTAGCACTCACATTCAAATAATGCTATAAGTAAGTACAAATATCTGACTATTCAACTCTACTTGTACCCAAGCACTTACATATTGAAATACACGTTATTTTATTATAAATTACTTTCCTTTTATTCTTCCTTCATATTTCAGTAAGATTTTACATTTATTTTTTAAAAATTATATGTACCTAGCTATGCTATATCTGAATTTCATTTCAAGAAAATACTGGGCCGTTGCAAAACATATTTTTTAATCAAAAGGGGTCAGTGAATCTGACAAGGGTGAAAATTACGGATCTAAACCAATCACGGTAACCCCAGTTCCTTTGCCAGGACTGGTGGGGCATGAGCATGTGATCCAGTTCTGCTCAGTGACATGACAGAGTACCCTGGAGGACTTCTGGGAAAGGTTTCCTTGCTCTTGGGAGAGAGGAAGAAATGGTCCTTCTTCCTCTTCATGTCAGTCTGGGATGGCTTAAAGAGCTGTAACCATCTTGCTATCAGCCTGAGGATGAAGTAAGCACAGAGAGGAGGCAGCTCCAAGAGAATCACAGATAGATGAAACTGAGCCCTGAGAGCCTTCATCTGAAGTCCACCTTACCTCTGGACTTCTAGCTATGTAATGTCATGAATTCCCTTATGTACAATCCAGGTTGAATCAGGTTTTCTCTTATTTGCAGCTGAAAGCAGCCTAACACAGAGGTGTCGTGTAGAAATGACACTGGAAGGGAAGATAAGGGGAAGCAGTGGAGAAGACTGGAGAAAGAATAAGCTTGGGAATCCGATATATTGAAGTTTAAATCTCAATTCTGTGGTTTACTAGCTGTATAACCTTGGACAAATTACTTAACCTCCCTGAGCTTCAGCTTCCTCATTTATAAAATGGAAACAGGAATATGTGCTTTTACATGGCCAGTATGAGGGTTAATGAGCACTTGTTAAGCTCGGAACTAGTGCTTGGCATGGTGCCAGCCCTCAATAGCTGGTGGCTGTTATTAACTATTGTTATGTGGAGAAAGGAAAAGGACTCACAGCAGTCTGAGCAGTGATGTGTGTGCAACCCACAATTTTGGCTCCAGCCAAAGGTTTCTCTCCTTGAGCTCTCTTCCTCAAAGCCATCAGCGCCGGCATTTCTGAAAAGGCCCAATACACATGCAGCAATTTTAGAGAGGAGGGATGAGAGGTAAAGAATAACAGAAAAATGTACTCTCTTAAGATAAGATCCTTCCCCAATCAGGTTCTCTGTTAGATTAAGCTTCTCAAGGGATCAAAACTTTAAACTTGATTTTTCTGTTATAAGAGACTTCCAGAGGTAAATGGTCCAATGTTTAATTCCCTATATCCCAGTCCCCCTTATCTAGTCTCTCCCCCTTTTCCTTGTACAGAGGTTCTTTCTAGACCCTCTAGAGTTTACTCCCTCCCCACAGTGTTTCCTGAGCCCATATTTCTTTTGTTATAAGTATTCTTCAAAATCACACTGAAATTTCACAAACTACTAGACCCCAGGATGTAAAAAGGAATTAACATGGACAAAAAGACACAGGCAGCTTGAGAGGAAAAGGTGTTTACTTTCTTTACCTTGTTCAGCAATTTCAATTTCTCTTCGTCCAAACTCTGCCTGTTTGATGTTCTTGACACAGAAGTCACTGTTTCCCTTAGAGTTCTTTTGCTGCTTGTCCCTGGGAGATGTCTCATCATCAGAGCTATCTGTATATGAAGCAGCTGGAATGACAGAATAAAATACCTTTAGAGGGAAAAAATGGCTTCCTCTAAAACTCCAAACCATGGAGTGAACTGAGGCTTTTCTAGTAATCCAGCACCTTGTAAATTTACACATTTGGTAAGCACCTAAGTGGCACCAAGGAGCTGTGTCAATCATCACCCATGGAAAGTGCTATCCACAGGCCAGAAAGAGGAAGCTGAGAGACGTTGCCAAAGACATTCCCCCTGGGTAGCATTAACTTGGAATCTAAGGCTAACTTTATCTTCAGAACATGCAGAAGTCCTTGAAAATGAAAAAAGAGAGAGGTTATTCCACGATAGCAATAGGTTCAAGTTCTTAATGCATGATCATGGTGATTAACCTGTGGGTTTCTGGGATCCTAGCTACCCTTCTCTGCTTGCTGCTTAAACACCTGATGTAATTTGTGTTTCAGTACAGTAACTGAACAGATAAGAATTAGAAAACAAGGAACCCATGGGAAAGTAATTAAGAACCACACAAAAAGTGTTTGTCTGACAAAACAGAGCTTTCTTTTTTAAGACTGGCTCTGATGAGGCTGAACTATGCCTGCAGACCCAATTAGACATTGACAATGAAGTATTCAGTGTGTTCTCCCTTCTTGCTGGCCTCAGTGGGTCCTGCATTAGGCATTTTAGATTCCCAAAGAAGCAGATAAATCCTCTTTCAGTATAATTAAATGCTCTGATGACTAATCCATTTAGCAACATACACTAGAGGGTGGAAGGTCTAAGACTTTTGATTGTGGCTAATAGGCAGCTACTGCTGCTGCCATTCCCATGTTTGACTGAGGTCTTTTTAGTCTTCATATAATTCTGTAGTTGCTAATCATTTGCTGGATGATTTGAAGTAATCTCTTTCTTTGATTTATGTTTAAGTTCCTGAGGATAGTTTCTTCCTAAGCAGTCCTCAAGGTTTTGGGGGGAGGAAGGTTGGGGACATAAAGCACTGTCTATAAAGCATTATATATTTCTCAATGAGATAAGAAGTACTTCCATCACTTTTAAGGGGAGAAAGCTGCAAAAGCTCAGAGCTCCTAGGGTCTCCTGATCTACTTATATCCAGAGAATTAAGGCATTTCTGGGATTTCTTAGCAAAGGGTCTATCTCTGGGAGGGCTGTAAAAGGCAAGTCTGACCTTGCCCAGTTAATCAAGCATGGTGCTACAAAATGTTTGGGCAGCAGGGGCCCGAGTGTCTCTCTTGGAGCTGGAAAACTGCCCTAGAGCAAAGTCCCAACACGAGGCAACAAGAAAGAACATGAACACCAGGGGAGGTGGGGGAATTAATAAATCCCCAAAGGGACTTTTGTTCTTGAAAGGAGATAATCTGTACAAAAAGTCTATGGTTCTCCCTCCTAGGGTGAGTGAGAGCTCAAAGTACCTTTGGCAACAGAGCCCAGAAACAGTTTCTTGGGCAGTCACCTGTTTCACCAATCAATACTCAGAAATGGCTTATGAGTCAGAGGCTTAGGGGAACCATGCTTCTATCACCTGAGAGAAGAAAGATAACAGCCATCCTAATCCTGATCCAAATTTATAGAAAAGTTGCTTTTGAAGAAAGTCTTCACATTCAGAGTATCCTGAAATTTCAAATCCTTTTCCAGAGCCATGATGATTTTTATGCTCCCTAATGGCCATTTAAATACAGTGGTTAAGTGTTCTGGAGTCAGAGAGATTTTGGTTGAAGTCTCAGTCTCTGCTTCTGGGTATAAAGTAGAGGCAATACCAGAACGTTTTTCATAGGGTTGTTAATTCATTCATGTATCCAGTCATTCACACATTCAGTTGTTCATTCAATGAACTTTTATTGTGCATCTACTATGTACCAAGCACAGTCTAAGTGCTGGGGATACAGGACGGATATCGACTGTCTTTGCCTTCATGGGATTTTCAGTCTAGTAGGTGAGTCAGACATGAAATAACTAATTACAGAATTAATTATTTAGAGTTATTCTTTCCATATGGTTGTAATATGTGCTATGAAGCAGACTATATAATATGCAGACATGATTTGTCAGAGTCAAGTTGTTGAGAAGATTAAATAAAATAATGTACGTAAAGTGCTTAGTGCAATGCTGGCATAAAGTAATTAAGCACTCAGTAAATGATACCTGATATTATTACTGGTTTTTGTACATATTTTAAATTCAATACCAAATATAACATCTTTAAGGGTTCTTACTTAGCTTTAGGATTTTGAATGGGAAAGGAATGACATACATACAATATTATTTAGCAGTTTCTTTTTTTCTCTACCTCCGTCATCTATTAATTTACCCAAGCAGCAGGTGGTTGAATGGCAGTGATGAAAAAGGTTGAGACTGGAGTCCTAACTCTACCTAGAATAGCTCTCCTCTCCCTATGCCTCTTCAGCTTTTAAGGACGAGTCAGGGGAAAAAAGCCAACCAAACAACAACAAACCCCCCTAAAATTCTCCTTAAGAGAAGTACTCAAATTTTTGGTTTTCTTCCAACTCAAAGAAAAAAATTATTTATACTACTTCCCTTTTCTAAAGGGAAAAAACAGTATTTTCTTTTCTTAACAGTAGTCAACTGGTTATAGTTAGTTCAACCAATCTTTTTCTTTGAGCCAAAATGGATTTGTTTTCAAAGAGCCCTTTATAGAGACCTGTTATCAAGTGAGATCCAAAAGTATCAGTTGTCTAGACTGTACTAATATGTGAATGCAAAATGGCTGACACACTTAGACCAAGAGAATGTTATTGTTGCAAACACAGTGGAAAGATTATTCCTGAACTACCATTTTTTTTTAATCCATAACTCATTTCTGCCACTATATTTAAAGTAGCATATTCATAAAAATAGTTGAGATAGAATTAAAAATTCTTCCTGGGAAAATTTAGAGAAACCCAACACACATATATATATATATATATACACATGCTTGAACAGTTTCTAAAGTGTTTGGAATTGTCAGCACATTCTGAAGCCCAGAGTCATAATTTAGTTAAAAATGAACAACCGATAATCAAGACAATCACCTACTGAAGTACAGGTCTGAGACCTTAGCTCTAGCTTCACCTCTAACTGGTTAAGTGACCAATTTTCAATTTATCCAACCATAAAATAGGGAGTGTAATAGATCCTCTCTCGCCCCATGCTCTCCCTTTCCCCTAACTCCCACCAGAAAAATCTTATGACTAAATGAGATAATCACAAAAAAAGGGTTCAATTTCTAGGTAGAAAAGTAATACTAAGTACAAAATAACTCTATCATGGGATGTTCTCTTGTTTCATGGTATCGCAGAATCAAAACATAACTTGGTGAATCACTAATCCACAATCGACCCCATGGAACTGGCATACATATGTTCTATGGCTCAAGCCTGATTAAGCCTTACCTCCTAGCAGCTGTGATATTGTGGGTTATTGCTAGGAGAAGAAGCAGTCAGACTTTTCGCTGAATTAGTCGTATTAGACTATTTTAAGTCAGGCAATTCCTCTTGGGCCCAATCTATTCATTTGGTAATGGAATAACAGTAATGACCTGTGTGTCAACGTGCAGCAGATTTCATTGATAACACTCTAGAAATATGTGAAAAGCTATGTTAGCAACCAAAATATAGACAAACAAAACTTTGTTATTTGGAAAAATCTGAAAATACTTCAAGCTTTAGGAGAACCAATTATGAACTAAGGAACTTTACTCCTCTTTCCTTACCCTTAACCAATTAACTCACTGCAAAGACAGCTTTTTCAGAAATATATCACTGAGAATGATCTGACTTTGAAAAAAAGTCTCTTCTATTCATTTGTTTTTAAGGGTTTTGTGCTTAGAGAAAGAGTTTTTAGAAGTTTGTTTTTTATAAAATAATTTCAAGGATTGATGTAGCCCCTTTCAGTCTGGGTTCCACTAGAATTAAGCCCTAATGTCTTGAAGCATCCACTGAATATATGAATTAACTTCTCTCCTCTGCATCTAGCAGGGTACTAGTTATGATCCCTCCTTTGAAGAACCATCCTTTTCTGTGTTCTATGATTCCCAGGAGGAACCTGGTTGAAAAGGCCAGAAGAGGTTCCTAAATAAAAGCATGGCAAAACTTAGTATTAGGATCATTAGGAAGGGAGAGTACGCCACAGCCTAAGTAAAACTCTAAGTATCTTCATCAAAACAAGCACTTTGAAAAAAAAAAAAAAACGAGCACTTTGGACAGGAAGGTATCTTTTTTTGAAATGTCATAAACCTTCTAACTCTTCACATACAGAGAGTGTATCAGAGGTGTATGCTCCTTTACAGGGGTGTAAAGTTGTATAATAAGAATGTCTCTGGACACCTTTCCCCAATATGTATTTACTGAGCACCTCTTATGTGTCAAACACAGTTCTAAGTGGTGGGAATAAAGCAATACCCAAGAGATAAAAATCTCTGCTCTCATGGATCTCATATTCAAGTAAGGGAAGAAAGACAACAATAAATTATATGTTATACGATAATAAGTGCTATGGAGAAAAAGAAAGGAGGAAAATTTGATAGGTGTAGGGTGTCTGTACAATTTTAAAAGAGGATAGGTCTCAGTGAGAAGGTGATCTTTGGTTAAGAACCTAAGGAGGCAAGATACCCAGTGAGGGTATCCTAGAGCATTCCAGGCAGAGGAAATAGCAAGTGCAAAGGCCTTAAGGCAGGAGAATGCCTGGCATGTTTCAAAATGATAGTTAGTAGGATAGCACGACTGGAGTGAACAAAATAGCCAGGGGAGGAGGAAAGTTTGGGAAATTAGAGATGTGATTAGAAATATAATGTGTGGGTGGATGGTATAGGGTCTTGTAGGCCATTGTGAGAACTTTAGCTCTTACTCAGAGCGAGACTGGGAAGCCACTGGAAGGTTTGGAGCTAAGAAGTGATACGATCTGACTTATTTTAAAAAATGAATCTGGCTGCAGCATTGAGAATAGACTGAAGAGGGGCAATGTTGGAATTCAGCAATTCAGTTTTTAAGACATGGGAGGGCTGAGATGCCTATAAAACATCCAAGTGAAAGGACTGAGCAGGCAGTTGAATATCTGGGGCTAGTGTGCAGAGGAGAGATTTGGGCTAGAGATAAAATTTGAGAATCAAACACCAGTATATGGTATTTAAAACTATGAGACTGAATGAGTTCACTTGGGAAGAGATAAACACAGAAGGGAAGAAGTCCAAGGATCAGTCTTTGGGGCTCTAACAATGTTAATTTCTATAGTCAATTAAAATATAACATATGCTGAAAATGGGTTCCAAGTTCTTACTGACATGCATTTGCATATCTTCTCATATTTAGAAAGCTGTAATTCTGTTATTCCTGGCTTTTCATTTGATGAGTATGGAGCTTTTTCTGTGTTACCTCATATAACTTTCCCATTGCCTCTGTTATGAGCATTTCAGGCTGTCAGAGTTTTCCAGGATCACACAACAAATCACACACTGATCAAAGTCTAGAAACTTGGGCTTCCCTGGTGGCGCAGTGGTTAAGAATCCGCCTGCCAATGTAGGGGACACGGGTTCGAGTCCTGGTCCAGGAAGATCCCACATGCCGCCCACACGCAGCAACAAAGACCCAATGCAGCCAAAAATAATTAAAAAAAAAAAAAAAAAAAGCCTAGAGACTAGGTCTCTCCTAACTCCCAGTCCAAGACTATAGGCAGTAGGCATCTCCATTCACAGTCTGTTTAAAAGGGTTTGACAATTGCTCATGTGGAAACAAGAGAAGGTAACAGTGTGTGTGACACAGCTGCAAAAGAAGCAAACATAATCTTAGGTTTCATTTGAAAAGCACTGAGTTTATGGAAATAACACCTACTATAGATTATTTTGGACCATACCTAGAATATTATATTCACAGGCATAATATTTTTAAAAGGACACAATCTGGACTATATCCAGATGAGGTTAACCAGGACAGTGGGATGCCCCCCAAATCAGGCAGCCAAATATGGTGATTTTTATTTCTAAATAAAATCTTTAAATATTAGGGATTGTGTAAGAGCTTATTGGGAGTTAACTTACTAGATCAAGCAAGGATCAACCTATGATCTAAAATGCTCCCAAAGAGGCCAGATGGCCATTTGTCAGGGATGCCATCAAGGCAATTCCAGCATCAAATGGGAAGCTGAATAACTGATCTTTAAGTTATTTTCCAGGTCCCAGGATGTTTCGACTCCATACTCCCGAACTTAGTACCCTTAAATGGAGATATAAGGTTGATAATTTTTTTTACTATAGAAATGGCAATTTCACATAGTTCAACCTAAAAGGTCCAATCTATGCAGGGTGGTGACACCAGTCAATATCACTCACCAATGAGCTATACCAGGCAACTATGTGTTCACTTAAAAAAGAAAGGCGTCAAACCCAGTCTTCTGGGTAAATAGATATTTTGTAAGTACCCTCCCTGCATAGGGGACTTCTGTGGGAAGGCAGGCATTGGTTTTCTCTGCAGGAACATAGTTGGAAATGTGGATCCAGTGTGTAGGGAAGAGATTGAGCTGAAGTTAAATTTTAGTACTATTATTATTTAGTTATCAATCTTTAGATAACATGCACAAACTCAAGAGTCTAAAATGTACACACTCTTTTACAATTCACATTTGCACAACTATTATAGTTTCCAGAGTTATAGTAACTGGTTCATGAATTTTCAACAGTTATTGAAAATTATTTATTTAATTATTTATTATTCTGCTGGTTATTTTAGCAGAATAAGATAGGTACAAAATTCGTATCTTTAGACCAAAATCCCTAGGGATTTACATTATGTGATTGTGGGGGAAATGTAAAACAAGAAATGTAAAAAGTGTAAATAACAATCTACCCAATCTAAAAGTTACAGTGTCTCAAATAAGCTTTCTTCAACTTTACATAACAAACACTACTTTCCTATTTGTGTGAAAAACAAAATTTCAGGTCACGATGAAAATTTTCTAATGAATGTTCTATTTATAATGTGAAGAGGTAACTAGGATAAACACTCAGCTTCCTACCACATTCCTACATAAGAGCAAAATAAAATAGCTCCATATTAGATCAGACATAAACTGGGCGCTGATGAACAAATGGTCAATAGCTAGTGGGAAGCAGCTGCATAGCACAGGGAGATCAGCTCGGTGATTTGCGGCCACCTAGAGGGGTGGGATAGGGAGGGTGGGAGGGAGACGTAAGAGGGAGGGGATATGGGGATATATGTATACATATAGCTGGTTCACTTTGTTATACAGCAGAAACTAACACAACATTGTAAAGCAATTATACTCCAATAAAGATGTTAAAAAAACAAAACAAAACAAAACAAACAAAAAACAAATGGTCAGTGCTGACAAAAGGTCTCACATGTTAATATTCATCTGGCATTAAATGCTAACTCAAGCCCAGGGCTCATATATTGGAATTAATGCCACTGCCAGGAAGGAAGGAGTAACAGACAATACAATGTCACAGCTTAGAAGAGAAGGCAAAGGGCTCACTTGAACTAGCTACAATGATTTCACTGTTTCTCGGGGCAATTAAGGTTTCCCAGATGGATGTATGGGGAACCCCTCTTTTATTTTCAAAGAATGGAAAAAACACAAGTCTTCATACATGCTGCTCAGTGAAGGTCATCAGTGAGCAACATACTCTCACCCTCTGAATAAGTCAGAGCTCAGTTTCCTTAATCACCCTCTTCTGCCTTTACTGGAAGAGGAAGCCTCTATTAAGCTCCACTCTGAATCCCCAACAGGAATCCAAAGTTTCCATCCAGAATTTTGGTCCAAATTTCCACTGAGAATCAAAGTGTTTATACCAAAACATAGGCTTGATCATTCTTAATTAGCCTGGGATAGACAGGAGGGTCCGTTGATCATACTTAAGTAGCCTCCACAAGTGGGTCCATAGCCGTTCAGTCCTCACCTGAGCTATAGCTGTCAGTAGATGACTGAGAAATGGAGCGAGACAGAGAGCGACGTCCAATTTTGGTGGGACGTTTGTTGAATTCTTGCTTCTGGTCAGCAAATTGGATCTGCTAAGAAAAAGAACTCTAGTTACACAAAGGAAAATAACCTTCATTTTGAGACAGCAATTCAAGGCTTGCATTATAGGATCTTACCTTCCCTCATAGCTGATCTGATTGCACTAACCCACATTTGGAATGTTAAGACTCTTGGAGAGAATGATTTTTCATTCTTTACTTACTCTGTTTCTATGAAATTTAGATCCTGGAACCACTCTCTGACTATATACCTCTTGCAATCAAAGGGAGAAGGGGATGTACTGGTTAAAATAAATTTTTAGAAAGTCGAGTCATATTCAGAAATCCTTTCTATAGTTTCACTGAAAATTAAAGCTGGAAAGAATCTTTGAGACTATCTATTCCAATCTTCATATATCTAAGATGAGAAACTGCAAGATACAGAAAGGTAGAGTGACCTGCCTTCAGGTTTTAAGATTCTCAGGAAATAGTATGGTATAATAGAAAAAAAAAAAGCTTTCTATTCATACAGAGATTTCTGGAACTGCATTTAAACCCTGGTTATGTCACTCATTAGCTATATGCTGTTCATCAAGATGTTTTTGTGACCCTCCTCTTCTCGTAAATACAACAAAGATGAAAGAACTTACTTCAAAAGTTTTAGAGAGGGTTATATGAAACAATGTATGCAAACCGTGAAACATAGCAGGTGATTCAATTAATACCTGGTTCCCCAACTCCCACCCCTACAAATTCACTGTTCTTGTAACTCTTGCAGGTAGTCACTCTAGCTTTTTAAAGGCTTTCTAAAATGCATTAATTAGCTTTTCAGTACTAATAAGTATAGTAAAAATTAATCTATTATTTAAAAAAATTTTTTTAAATTTTGGCCACGCCCTGCAGCTTGCAGGATCTTAGTTGCCCAACCAGAGAATGAACCCAGGCCAGGGCAGTGAAAGCACAGAGTCCTAACCACTGGACCACCAGGGAATTCCCTAATTTATAATTTTTAATGTTTGGTATCACAAAATACTAAAAGCCACAAGGTTGATAATTTGTTAACTATAACAGATGTAGGAGTGGATAAGTGGACTGAATATGTATAAACCTCAATACTCTTGGAGGTTGCATTTTGGACAATATCTGATCATGACTTTTTTGTAATTTTATCTCTTTTTCCTACTGTTCAAGGTTCAGCTGATACTTTATAACACTTCACATCAAAGCTCATACCATTATTCAACAAATATCTTTCTTTCTTTTTCCCTAATTGAATGTTTGCATAATTGCTTAGATGTAGATCCAATTGGCACCAAGGCAGGAAAAATCAAAGATCTGACAACTGATTCTGCTTTTCATGATAAAAAGATGGTTCCTTGATGGGCAGAACACAGATACGGCATACCAGAATGAAAGCAGCACATTTCCTGCAGTTAGAGGTAACTACTGAGTCATTTGAGTATTCAGACAAGGGGACCAATGCCAAACCAAATTAGCTTAGCATGCCTTTTAGGGGAATTCATAGCATTTTCATAGCTATAACAACAAATATAGCCTGTGTAGTACTTTAGAGTTTGCAAATTGTTTTCAGCAATAAGAAAATTCTTTGGATCAGAAGCATTTCCCAAAATGAAAAATGGCAAAATTATTTTACTGAAGTAGCAATTTATTCCAAAAAGATAAAGTGCCCTTTTATGCAGTTCCATGGAATGTACATGAACTTCCATGTACTTCTCCTATCACAGTGAATACAACTATCTACCTGTATCCTGTACAAACTAGGCTCCATAAAGGCAGGAGCCATGTATCTTATTCACCTTTATATCCTCAGGCGAAAACGCCTGACACATAATAGGCAACCATGTGCCAAAACGATGAATCTTACTCTATCTTCAGAGTCTGTACTTGATTGAATATTAAGTAAACATGGTAACCATAAGCCAAGTCTACAGTTAAAAGAATTTTTATGGGTAAAAAAAAAAAAAAAAAAAAAAAGTGGGGAAGGGGAAGAAGGTGGGTGAGAAGATGGGGAGGGGAGTAGCAGTCAAGCTCAAAACCCTGGCTTGCATTTCACCAACCTTGTTCAAGACAATAATACGTCTTTATTCTTTTTTAGAGGCCCATCTAGGAAAAGGAGTAGTCATTGACTTTCCAAAGGCCACAGTGAGTCACTAATGTCAGTAGTGCCTACTTTTAAAAAAGAGTAACAGACAAACCCTGCCTTAGATTATGTACCACCCCCTCCCACTCACACACCACTAGAGGGGGCCAGTCACTCTACCTCTCTGGATTTGTAGGATGGGGTGGGTGGGCACACACCCATTTACCCCAATACCAAACCATGTAGCCATCTAGCTGCGCCATCATTTCAAACCAGTTACCTTAAACTGAGCTCTCTTCTCTATAAAGTCCCCTCCATTTACAGTACTTCCTCCTACCCAAGTCAAGTTTAGGATATCTTTTTTTTTTTTCTGGCTGCGCTGTGCAGTTTGTGGGATCTCAGTTCCCGGACCAGGGATCAAACCCATACCCCCTGCAGTGGAAGCGCAGAGCCCTAACCACTGTCCCGTCAGGGAATTCCCGAGTTTAGGCTATCTTTTGGCACTCAAGACTAGGCTAGGTAGGCTTTCTGCTCTCAGAGACATAGGGTTCTAAATCTTGTTTACTTGTCAGACCCTGAACTCGAGTTTCTTTAAGACAGAAGAATATTAAAAAGAGACTAATCACTTACATAGAATAAGTTATACAATTTCCCCAAGAAATAAATGTTTATCTTTTACTGACAACCCATCCCTGGTGCCCACCTCCCCTTAACAGTTATGTGCCATTACATTTTTCACTCCTACTTGTAATACAGTAATCTTCCCACCCCGGTTGGGATACTCTGGTAGGTTCTACCTCTAACTTTCCTACCTTATCTGAAATCAGAGAGTCCTTTAAGGGAACCCTCCTTATCCATTTGAGAGAAAATTGCCTAATTCCAACAGGCAGCAAGGCGAGGAAGGGAAAGAGACTGTTAGGAGAGGCGCAGCTCACCTTACGCCAGAAGAAGGGACGAAAGCAGGAAAGGAGGGCAAAAGCAGCTGGCCTTTTACAACAGTGGCTATAGCGGCAGCAAGACTGGTAAATAAGAGCTTAGCCTCACCTGGGCTTTAATCCCAGAGTTGCCATTGACAATGTATTTCTTCTTGTTGCTCAGCATAGTGACATCACCAGCCCTACTGCCACCTCTCCAGTCCAGGGGCCCTTGTGGCTAGGCCTTTAAACTTTCCTCATCAGCAATTCTGTTGGCTCTGGTTCCAGCTAGCTTTTCTTTTTGTTGTTTTGGTGGTGGTGCCTTCCCTGGAAACCCTGAAGCAGCTCCAATGACCCCTCCAGCAGTAGAGCCCAATTTAATAAGGCATTTCTGTTAGTGGCTCATCAGCCATTCCTAATTCTGGTGGCTGTTTTGCTTTTATTATTATTATTTTTTCCCTAAACACCTAATTACACGGATCCTCTGACCTCTAAACTTTAACAAGTCCCTTGACAAGGCCCAACTTGCATGTGCATAACAATAGCTTATTTATATAACCGGTGCACTTTTTTACTTGCTATAATTAACTTGCTAATTAGCTTCCTTTTTAACCTTACCTCCTCCTTTTCCATGTCAGATGACTTTAGTTAACCTAGTCTCATTAGAAAAAAATTAACTACAGAGCCACTAAAACAATGAGGGAATTTATAAAGATGGTAAGAAAAAAAAAAAAAAAAAAAATGGAGCCAAGTGCTCAGGCAGCCCCTAACCTACACTCTGTGTCCTTGGGTTAGTCAAACTGGGAACACAGGTTTCAGCTCTGTCACCAAGAAAATCAACTTTCTCAGACCACTGCTTTACTCTTAATTGTTCATCTTTTTATGCAGGTTTTGACATTCAGTTTCTAGTCCCATCTCAAGATTGTTGCTGATTAGGTGTCCAGTGATCTGCTTGCTTTTTTCAAAAACTGTGTTTTGTGAAAGGTGTGACTGGCATAGGGAGTTTTCTATTTCCCCAGGGCCCCCAGAATCATAATGACCTTGTTGCTTATCAAATAGAGTCAAATGAAAGGGCAAAGAATCACATTATTTATTTGTTGGTTTCTGAAAGGGACCCAGTGAATAGGAAAGCTACATTCAACTATATGTTACAGAGATTGGGGTGGGAATGTGATTTGAATTCTTCCTTTAGAATGAGTGCTTGTTCATAACATAATGGCACATGTGATGATCAGTAATGTCTTAGCATCACTGAAATGAGGGATCACATGTCTGCTACTCCATGAGAAAGTGAGCTCCTCCAGGTCAAGCATCATGTTTACTCATCCTTTTATTCTTCCTGCCAAGTACAACATTTGGCACAGGGAGAAAGGTACTAAATATATATATGAATAAATAAATGAAAGATTTGTTTTTATGTGTACAGCTTTTCTCCCTTAATGGAGGCATAGACTCTGATTGATTCTTTGATTTATGCATCAGAAACTTATTGGGTTCCTAGAGTGTCAGGCGTTAAAAATGTAGAACAAAACATATAGTTCCTGCCCTCAAATAGTTCATGGAAGAGTCAATCACAGGTACAGAAAGATATACAAGCCTGTACTATAACAGAAATGTGTTCAAGATTCAGTGGCAGCATACAACTTGGTAAGATAAAGTCAGCAGGGTATGTTAGGGAAGTTTTCCTAGAAGAGGAGTTTAATCTGATACTTGACTCAGGAGAATGAATTTGCAAGATGAGTGAAGTAGGGTGGCCCTTCTAGGTACATAGAACAATATTCACAGAGCAAAAGGAACAGGGAACTGCCAGGAGCCCAGTATGACAAAGAACCAAGTACATGTATATAGGAAGTTAGAAGTAGTAGGGCATGTAGCTGAAGAAAAAACAGGAGCTAATTTGTAGAGACTTTTATGCCATGATAAATCTGATAACTTTACAATTCATAAAAATATGCCACAGAAGATATAAAACAAAATCTTGCACAGAGGTGACTCCCTATTAATCATGGAAAGATTCTATGGGCTAATGCATGATAAGAGTGACCAGTGTGGAGAAAGGAACTGGAGAGACATATTCTCCTGGGAAGGCTGATGGTACAGATGAGAAGGGTAGGAGAACAAACTACTGGCTGTATATCTAATAGACAATTATGCGTCGTGCATTTCCCCAGAGACCATTTCAATTTATTTGTTTATCCGCTTGTTATTTTCAGTAATTTACTATCATTGCTCATCTCCAAGATATGGGAGTTTGACCCTAGAGAGAACAGGTAATTTATTTTTGAATTTGAATAGAAGATGAAAGGGGGTTAGTGATGTTAACATTTGCATGCCTACAGATGTGTCAGCAAATGGAGAAGAGGTTCATTATTGGAATGTGACCCTTGAAAGTGTCATATTGACAATGCCACAGAAAATCACCGCTGCGTGGACCAGGAATCGGGCAATCAAATTAGGTTAGTTAGATCCCAGCAGAAGTCAAGATCCTTCCACATTTATTTTAATTCATTCTCTCTACCTTATTTCCTCTGGTCTTCATAATAGATTGTTAGTTACATATTGATCTCCTCATTAGAAAACAAGCCCTCTGAACCAGCCCTCAGTTGTGAATCATTTCTGTATTTCCCCCCAGTGTCATCCATATAGATGGTGTTAAGATAATAGCTTTGGAAATTATTTGGATTTGTTCATGTTCTTTGTAGTTATACCATTTTAAATTCCCTAACTATAAAATCCCGGATATGATTTTTTTTAAAAAAAACGAGTGCTTGTTGAACACAAGAAAGAACATAAGATGGTAGATTTTTTTTTTTAGGATAATCTTTATTTTGAGAGAAAAGGTCCCTGGAAGAACAAAATAAGGGGAGGAGAACTAATATTTATTAAGAGCCTACTACGCACAGGCCTGTGTATATGTTACTTCTGTTAGTCAGTATAAGAATCTTAAAAATTTGGCATAATTATCCCCATTTGACAAATTAGGAAAGTACAAATGACTGTATTGAGAGAACAAATGATTTGCCTGAGGTCTCACAGCAAGTAAGTGGGACTAGAATGTGAGCCTGTGTTTATACCAGAGCAGAAGCTCTTTCCACTACACCAAACCTTATGATATTGATCAGTAGACCAAAAACTCCCCTGGGTGTACCAGCCCCACCTCATTCCTCTTTTTTTTTTTCTTTATTAGTCATCAATTTTATACACATCAGTGTATACATGTCATTCCTCTTAATTTATCTTAAATTTATTTAATTTAAAATTGCTCCTTAAATTTACTTTCTTATTGGATTGGGTTTCAGAAGGGACATCATCGCAGATAATTTTGGGGCTCTGATCAAACCACAAGTCTGAAATGGCTAAATCATATAAGAATTTGAAATCTAACAGCGCTTTAATTGGCAACTTTGCCCAATGCCACTACCAAAAATTGAAACGGAAATTAATTGAACTCAAATATTGATGTTCACCATCATCCATGACAATCTTGATCTCTAATTCACAATTTCATGAAATGAGACAGACCAATATCTTTTTGCTTGCTTTATGAGTCTCTAAACTTCTGCTCTTCCTAACCAAGGATATTCACCCTAGAACACTCTTAGCTGGTTCCTCATTTTCCTCACTCAGGTGAAAAGGAACTCCTTGGTCTAATGGCTTAAGTCACTAGGCCTGAGCAGAGGGAGCTGCAGCTCTATACCAAATACAACCAGAAGGCAATTTAGGGTACTATGACTGACAGGAAAAGCCTTACCACTTAACAAGTTCATCTATCAAAGCAGTTCTCAAATTTTAGGTTCATCAAAATCACCCAGTGAGCTTATTAAAATGCATTGCAAGGCCCCACCCCAGGGTTTCTGATTTAGTAAATCTGGGTGGGGACCAAAATTTTGCATTTCTAACAAGTTTCCAGATGCTGCTGCTGCTGCTGCTGATCTGGGGACCACAGTTTGAGAACCACTGCTCTAACACTCTCTCCAAGCATGAATAAATTCGCCCGAACTCTCTTAACTCTCTCCTTAACCAACCATTTTATCCTATCTATGGCTATGACCATGGAGGCATATTCATAGGCAGAAAAGAAAAGCTTATTTCAAAGGTCAGAGAATGGAATGAGGTAATCCTTTCTTTATACACAGCACAGGATATAAAGAGAACTGGGTCTAATTCTGATTTCTACAATTTAAGGCTAAGAATAGACGGTTAACGCATTAAGAAAAATAGGACTCATGGGGAGGATAGAAGATCTGTTTACCCTATAGAGGAGCACGCCAAGAAAAAACAAATTAATTCCTTTTCAAGTACAGAAAGTAGTACTACAAAGGATGGTGATCAGAGGTTCTTTTTTGTATCTCCATTTCTTAACATTTCTAGTACTTAACATCTGTAATCCTCATTTGTAAAATAGGAACAATAATACCTACTTTGTCTATCTCAAATGTGTGCTGAGAAAATAAAATAATGTATGTGAGAAGGTTTTGGAGGCAACATAATGACACACAAATATAAAATATTAACATATCTACTTTTTTAGGTCAAAAGTTCTTCACCTAGAGTCCATGGATGTCTAGATGCTCTAAAACAGAATGCAAAATGTTGAGTATGTGTATACTTTCCTAGGGAGAGGGTCCATAGTTTTCATCAGTTTCTCAAATGGGTCTTTGCTTTAAGTGTCAATCCTGACCCAGAGTTATAGTGAAGCTACCTCTACCGCCATTTACCAGATACCTTAAAGGTTTTTGTCTCACTTCCAAATAGATATGGTTCAAGCATTCTTAGAGACATCTCTCTCTTCCAAGCCAAATGAGCTGCTGGAACAAATTCTTCATCTATAAAAGGGATTACTTCTAGCCGAAAGAAAATCGGGTAACCAGCTGGCTGGGTACTCAAGAAAGTGAATTAGATTTCCTACGGAAAAGTACCAAGTACTACAAAGAGCTTGAGTGGGAGGAGGAAATATTAAGATGTAGAAACTTAAAAAAAGGTTACTGCTGATCTCCATGCACATAAGAGGAGGTATTTTCACCTACCACTAGGGACTAAAGATTTCTCAGGGGAAGTGAAAATATATTAATAAAGACAGTCTTTAAAAGGATGAGTTCCCCAACCTTTTAGCAGTAAAACTGCCTGAACAAGGCTAAGAAAATCTTTCACATGAAAATAGCTGGGGAGCAGAGGCTCTAGCAGAAGTTTTCCAGTGAATGATGGAATGTTAACTCGAAGGTCTACCTTGTCAATTCTCAAGACGGGTTCTTCAAACTTCGTCCTGGCTTATTTCCCTGCTGGGAGTCAGAGATGTGAGTACTGTCAACCGCTGTCTGTGGTCTTGAGTCCTATTCTCTGAGGGGTATGCCAGTCCCTTTTTGCTACTGATCATTAACAAGAAGGGAGGTATTATAATGCACCTTTCTCTGCTAAATTTTCCCCCTGAAAGAAGGTTTGAGAGCCTTGTCATACTTCCTTTGGGGGCAAGGATAGTCTCAGTGGAAAATTCATTACATTAATATGTAAACTGGAACATGAGTTATTTGTTAAAGCTGTCTTAAATGGAAATTTTGACCCACTGTGGGAACTGGCTCCAGGGTTTCCTCTTGGGGATTAAAAGGCACTCTAACATTTCACAGGTAAAGTCTGGAAATCTATAGGCAACACACTAGAGGGTGCTCAGTGGCTCACAGCGGAGGCTAAGTGGATACTGGTGGCAGCCTAATGAAGCACTCTCAGACCAGGTCAGAACTTAACAACTTACGTGGTATCTGAAAGAAAGCCTCAAGAGGTTAATCTTTGGCAAGGGAAAGATAACAGATGAAAAAACTGAGTTATTGAGGCCAGCCCCTCCCTACTTTTTCTCATTGTTCTTAAAAAATCTACTGATCAAAGGTATTTTGCTGGTTTTTGAGAGAGAAGGGCCAGGAAATCGCTAAGTAAAAGAGGCGCCGTATTGAAAACAAAGCAGAGCTGTGCTTTATTAAAGAATGTTTTTTAAAAGCTGGGAAGTCTTAGGTGGTATCGCTTGAGCAATAGTCACACTAACTCCTTTAGGACAGTTATCTTGTTCACTTAAATAAAAAGAAGGTGAGTAGGTAAAAGTCCCGTAGGAGCTCCTCTTGAGAGGATGTGCTCAGCAGATAAGATAGCGCCGAGATGTATTATTATTTATAAGAATAAGAGTTACTATAACACTTTCGTTGATTGAGTTGACACACCAGTGTTCTGCAGAATTCTTCTGTAATATTCCTTTATAGAGGTACCAAAGGTTAATATCTTAATGTGGGCCCTCACCTAAGAAAACCAGAATTCCTGCTCCCCTTTCTTGTTATTAGTGAGTGCTGGAGGTTCAAAAACAAACTTAGAAATCCAACTAGAATTATTATCTGAATTTTTTCCATTAATTCTAATGTATCTGTGGGAAGGAAGGTGATCTCCACGTCTTACTCTTCCGCCATCTTGCCCAGACCCCCCCCATTAATTCTAAAACACTGCGTTATTTGAAATAAGCTTGTGGATGGGTAGGATTTCTTTTGATCAAATGTCTTAAAACTGAGCACAAGGTTCTGGAACAACATTAAGAACAACAAGAGGAATAACCGCAACAAAAATAATATTTGTTATGGGAGTTGAAACATGGGCTAGTCAGTTGGGCCTTTGTTAGGTCTACTATATATCAGTCTCATTACTGATGGTTATTTCTCTAAGCCCATAATTCCATAAACACTGAAAAGAACTTGGAATATGTTGTATACAGTCTAACCAGTTTTCAACACTGAAAAGAACTTGGAATACGTTGTATACAGTCTAACCAGTTTTCAACAGGGAAAAATATATACATTTAATAAGTATGTGTGTGTGTGTGTATATATATATATATATATAAACATAAGCAGTATATAGACTGTAAGAAATCAGGCTAAACCCGGAAGAAAGCCTACAGGAACATAAGGATGGTTGCTGTTTTTAAATCAAAAGTTAAAATTGGATCTAAAATACTAGGTTTTATGTGCTAGTTCTTATCAACAAATTAAGTCCTTATTATAATTATATTAAAAATATCAGGCAAAAAAGATATTTTGAAAAATAGTACCAAGGGAGCTACATAGGGACTTCCCTGGTGGTCCAGTGGTTAAGACTCCACTATTCCACTGTAGGGGGCACGGGTTCAATCCCTGGTTGGGGAACTAAGATCCCACATGCCATGCGGCATGGCCAAAAATTTTTTTAAATTAATTAATTAATTAAAAAAGAGAGCTATATATTTCCTGCCTTTTAGAAACACACATATAAAGAATATTTTGGGAACTGCTTTGGCTGGTGGGAGAAAAATGGGAAGATAGGGGATAAATGTCTTAAGTCTTTTCAGGCTTGAGAGAGAGCACCATTTCTACAAGTTGTTTTTGTTTTTGTTTCCCTCACTATTCTTTTTCTTTACCCTCATGAGAAGTAAACTAAGCATCAGTTTGCAAATAGAATGCAAAGCAATCACAGTATAACACAATCCATGCGGTACACCGGCAGCAGTGGGGAAGCTCACCCCAGCCCAGACAGCCAGGCAATAAGCTGACTCTGGCCAGGCAGCTCTCAGACCTTCCCAGCTCACTCATAATTTAAAAAAAAAAATTTTTTTTAAGAAAAAAGAAAAGAAAGCTGCAAGGGTGACCCAGGACATAGGAATTAATCAGAAATTAGAGTAATAACTGTTTTCCCAACCACAGGTCTTGGTAGGGACTTTGCACAGCGATCCCTATCACCTGTCAGAAATGGCTGCCTCATTATCAAGAAACAGAAGGAAAAGCAAAGTGACCAAAGAACTCACCATCCACTCAGGCATGTGAAAAGCTGAGGTGCCCTCATTACCGTCCCCATTCTCCATAGTGCAGGCTTGGGTAATCTATGTCCTGAAGCAAAAGGGAAAGTGGTTTGGAAATGCCAGGGTTTTCTGAGTGCCCAAAAGCAGAGCCAAACCTAGTGATTCAGAAGTTCACAATATCTAGCAGAAGCTGCATCCCCTTTCACAGAGGCTTCCTATTAAAATCAAGATCATTAGTCAACTGTCTGATAAATCCCTTACTGGCCAGCTGCAAATCTTCTGATTCAAAATCAGAGCCGATGCAAGGTTCTACACCCAGGCACTACACCCAGGCACCCAGGCACCCAAGGTTCCTACAGGGCACTCACTGTTTAATGCTACCCAGACAGTATCCCCACCTCCCCCGTGGGGACTTTCTGCAGCAACAGTCAGGCTTCCTCTTTTTCCAACCCCCCCCCCCATAAGGCGTTAACTTTCTCCCGCCCCTGAGGACGCGTCACTGGAGGTACTGATACCAAGATCAATAAGGATCGAGGTCAAGAAGGCACACCCATTTCTTGAGAGTTGCTTGATTTGGATCTGCACAGTAAACAGGCGTTTCCTTTCGATCAAGAGTTCCTTATGGCTTTCAAGTTTAAACAGTTATGCGGAAGCTCCCCATCTGCTCACACCAGGGATCTGGCACCAAACTCAGACATATCTCAAGTTAAATTCTTATTGCACAGGAGATTTGGATGGAGCCAGGGAAGATCTCTTGCAAAATCAGAACTTAGAAGCTCTGAAGAAAGTTCTAGGACCACAACTCCCTCTGCTGGCTCCCTGTGCTATGTACATAAAAGTCTAAGGGTCTTCAGCTACCAAAAGATAGGCGCCCACTGTAAATTACCTGCTTCCCTGAGGCTAGTCAGGAGCTACCACAGCGTAGGTAGGTAGGTTTGGGGGAGCCAGGGTTTCCAATCAAGACTAGTGCTGTCTATTTTATACATAGTAGTTTGTGCCTCTTAATCCCCTACCCCACTTTCCCTTTGCCCACTGGTAACCACTAGTTCGTTCTCTATGTCTGTGAGTCTACAAGGATATACTGTACAGCACAGGGAATATAGCCAATATTTTAAAATAACTTTCAATTGAGTATAATCTATAAAAATATTGAATCACTATGTTGTACACCTGAGACTAATATAATATTGCAAATCAACTAACTTCAATTATTTTTTTTTTCGTCGTGCTGCATGGCTTGTGGGATCTTAGTTCCCCGACCAGGGCCCCCAGCCATGAGAGCGGGAGTCCTAACAACTGGACCACAAGAGAATTCCCTATACTTCAATTTTTTAAAAAAAGACTAATGCTGCCTCGAAGTCCCTATCCAATGCTGTTTCTTACTCACAGGTCTGGTTTCAGAAAGAAACAGGATGCCAGCACAGTACTCTTATACACTATCACCTTAAGGGACCTCAGAAGCTGCTTCCTCCTCATGTCCCCATACCAGCTCCCTTCTCTTTATACACTTCAGAAATTTGGAAATAAAACAAAACTAGAAAAAAGGTGACCTAATCTATTTACCTTCTTAATTAATTCCTAGAGTATATTATCCAATAAGAGTACCATAGATTTCAGGCACAAACGAAGCCCAACAAGATATGCCTGCTCTGGTCCCCTTCAAAACCAGGGGCTCCTTACAGTGTTAATTCCCATTGCAGAGGATAATTTCCCTGGAGCTGATAGTCATAATATTGTGATTGTGATTTTAGGTTCATTGCCCTTTTGGGCTTTCGCCGGTTAAGAGAATTGTCCTTTGGATATGGAATGGAGGAGAGGAAGGTAACTTCTAGGGGAAGATGTGTTATTGCAAGATGCCAGAAAGGGCAGAATTCAAATGACTGACCTGGAGGTCTGGACTGGAGAGAAAGGCAATTGAAAACAGAAGGGGACTGTTGGACCAGGTGAATGCAGAAGTGTCAAAGGATTAGAGATCACAGGGCAGGTAGAGATCAGATGCAATAAGAAAAGAGAACAGCAGGGGTGGAAGTAAAGGAAGCTGTGGTCATAGAGGAGCTATGGAGTGAAGCAATTTGAGTGACAGCAAGATACAGAAGGTCGATGAAATGCAGGAGAGATTTGAGGTCAGGGTTTAAATTTTGATAAAGCCCTCTGTAATCAGATTGTCAATTTCGATAAAGCTTCAGCTCTCAGCAACCTCCAGTTATTGTCCTCTGTCTGGTCTTCCTTTTAATCCAAACTTCTTAATAAAATGAGAAGTTAACATTTGTTGCCTAAATTTCCAATGATATATTTCATTTGATTTTTTCTTTCTTTTGGCCATGCTGCGGCTTGCAGGATCTTAGTTCCCTAATCAGGCATTGAACCTTGGCTGCGGCAGTGAAAGCGGTGAGTCCTAACCACTGGACCGCCAGGGAATTTCATCTGGGCTTTAAATGCAACATATCTAAAATCAAAATGATTGCTCCATCTTTCCTTTCCCCCCACTCTTCAAACAATAGTTTCTTCTCCTTACTTTTGTACCACTGTTCCCTCAGTCATCCAGATATAAAAACCTCAGTCATCTTTTTTTTTTTTTAATTTTATTTTAATTTATTTTTTATTTTTGGCTGCTTTTGGGTCTTCGTTGCTGCATGCGGGCTTTTCTCTGGTTGCGACGAGCAGGGGCTACTCTTCGTTGTAGTGTGCAGGCTTCTCATTGTGGTGGCTTCTCTTGTTGTGGAGCACGGGCTCTAGGAGCGTGAGCTTCAGTAGTTGTGGCACGTGGGCTTCAGTAGTTGTGGCTCGTGGGCTCTAGAGTGCAGGCTCAGTAGTTGTGGCACACAGGCTTAGTTGTTCCGTGGCATGTGGGATCTTCCCGGACCAGGGCTCGAACCCGTGTCTTCTGCATTGGCAGGCAGATTCTTAACCACTGTGCCACCAGGGAAGCCCCCTCAGTCATCTTTGATTTCTCCTTTTCCCCTAGTTTCTAGAACACTCAGTTGCCAATTATTTTTGAGCCCTCCGACACCAAGCATCTCATCTCTCCCACCCGATCCATTTTCATTGCCTCCTAGAAACCCTCTACAAATCCTTTCCAATAGGATCTTCCACCACTTATCCCTATATATTCTGTATCCCCAGGTAAGCTGTATTACCTGTTATTTCCTGAATGTGAAGACTGTACAGCAGAGCATCTAAGAGCTCTGGTTTTGGAGTTAAACAGACCTGGGTTCGTATCCTGGCTGCCATGTAATTAACCTTTCTAACCATCCAGTTTTCTAATCTGTACAGTGGAAATAATAACAGCCATCTCACAGGATTGATGCAAGGATTTTAAAAGTTTGCATACACTGAGTACTTAATAAATGGTAGCTCTTACTTGTGTCATTGTTATGCCATCTCCTTTCCCACCTCAATGCCTTTGCTCATGCCATTTTCTCAGATTGAAATGCATTCATTCTGCCTTCACTTCCATCATCTTCACATATTCAAATACTTTGAGGAATTCCCTGAAGGTCCAGTGGTTAGGACTCCGTGCTTCCACTGCAGGGGGCACAGGTTCAATCTCTGGTTGGGGAACTAAGATCCCACATGCCACACACCATGGCCAAAAAAAAAAAAAAAAACACCCCAAAGACGAAAAACAAATTCTTCGAGGTTTGGCTCAAATGATTGTTCTGCCATGGAATCTAACCTAAAAAAACAAAGGAATCTCCCTTTTCTCTAATACTGTTCCTTGGTCACATCACTATTTTCACCTTTCCTCATATTACAATTACTGGAATATGTGCTGTCCCTCATTAGTTCAGGCTCTTCGGGGGCTTAGCCAGCTTTGATTTGCCTACAGTGTCCGGCATATGGTAAGGGCTTAAGAAATTGTCAAATTTTGTATGCTGTACATATACCTTATAGTACTCTGGGGCAACTTGCATAACCAATGTGTTAAATACATTTATGTCCATTTTATAGGATTTGGAACACTATTTTATACCTTTAGGGGCTTAGTTATACACTACTGAGCAAAGCTATGACTTACTTGTGGTGAGTCCTTAGTAGGGTTTTAATCCTTAATTATAATATTATCTCTGCAAGAACATACAATCTGCTTTCCATTGCTTGATCTGCATCAATTGTAATCTATTATGATCTGCATCATAATGAAGCTTTTAGAAACAAATCAAGGCCAAAGGACTATTTCACTGCTAGAGTAGAGCCCAACCCTTAAAATATGTCAGTGATCAGCAAAGTACTAGATTCTTGGTACTCCTGTTGATGTTTTCTGCATAATCTGTTATTAAATAAATGGGGAGAGGGAGGGATAAATTAGGGGTTTGGGATTAGCAGATACAAACTACTATATATAAAATAGATAAACAACAAGGTCCTGCTGTATAGCACAGGGAACTATATTCAGTATCCTGTAATAAACCATAATGGAAAAGAATATGAAAAAGAATATGTATATATGTGTATAACTGAATCACTTTTTCTGTACACCAGAAACTAACACAACATTGTAAATCAACTATACTTCAGTAAATAAATAAATAAATGGAAGGTGACTGCCCTCATAGTATTGCTAAAACATGGAAGAAGATAACTTTTAAAGAAGACAGGGTTGGGAATAAAAGAATAAGCACAAGTAAAATATATCACTTCAGCTAAACTAAATGTCATTTTAGTCGTGACTTTTTTTAGAATAGGTTTTAACTAAAATAGACTTCATTTGAAAACTGCAGCCTTATTATACCTTTCTGTAATGACTCTGAAACAAAAATAAAACAGTAGCTATTACAATTGAGAACTGAAGGTCTATTAACTGAGTGGGACTGCACAAGGCACAGGGTATAGGTATAAGTACTAGTTATAAAGTTGTTTTCATTCTAATTTAATTTTACCATAATGTGCCTTAGGGGTCTCACCCCTGCGTATGATTATCTATAATAATCACCCTGAACATTTAGGAGTTTGCAACTTGAAAAGGATACACAAACTGCACCTGCTCCTGTAGCCTTCAAGCTTTACAAAAATTGACCAAGTGTGTGAATAGCTCAAAAGAATCTCATTTTCACTCCAAGAAGAAGATGGACTTGAAGTTCTGTGTGCCAGTGGTGTTCCTACCAGTGGTGATTTGATACTAGTATCATCATTAAATTAATGAGGGCAAGCCAGATGACTTGCCGGAGTGAATATATGCTTGGGGCTGGAGGGGAAAGGACAAAAAGTTAATAGTTCCAGGGGCCAAAGTCAAAAAGAACAAGAAGTAATTACAATGTGATGAAGAAGTAACTACAATGGCAGAAAAGTTTTAAACAGGAGGCAATAAATCTGGAGCCTAGAGAGTCATAAGGCACAGGGCAAAGAATACAAGAATGTGACCCTGTCCTCTATTCCTGGCTTGTCCCTAATGGTTTTATTAGACTTTAGCAAGTCACCTAAGTACTCCCTTCTTCAGTTTCCTTATTATAAAATAAGGGGGAGGTGGGTAAGAGGGCACTGTGGAAGGTTAGAACTGGTTCCTTCCAGTTCTGACATTCGGTATTTCTAATCCGTCTGGTTTCTCTGAGGCCATAAGAAAAAGCAATAACTACTCCTTAGTCACCTAAGTTACAGCTTATTGTAGAGGCTAAGATTTCTAACCAGCAGAGTTCAGAGTTCCATCTGGTCAGTTATGAGGTTGGCTGAAATTGCTAGACTTTAAATCTCCTTTGCCCCTTCAAACTTGAAATGCCCATGCTACCCGAGCAACTGGAGTTAAGTCCTACTACCGCCCCCCCCCCGCCCACCAACTTAAATGTTAGGCATCCTATCTCTCAGTTCCTCAGTGATCTTAAGACTCACATCCCACAGGTATTTTATATTCCACATGGAGGCATCATCATTACTGGTAAAGACTACAGGCTTTAAGAGTTGGATAGACTTGGGTTTAAGGCTAGCTCCATTACTTACTAGCTGTGTATCTTTTGGTAACCTATATAACTTTTTGAGCCTTTGCTTCCTCATCTGTAAAACAGGATAATAAAACCCTCCTCAGATTGATGTTATAAAGATTAAAAAATACATAGAATACATAGAAAGCACTTAGCACAGTGCCAGGGAACTATTTTGTCCAAAACTAGACATAGCAGAGTAGTACCAGATGGGTTTGAATCTTGACTCATCACTTACCAACTGCATAACCTTAGACAAATTACTTATCCTCCTTGTGCCTCAGTTTTCTCATCTTTAAAATGGGAACATTAAGAATATCTACCTTATAGGATTGCTGAGAAGATAAAATAAATTAACATATATAAAGCGCTTAGAACAGTGCCTGCAACTTATCAGTGCTATTTAAAATTTACTATTATTATTAATAAATATAACATGTACATCCCTCAATACACCCAAATTCATCTTTTCTTCTTATACATGGTGAATTCATTCAATTGAACCACAAATATTTATTGGGTGCTTATCATGTGCCAGGCAGCATAGAAAGACAGTCCCTGCATTCATGGTGCAGGAGAGAGACAGGCAGTTCAATAATTACTAAAAATAAAGTGTGAAAAATGATAAGGTAAGTACAGGCTGCTATGGGAGTATATGGCAAGGGTACCAATCATGTGTACTGGGAGTGTCACATCAGAGAAGCTCCATTTAAGCTGAAAGGTAATGGATGAGTAGGGGGTACCTGGTGTACATTTGGTGGGGGAGGGGGAGTGAGAAGAGTATTCCAAACAGGAGGAAGAATATGTTCTCCACATTATCTCTTGCAATCTGTCCTATCGTCTTCACACCAGCTGTCTAAAGCCTGACCATCATCCTATCCATCTAAATCAGTGCTTCTTAAACTTCAATGTGCCTACAAATTATTTGGAGATCTTGTTAAAATTCTGATTCTGATTTAGTAAGTCTGGAATGGGTCCCAAGATTCTACATTTTTAACAGCTCTCAGATGATGGCAATACTGCTGAGACTACACTTTAAAACGGCCTAGGTAGCTCCATCCCTGTCATAACCTACTTCAGTTCGTTAAATTAACTTATTTATATGTGATTATCATCAGCACAATTATTTTACACATCACTTCCTTGTTCATAATGCCTCAGTAGCTCCCCATTGTCTTCGAAATAAAATCCAAACTCCTCAGCATGATACACAAGACCCTTCATGACAGCCTCCGTGTATCTCCTGAGCCTCACTCAGTTCTCTGAATTCCCCCAGATCCCCACTCAGAACACATATACTCTAACTTCCTTCAGTACATATTTCCAGCTCCAGGTCTAGGTTAAGAATCAATTCTAGGGAATTCCCTGGCAGTGCAGGGGTTAGGACTCTGTGCTCTCACTGCTGAGGGCCGGGGTTCAATCCCTGGTCGGGGAACTAAGATCCCACAAGCCGCATGGGGAGGCCAAAAAAAAAAAAAAAAGAATCAATTCTATGAGTTACTGAATAATCACCCAGACTGATCTCTATTATGGCACGTATCAGTGCCGATAGTATAATTGAACATTTATCTGTTTACACACCAGAACTGAAAGAAATTTGAGGGCAGATATTATGTGTCTCATTCCTGTATTCCAAGCACATAGCAAACCACCAATGAATATGTACTGAATTTTTAAAAAATGACTTAATCAAAGAACCGCTAGCTCTGAGTAAAGCCCCGAATGAATAAAATATACCACAGGCACCTGAAGGGTAAAAGGAAAGAAAAGGGACTCAGGTATGAGTAAGTATTGACAAAACCATAAAAAGAAACTGCATCATAACAAAATTATGCCTAGTACCCCTAAATGTACCTCCTTGCCACTGACTAATCCAGTCACTGTTACAATTAAGCAATACAGAGACTACAGTACACTAAAGCAGGCACCAAGCCACCTTTCCCACTCCCTGTTAAGTCCTCTAGAATCTGGGAGTGGAGTGTGGACTTGAATCCTCAATCTCCCTGACACAGCTAATAGAGCTCCACTTAGGTCAGAGTTCAATTTGCTGCATAGTTAGCACCTCTAGCTAAAACTGTCCTCAAAAAGAGGTCAAGCTTAAACTTGAAAGCTTCTTCTTAAACATGAAAACAACTAGAGTAAGAGCGGACAAGGATTTGCATTCAGGACCCTCAATTTTATCACAGAGTGGGAAGTAGGGGAAGGGTAGGAAGGATGCAGGATGAAATAATGAAGCATAATGCCATTAAATAAATGTGGAATGTAGACTTCTCACTACATTATTTTTTATAATAAACTTTAAATTGAGGCATAACGTATCTACAGAAAAAGTACATAAGTCAGAAAGTTACAGTTCGATAAAATTTCAAAAGTCAACACACCTATGTAACCACTACCCAGATAAGGAAATAGACCTTTACCAGCACCCTAGAGTCTTCCCTCATGTCCCCTCTCAGTCATTACCTTCACTCCTCCTTAAAGGTAATCTCTGATTCCTATCACTACTTACCAATTTTGCCTATATTTAAACCTGATGTAAATACCATAAAAGATGCATTCTTAAAAGCCTGGTTTTTTCCTACTCAATGTTTCTAACAGTTATCCAAGTTCATTGATTTAGCAGTAGTTCATCTATTTGTATTGCCTGAAAGTACCCCATTGCATGACTATTCATAATTTATTGAATCCATTCTCCTGTTGAAAGTTGGTTTCAGTTTGGGGGCCTTAAATAATAATGTTGCTATGTATGTTCTTGTGTATGTCATGTGGTACCCATATGAAAATATTTCTGTAGGATATAGGTACGTAAGAGTGGAATTGCTGGGTTATAGGGTATGCATATGTTCAGCTAGGTAGATAATGTCAAGCAATTTTCCAAAGTGTTGGTACCATTTTATACTCCTACCAGCAGGATATCAGTGTTCCAGTTGCTTCATATCCTTGCTAGTGCTTAGTATTTTCGGTCTTTTTACATTTTAGGCATTCCAGGTAATGGTGTCACACTGTGATTTTAATCTGCATCTCACCACCACCACTACCATTATGACCACAACCTGAGCACATTTTTTTATGGCGTTTATTTTGTAGAGGTACATTTCCTCTATAGCCACTTTGTTGAGAGTTTTTTTTTACCACGAATGGATGTTGAATCTTGACAAATGCTTTTTCTGCATCTACTTAGATGATCGCATGATATTTAGCCTTCATTTTGTTAATCACATTGATTGATTTGCAGATACTGAACCATCCTTGCCTCTCTGGAATAAATCCCACCTGATCATGGTATATGATCCTTTTTATGTATTGTTAAATTTGGCTTGCTAATATTTTGTTGAGGTTGTTGAGGATTTTTGCATCTATGTTGATCAGGAATATTGGCCTGTAACATTTTGTGTGTGTGTGTGTGTGAAAAAATATATATATACGATTTGCCATTTTAAAGTGTACAATTCAGTGGCAATAATTGCATTGTTGTGCAACCATCACCACCATCCATCCCTAGGACTCTTTCATTATCCCATACTGAAACTCTATACCCATTAAACAATAACTCCTCATTCCCTTTCTCCCCCAACCCTTGGTAACCACTATTCTACTTTCTTTCTCTTTGAATTTGACTAGGTACCTCATACAAGTGGAATCATACAATATTTGTCCTTTTGTCTGGTTTATTTCACTTAGTATGTTTTTAAGGTCTATCCATATTGTAGCATGTATCAGAATTTCATTCCTTTTTAGGCCTCAATAATATTCCATTGTATGTATACAGTACATTTTGTTTATCTATTATTCATCCATCAATGGACATTTGGGTTGTTTCCACCTTTTGGTTATTGTGAATAGTGCTGCTACAAACATAGGTGTACAAATATCTGGTTGAGGCCCTACTTTCAATTCTTTTGGGTATATACCCAGAAGTGGAATTGATGGATCATATGGTGATTTCTGTTTAATTTTTAATTTTTATTTATTTATTTATTTATTTGGCTGCGTCTGGTCTTCATTGTGGCACGCAGGATCTTCGTTGTGGCATGCAGGATCTTTCTTTGCTCTTTGTTGTGGCACTTGGGCTTCTCTCTAGTTGCGGCACGCAGGCTCCAGAGCACTTGAGCTCAGTAGTTGTGGTGCGTGGGCTTAGTTGCCCTGCGGTATATGGGATCTTAGTTCCCCAACCAGGGATCGAACCTACATCCCCTGCATTGGAAGGCAGATTCTTAACCACTGCAAGTGGTTAAGTCCCCTGTTTAATTTTTTGAGTATCTACCATACTATTTTCTACAGAAGCCACACCGTTTTACATTCCTTCAGCAATGCACAAGGGTTCCAACTTGGAGAAGTTGGAACTCTTGTGCACTGCCAAGAATATTTTTATGCTTATTGGCCATTTGGATATCCTCTTATGTGAAGTGGCCTTTCAAGTATCCTGCCTATTTTTCTTTCGTGTTGTCAGTCTTTCCCTCATTAATCTGTTTAAGTCATTTACAGATTCTGATTATGAGTCTTTTGCAAACATCTTCCACTTTGTGGCTTCCACTCTTACTGTTTTCTTTTTTTTTAATTTTTGTTTTGAAATAATCATAGACTTAGAAAGAAATTTGTAAAAATAGTGCAGAGAGCTCCCATATACACTTCACCCAAGATCCTCTAATGTTAACAACTTGTAAAACCAGGGTAATTATCAAAACTAATAAATTAACGTTGGTACAATCCTATTAACTAAATTACAGACTTTATTTGGATTTCAAATGTTTCTCCAAATGTCCTTTTTTAGTTCTAGGACCCAATCCAGGATCCCACATTACATTCAGTTGTCATGTCTCCTTAGTCTCCTCCAATCTATGATAATTCCTGTCTTTCATGACCTTGGCAATAGTAGTTGACTGAATCCTGAAATAAAGCTATGCATTAATTGGATTTAAAACAAAACAAAACATCTGCTCATCTTTTCTGATTAAATTTTTAGTCCCCACCCCAGTTTTACTGATATAATTGACATATAATATTGTATTAGTATAAGGTGTACAACATAATGTTTTATTTTGTTTTTTGGGGTTTTTAAAAAACTTTTTAAATTTTTTATTTATTTATTTATTTTTATTTATTTATTTATTTTTGGCTATGTTGGGTCTTCGTTGCTGCGCGGGGGCTTTCTCTAGTTGTGGTGAGCAGGGGCTACCCTTCCTTGCAGTGCTCGGGCTTCTCATTGCGGTGGCTTCTCTTGTTGCAGAGCATGGGCTCTAGGTGCACAGGCTTCAGTAGTTGTGGCACGCGGGCTCAGTAGTTGAGGCTTGCAGGCTCTAGAGTGCAGGCTCAGTAGTTGTGGTGCACAGGCTTAGCTGCTCTGCGGCATGTGGGATCTTCCCAGACCAGGGCTTGAACCCGTGTCCCCTGCATTGGCAGGCAGATTCTTAACCGCTGTGCCACCAGGGAAGTCCCAACATAATGTTTTGATATATGTGTATATTCTGCAAAGTGATTGCCATTTTAAGTTTAGTTAACACCTATCACCCCACATAGTTACAGATAATCTTTTCTTGTGATGTTATCTGCTCCTCTCTTTTGGTTACTTTTTAATAGAATGGAGATACCAACTTTATATAGTAATAAAGTTTAAACAATTTTAAAGATCAGCTAATTCAAGTTCCTTATTTTAAGGATAAAGAAGTAAAGAACTAGAAATATTACTTATCCAAAGTCTTACAGTACTCCTTTTCCCCACTGATTTTATTTGGAAGGTGATATATTTTTGTTTGTGACTTTTAATAGATTTTTGGGGTGCTTTAAGTGCCTTAAGTGTTCGGAGACCCTCTCTTCTTAGCATGAGCCAAGTGGCTCCATTTCCATTAAGAGATCAACAGGGATTAAATGCCTCCTGAATTGCCGCTCATTTTCTGATTTTTCTGGAATGAAGATGTATTACTCTTATAAAAATAGAAATAAAGAAAAGAAATGTGTGGTAGACAGAATAATGCCCCCCGCCAAGATGTCCACATCCTAATCTCCAAAGCCTGTGAATACATAGTATGGGTAAGGCTGCAGATGGAATTAAGGTTGCTAATTGGTTGACCTTGAGATAGGGAGATTATCCTGAATTATCCAAGTGGGCCCAATATAATCAAAAGGTTCCTTATACTTGGAAGAGGGAGGCAGAAGAATGAGAGCCAGAGAGATATTTAAAGATGCTATAATGCTGGCTTTGAGAATGGAGGAAGGAGCCATAAGCCAAGGAATCCTGGCTGCTTCTAGAAGCTGGAAAACGCAAGGAAGTAGATTCTCCTCTAGAGCCTCTAGATGGAATATAGCCCTGTTGACATTTTGATTTTAGTCCACTGAGACCCATTTTGGACTTCTGACTTCTAGAATTATAATTAAATACATTTGTATTATATTTAAGCCATAGAAAATTAATAACATGAAGGCTCTGAAATTTTAAGGGGGAGAGGGAGAGATTAGCTGTTTGGTCTTAAATATCTCATTTTCAACTAACTACCCATGAATGCTCAGTTTGGCTAGCAATATTTTCATAACTTTTTAAATTCTGCACATTACAACGACTAACATTTTAAAAAGTGCTTGGAAATAAGATTCCAGTTTTACCAAATCCTTATTTTGTATAAGAACACTGTCAATGAGAGAGAGTGTTAAGATGTGACTGGAGAGGTAGGCAGGGACTGACTGACCACGTAGGGTTTACAGGTCACGGAAGAGTTTTAATTTTATTCTAAGAATGATAGGAGGCTACTAGGGATTTATGTTTTTAAAAGATCACCATGGCTGTGTAAAAAGAGAAAAACTAAATGAACATGAATGGAAATGAGAAGAATAGTTAGAAGGTCATTAAAACATATGAAAGATGATGGTAGCCTGGATGATGATGACAGCAGTGAATGGATTTAAGACATATAGGTTGGTTGACTCAACTGGACTTGGTAACAGACTGAATGTGAAGGGTAAGGAAGATGTCAAGAATAACCAACAGGTTTCTGGCTCAAGCAACTGGTTAAATAGGGATGCCATTGATTAAAATGTGGAAGAATAGGGGAAAAATAGATGTGGGAAGAATATCAAGACTTCAATTTTGGCCATGTTAAGTTTGAATACAGAGTCTGGAGCTCAGAGGAAAGTCTAGGCTGGAAATATAAAATTGGGAGTTATGATTTCATCGTTTCTATAATTTAAATCCCATGTATAGACAGATACATAAAACCATGGGAATGGATAAAAATTGTCTAGAGAGGAGAAAAAAGCAAACAAACAAACAGAATTCAAGTCTGAGCCCTGATCCATGATCTACCATACAGGATAGAAGAAGAAAAGCCAGCAACTGAAATTTAAGAAGCAGCAACCAGAAAAGTAAGAGGAAAAATCCAAAGAGAATGGTGTCACTGAAATCAAGAAAGGAGATTTTTTGAAGACGGAAAGTATGGTCAGGTATTTCAAATACCTGCTGAGAAGTTTAATAAGACGACAGCTGAAAATAGTTTGTAGGATATGGCAACGTGGAGGTTTTGATGACTTGAGGGAGTAATGGAGGTGAAAGCAGGATTAGGGAAAACTGAAGAATGGCTGGGAGGTTAAGAAGGAGAGATGGTTTGAACAGACAAGTCTTTTGAAAAACTGGGCTGTGAAGCAGAGCAGAGGTATGTTAATAACTAAAGAGGGATTACAAGTCAAAGGAAGTTTTGTGTGTGTGTGTGTGTCTGTGTGTGCTTTTGTTCACAAGATGTTTACTAAAGCTTGACTGAACTCTAAAAGAAATGATCCAACAGAGGGGGAGGATAAAAATGTGTGCGTCTGTGTGTGTGTATGAATGTGTGTACGTTTAGAAGTGTAAATAAAGTAAAGAGAGGGGTAAATAGGGTTGCCAGATAAAATTCAGGACATCCAGTTATATTTGAATTTCAGATAAACAACAAATAATTTTTCAGCATAAATGTGTCCCAAATATTGCATGGGACATGCTTATACTAAAAACTATTTGTGGTTATCTGAATTTCAAATTTAACTGTGCAATGTGTTGTTGTTTTTGCCAAGTTTAACAACCTTAGGGGTAAATCAAGAAGAAAAGTCTCAGAAGAAAAGAGAGAATGGGATCCAGGGCACAAGTACTTCTTCCTCTGTTATAGAAAGAAAAAAGAATAGATGTAGCAAATTTACAGATGATGGTAATAAGATGAGGGAATTCACATCTAAGAGGTTCCTGCCCCCCAACAATGAGTCATGACATAATATCAATTAAGGGAGGTGTTGGGGGGGTAGTTCCCTGGTGGTCTAGTGGTTTGGATTCTGTGCTTTCACTGCCATGGCCTGGGTTTGGGGAAATAAGATCTCACAAGCCGCGCAGCACGGCCAAAATTCAAAAAAAAAAAAAAGGTAGGTGGGGAGGAACAGCTGTAGGAGAACTGAAAAGCATTAAGAGACAATTGGTTTATAGTAATTTAAAAACAGACAACTTGGGACTTCCCTGGTGGTCCAGTGGTAAAGAATCCACCTTCAACGCAGGGGACGTGGGTTCGATCCCTGGTCAGGGAACTAAGATCCCACACGCCGCGGGGCAACTGAGCTCGTGCGCCTCAACGAGAGAGCCCAGGTGCCACAAACTACAGAGCCCATGTACCCTGGAGCTTGCGAGCCACAACTAGAGAGAGAAAACCCACACGCCACAACTAGAGAGAAGCCCATGCCCTACACTGCAACTACAGAGAAACCCGAGCAGACTGCACGCTGTAACGAAAAAGATCCCGCATGCCTCAACAAAGATTCCGTGTGCTGCAGCCAAAAGAAAAATAAGAAAGACAAATAAAAATAAATAAATAAATAAATATTTTAAATAAATAGGGCTTCCCTGGTGGCGCAGTGGTTGAGTCCTCCTCCCAATGCAGGGGACACAGGTTTGAGCCCTGGTCCGGGAAGCTCCCACATGCCGTGGAGCAACTAGGCCTGTGTGCCACAACTACTGAGCCTGCGCTCTAGAGCCTGTGAGCCACAACTACTGCAGCCCGTGCACCTACAGCCCATGCTCCGCAATAAGAGAAGCCAACGCGATAAGAAGCGCCACAAGTAGAGAAAGCCCGTGTACAGCCACAAAGACCCAACACAGCGAAAAATAAAGCAAATAAATTTATCAAAATAAATATATAAATCCACTGAAAATCTACATTTGGAAAATTAAAAAAAAAAAACAGACAACTAGCAGCCACTGAAAGTTTCTAAGTAGGGCAGTAATATCTCTGCAGAATGATACGATAAAAATATGCTAAAGTAAGATGCATTCAAGGGAGGATGTGGCTGAAAGAAATGAGAGCAACTTTAAGGTCAACTTGAAGATGGTTAAAGTCTGTATTTCCAGATTACTATTACATGAATGAAAAAGAAAGGAAAAATTTGAGAAATTACATAAAGGAAGAACTAGCAAGATCTAGACAAAGATCTGAATCCAGAGTTGAAGGAGAGAGATGTTCCTATAATATATATGTATATGAGAAGCCATGTTCAACATAGTACATTCAAATTCTACGCACTCAGCAACTTATATCATTACCGCTTTTATGTTTGTGATAATAACCACTATGATTATTTTTCCCTACCTGATAATTTACTGCCAAAAAGTTCTAATTGCTTTCCAAAATTCTTTCGTCTTTTCACTTTTTCCCATGAAAGCCAAATAGGGAATATTCTGATGAGTTTCAAAGCAAAATCAATCAAGCATAGTTATGATTAGGAAACAGATCTTTTTACCTCCAAGGGCAGGATATAATATATTTAAGAGATTCCTTATAAGAAGCAAAAATTGTCCTAGAATCTGAACATTAAAGAAAACCTACTATGTGGATTGCCCCCCACCATCCTCCATATAACAAATAAATTACTGTCTAGCAGCCAGTTTTTGAAAGTTGTGTTGATGACTGAGCTAATGTCTGTAAGATACTTTAATGTCATTGAAGGAAAGAATATATAAAATACAGTAGATTCTCACTATTCACGGTAGTTATATTCTAATAAAGTCACGACAAACACTGAATTAGCCAACACTGAAGCATTCGTCCTATGGGAAATACAGGGTTAGGCTCCTATGAGTCTCTGATCACATTTTTGTCAAATGATCAACAGATAAACTTGTTTTATATGTTTCTGTTTAAAGACACCTTACTTAACATATGTTGTTGATTCATTAACACTGAACTCACAGCCAACAGCACTATAACTCATGGCTGCATGAAGCTTATCTAGCACACATTTTTCTCTATAAAACACATCACAGCCTTTTTTGTGCTTAGGAACACTAGACAGCACTTTAGCACTACATTTGGGGGACATTTTAAACAGGGAAATCACCAAGAAAAAGCACAAAAATAAGTGGCACTAAGTAGATCATGTAAAGCAGGGGTCCCCAACCCCTGGGCCCCAGACAGATACTGGTCCGTGGCCTGTTAGGAACCGGGCTGCACAGCAGGAGGTGAGCGGCGGGCAAGCAAGCGAAGCTCCATCTGTACTTACAGCCTCTCCCCATCGCTCGCCTTACCACCTGAGCTCCGCCTGTCAACATTATGGTGAGTTGTGTAATTATTTCATTATATATTATAATGTAATAATAATAGAAATAAAGTGCACAATAAGTGTAATGCGCCTGAGTTATCCTGAAACCATCCCGCTGCCTCCCTGGTCCATGGAAAAATTGTCTTCCATGAAACCGATCCCTTGTGCCAAAAAGGCCGGGGACCACTGATGTAAATCAGGCCAAGTTTTTGAGACCAGACTTATTTTGCAAACAAATTAGTCTTAATTTGGTTATATTTGGTAGAAATGAAGGTAATTTTAGAGAGAAAAAGATGTTTCAGTGAATGCTAAATCCCAGTTTTGATAACGGAGGTCTGTATTTACTAAGACTCACCTCCCAGATAGTTCCTTACTGTTATGTTATATTAATGTAAACTTTAATTAAATTATTAAAGGACACTTTCTAAGTTTGTTACTGCAGCTTATCTCAGTAATCTATCTTTGGATGAAGATCAAATGCCCCAAGACCTGCAATCAGGGGATTATGCATACTGGAAAAGACATAATTTAAAGGACTATCTCCAACCTGGACGGAAGCTCCCTTATCAGGTACTCTTAACTAGCTCATGCACAGTGAAACTGAAAGGAATTGACCCTTGGATTAATTTCCACTCACAAAGGGCCCTGCTTGGTCCCTGCACTGGACTGGCCTATAGAGAGGACAGCTGACCTCAAAATCACCTTAAAACAATGCTCAAACAGAGAAGAAACTACACTCATACCAGGGCTAAAAGATGACATCAGAAGTAGACAGCTTGCCCAAGATTCTCGACCTGACTCGTATGATCATTTATAATGTTTTCTTGACTTCTTGGACCTCTGCATATGAATCAAATGTTTTTCTATCATAGGCATGATCCTATGCTAGTTTTAAAAATCAATCCAATTGTTGATTTTGTGGCCAATTACCTGTGTCTAGTACTTCTGGGTTACCGGGATGGATTTCTCCACTCCAAGGCTCTAATTGGTTGGCTCTTAGGAAACTTGTTTATTTATTTTTGTTTCTTTTTAAAAATTAATTAATTAATTAATTTTTATTTTTGGCTGCGTTGGGTCTTCATTGCTGCACGTGGGCTTTCTTTAGTTGCGGTGAGCGGGGGCTACTCTTCGTTGTAGTGCACGGGCTTCTCATTGCAGGGGCTTCTCTTGTTGCGGAGCACAGGCTCTAGGTACGCAGGCTTCAGTAGATGTGGCATGCCAGCTCAGTAGTTGTGGCTCATGGGCCCTAGAGTGCAGGCTCAATAGTTGTGGCGCACAGGCTTAGTTGCTCCGCCGCATGTGGGATCTTCCTGGACCAGGGATCGAACCCGTGTCCCCTGTATTGGCAGGTGGATTCTTAACCACTGCACCACCAGGGAAGTCCCAGGAAATTTATTTTAAAAGAAAAATTATAGTCATGTTCAGGCCACTATCGATATTACTAGATGGAATCCCCTCACCCGGCCAATTAATAATGCCTGCTCTGACCCTGGCCGTAAATATGAATTTTCCTCTATTACTCAAGTTCAGAGCAACAAGGAAGATTTCAGCCAAGGAATAAAACCTCCCACAATTATGGGATGGATTCATGTAGTTAACACCAAACTATGGTAATTTAAGTTTAAATGCCCCTCTGTGTTGAGAACAATTACATCATATTAAGGATAATCAGTCTAGCAACATTGGGAAATTAAGCTGGGTGTCTCATGGACAATGCCAACATATAATTTCCCTTAAAGATAAGGATTGGTACAGAACACACTAAGTCAGACAACCTGGACATACTGGGCCACACCTAATGGAAGTTCTTTGCTTCTTACTTATGACTTTACTAATACTGCTAGCTATTTTAGTTGTATTTTGCCTGTTTTACAAAGTTGTTGTTTCTTACATTACCAGTGTGTGACTGAGCCTCTGAGAAAATGATGATATATAGTTCCATATAAGATCAATGATTGGGCTTCCCTGGTGGCGCAGTGGTTGAGAATCTGCCTTCTAATAATGCAGGGAACACGGGTTCGAGCCCTGGTCTGGGAAGACCCCACATGCCGCAGAGCGGCTAGGCCCGTGAGCCACAATTACTGAGCCTGCGCGTCTGGAGCCTGTGCCTCGCAACAAGAGAGGCCGCGATAGTGAGAGGCCCGCGCACCGCGATGAAGAGTGGCCCCCGCTTGCCACAACTAGAGAAAGCCCTTGCACAGAAACGAAGACCCAACACAGCCATAAATAAATAGATAAATAAATAAAATTTAAAAAAACAAAACAAAACTCTGTGCTCCGAGTGCAGGGGGTGTGGGTTCAATCCCTGGTTGCTTCACGGTGCAGCCAAAAAAAAAAAAAAAAAAAAAAAAGATCAATGATTGTAATAGTGTAACTCTAGATATGGGAAGAAGCAACAAGAGGGAATATTTTCCTGGACCACAAGAGACTAGTAAGACAGGTGGTCCAGAGACTTTTTGCTACTCAAAGGCCTAGTCCAGTAATAGCACATTGAGTGGTCTATCAGCAAAATCTTCGCCAGACCTGGGAATGAGCATTCCTAGTACTGTGGGACAAAATGGTCATGAAATGCCGCAAAACCATGGTCGAATTTATGACCATGAAGGGGCCCTGCCGACTGGAAACTGGCACTTGCCATCTACCTCTACAAAGATTAAATCATGTGCTGCTGCAGCTGCTGACTTTCAGCACCCTCTGAAAGGAGTTCAGGTTGGAGATAAGGAATGAGGCACTCTGTGCTCTGGGAAAAACTGACAGAACAGGCCTTCAGATAGTTAGATTCTTCCAGGAGAAGATTTTATGAGCTCAAATTCTTGCATTTTCCCATATCTAGAAAAGCAGTGAAATCATTAACAGTGACATCTGCTTTAACATTGAGGAGGGAAATGCATTTGAAAGTCAAAATGGAGTAATGATGGTAAAACTAGGTGACCATTGTGGATGTGATTTCAGATGCATTCATTCCTGTATTGCTGCAAACTTGAATTTTCTAAGCTACGTCAGACTCCACGAGGATTTAAAAATTCCCCTACACTCTTCAATGAGATTTTGGCTAAAGACTTGAGAGGATTACACCTGGATCAAGGTTGAATAGAGGCCTTTCCAGCCAAAATGGAAAAAGCATCAGAAATGACAAAAACTTAAGTGACCTTCTTAAGGACATTATTAAGAAAACTCTCACCAAGCTATGAAAAAAACTCATCTAAAATGGGACAAGGTCTTTCCAGTTGCTCTCCTCTGTATACTGGTGGCCCCTAGAAGCAGGCTAGAATTGAGCCCTTATGAAATTATACACAGGAGACCACTCTTAGCTCCTAAGAGTAAAAAGAGGAACATTTCTAACACAGGAGGTAAAAATGAAACAGTATGTTCAACAGACTGGACAATTCTGAACTGCTATGTGTGAGTTTGTGTTCCACAGGTCTCCCCCTCACCTGGAAGCTACCTTACATCCCTTCAAAGCAGGAGACCAAGTGCTGCTGAAAGTGTGAAAAAGAGCAATGACCTGAGCAACAACTTGAAGAAAAATGGAAGGGATCCTATGAGGTTCTTCGTACTACTCACACCTCTCTAAAACTGGATGGAGTATAACCGTGGGTACATCATACCAGAGTAAGAAGATTACCAGAGACTGACCAGCCAAGCCTGCCTACAGCCAGCAAGTGTACTCCCAAGAAGCAGACATCTCACCCTTTGGGAAACTTTAAGTATTTGTTCCAACAAGCGGAATGAAAGTTCTGTTTTCTTCTTTCTCATACCTTCTACCTATAGGTTCATATGCTGATTCTTTCGATAATTCTAACTGCTAGATATGTGGTCAGCTTCCTATTACTGGGTCTTCAGGATTGCCTTGATGGGTTTTCCCCATACAGGGAATGGTTTGAAAACAACTGGCTACAATAAGACTCTCTGAAGTGCTGGTTCTAGACTGGGCTTCAGACTTATTTTCCTGAATTCCTAAGGAAATGAGATCTATTCTTTCCACTAAAGTTCTAGTTATCACTCCTCTTACCTCTAACTGGTTTTGCTGCACCAAAATGGCAGAACAAGGGATGAGATCTTAATCATGTAAGACTCGAATCCAGGACTTGGAACTCAAATACTTCTAATTCGTTATCTATTACCCCAAATTTAGGCAGGACTATGCCCTATTTCAGCAGGAAGTAGTTAGAGTGTTTATCGCCCCGTTCCCTAAAAGATTTTGGGAAAGATAAAACCGAAGTGGGGATTAAAACTGAGTTCCCGGGCTTCCCTGGTGGCGCAGTGGTTGAGAGTCTGCCTGTTAATGCAGGGGACGCGGGTTCGAGCCCTGGTCTGGGAGGATCCCACATGCCGCGGAGCAGCTGGGCCCGTGAGCCACAAGTGCTGAGCCTGCGCGTCTGGAGCCTGTGCCCCGCAACGGGAGGGGCCGCGATAGTGAAAGGCCCGCGCACCGCGATGAAGAGCGGTCCCCGCACCGCAATGAAGAGTGGCCCCCGCTTGCCGCAACTGGAGAAAGCCCTCACACGAACCGAAGACCCAACACAGCC
Organism: Balaenoptera acutorostrata; assembly: GCF_949987535.1. Taxonomy (NCBI): domain Eukaryota; kingdom Metazoa; phylum Chordata; class Mammalia; order Artiodactyla; family Balaenopteridae; genus Balaenoptera; species Balaenoptera acutorostrata. The sequence continues at coordinate 23,953,278 of NC_080070.1, forward strand.
AAAAATAAATAATAAATAAAAAAAAAAATAGATAAAGTAGCTATGAAAAAAAAAAAAAAAAACTGAGTTCCCTTAAAACTGAGCTCCTCTGCTGAGTTTATGATTAACATCCCTATCCAAAATGATTATTCCCTTCCTTGTCCAACACCTGTTCACCTCAAGACTGGGGAGTTTCAAAGAAAAGGGGAGATTGATACTGAGCAGGGCTCTGTGGGGTTCCTGGGCACAAAGCCTTTCTGTGTCCCCCATTTCTTTGATCACAGGAAATAGCCTTCATTTAGCCTCCATGACCTTCCCCAACTTGCAAAGGGCAGATTCAAGCAGTTGTTTATTAGGGAAGGGAGGGGGATGCAAGACAATGGAGAAACAAACAGTCAAGAGAAACAATAGTGCAGCCTTGGGGCAAGGTCCTGGTTCCCCATCAATGGATACACACAAAGACATTTTTGAGCTGTTTTGCAGATACTGAAACCCCCTCCAGGTGGGAGAAGTTGATTAACGATTAATGATGGTATGCTGCCCACAAGCACCGAGACCCCAGACCAGTTGGAACCTGAAGGTTGATGATGCTGACTCCTACTTACCTCACCACCAATCCATCAGAAGAATGCAAGCCCATTACTGCCTTGATCCTTATCACCTACCCATGACCACGAGCCCTGTCTATAAGACCTCTCCCTATTCTCCAGGGAGAGGGGCACAGTTCTTAGGGCATTAGCCTGCGCTGTTTCTTCTTTGTCTGGCAAAGAATAAAGCTACTCTTTCTTTCTCTTCCAAAACTCTGTCTCTGTATCTCATTTTGGCATCGGTGTACAGAGAGCCAATATTTTGGCACCAAACTCTTCCAGAAAAACCACAAATGAAAAACTGAATAAAACAGAAAGACAAACCTTTAGGATTAGAGGTAGAGTCTACTCAGGAGTTATAAATTTTGTTGAAATAATTAGTAGACAGTAATGGGGCCTGCTGTTCTTCTAAAAATAATAAGAATCTCCTTTAATTCTAATTCAGATAGGTACCTGACAAGGAGAGAACGAAAAAAATCTACATGACCTTCATGGTGGAAATCCCAAACCTATCAGGAAACAGGGCAGCCAGTGCAATCTGAAAGCCCAGGGATCCAATGATTGAGACCTGATTCTGAGCTGTTCTGCTTTTTTTTTTCTCTCTCTTTTTTTGTCAAGAAAACAATAGAGGCATGGGCATTCATAAAGAGAGCCTTGCTAAGGGATTTATGCAACAAAGTAATCTTAGGAGAAAACTGGTTCTAAATTCTGATAGTCAACAACTCTCCTCAACTACTTATCTACTTGTCCCACAGTTCAGTGTAGAATCCCGGGAACTTAGTCTCTTTATAGGAAAATGTACTCTGACCCACCCATTCAATGAGGCCCTTTAATTCAAGAAACTGAAACCTACCTCTCTGACTAACCAGTGCAACAGAGGGCCATTTTCTTAAGGTAGTCATCAAAATTATCAAGGATATTCTGATTGTGGGATAACAAGACCATGTTAGCTCTCAAAAGAAGAGTGATTTGAAGGTCATCATTGTGCTACCCAACACAGGGCAAAAAGAGAGCATGACATTTTTCCAGGTGCAACCTAACTTTGGCAGGAATAGATTCTCTATGGTAAAAAATTTTACTTTTGTCAAAATATCTGGGAAATCTCTAAATTGACTACTGTTCAGACCTCCTAGATCATCTATTACGGTGACTAACATATCACTAGTACTTACAATGAGACTTGCTCCAAACGTATTACTTACTGAGAGAGTGAAATGAAGTAATACATAGCACATACACCTAAGGGAAATGTCTAGGGATGGTGGTACTCTGTTTATAAAATCCTGGGTACCCAAATTAAAACACAGACAGAAAAAGAATAAAGTTCTTCCTAGATTCAAAAAGGTCAGCTCAAGAGCTCACTCTTAAGGAAAGAAAGGGAAAGCAGAAGAACTATAGCTGAACACAAATAAATACAGAATGTGTGTGCAAACTAAATTCAATTAGCAATTACCATTCTAAGGTAACCTGAAGAAAATGACAAAGAACACAATCAAGATTGTAAGTGCATGGAGTTGTATAAAACATTTTATACACAATCCAAGTTCATCCTTGAGGTCTCAGCTCAAATGTCACCTCTTCAAGGCCTTCCCTGATCATCCTATTTGGTCCTGCCCCCATCACTCTGAACCACTACCTTATTTTATTTTCTTCAGTTATCACTATCTGAAATTACTTTTGTTTTTCCCTCCCCATTCTGGAATTTAAGCTTTAAGAGGACAGGGACCTTATCTGTATTGTTCACCTAGCATAACATCTGATACATACAGGTATTCAATATATATTTATTGAAAATATATGGCCTCTACCTTGGAAGGCCTAAAGTTCAGTAGCAAGAGAATAACAACCAAAGAGCTGCAGGAACACAGCTCAACACCTGTGAGATCTGTGAAGGCTTCACTGAGCAAATAATATTAGATTTGGGACTTGAAGAAATAATAAGTTATACCTAACTCTGTAAGTCTCCAAACTGTCATGGTGCTTTATGTCTTCATGTTTTTAATAGCAACAACAAGAAAAAAGATACTAGTTATAAAGAGAAAACTGACAGCAGAGTATTTTCTGGTGGAAGGAAACATAAAATAGAAAAATGGCTTAGATCATGTGTCAATTTTTTTAGGGCCATGCGACCCTCCTTAGAAAATATGATGAAAGTCACATACCCTCTCTCTAGAATCTACAGTGTTTGGTGTCTGCTTACACAAAATTTGGTATACAATTTCAGAGAGTTCACAGATCTATTCAGATTGACAATCTGAATTCACTTAGGCCTAGGTGAAGACAATAAATCCTCCAAACAGTAATTATGGAATTGGAGGGAAAAAAACAAGAACAAAGGCTATCATTTATTGTATATACATTTACTATATGCCAAGCAGCACTGCAAGAGATTATATACATGACTCATTTAATCCTCAGGACAGTCCTAAAGATAGGTTTTTTAAATCTAGATTTTATTTTTTGATTTGTTCATTTGTTTTTCACTAGGTAACAAAGGTTCATGGCACAAACTTCAAGAGACATAAAGATTATATTGTGAAAAGTAAGTCTCTCTTTCTGTCCCTTTCCTTCAGCACCAGATTATCCACTCTAGAGGGAAATTCTCCTACTTGCGCATTCTTCTAGAGCCCCATCTTTTGCATATAAGCAAATAGGTTAAGTAACTGACTCAAGATTACACTTATTACACTTATAAGAGGCAGAGCTAAGACGTAAATCTAGGTACATATATGTGTGTGTGAGTATTTTTTATTAATTAATTAATTTATTTATTTTGGCTGCGTTAGGTCTTCGTTGCTGCACGCGGGCTTATCTCTAGCTGCGGCGAGCGGGGTCTACTCTTCCTTACGGTGCACAGGCTTCTCATTGCGGTGGCTTCGCTTGTTGCGGAGTACAAGCTCTAGGCGCGTGGGCTTCAGTAGTTGTGGCACGCAGGCTCAGTAGTGTGGCTCGCGGGCTCTAGAGCGCAGGCTCAGCAGTTCTGGCACACGGGCTTAGTTGCTCCACGGCATGTGGGATCTTCCCAGATCAGGACTCGAACACGTGTCCCCTGCATTGGCAGGTGGATTCTTAACCACTGCGTCACCAGGGAAGTCCCTGTGTGTGAGTATTTTTGTTTCTTTTTCTACACAAATAGTAGCATATCGGGAATTCCCTGGCGATGCAGCAGTTAGGAAGCCCTGCTTCCATTGCAGGGGGTGCGGGTTCAATCCCTGGTCGAGGAACTAAGATCCCGCATGCTGCGCAGTGCGGCCAAAAAAAAAAAAAAAAAAAAAATAGTAGCATGTCATACGTAAACCTTCCCCCGCCAACATTACCTTGAAGATTGTTCCATATCAGTATTTATAGAGCTGCCTCACTCTTTTAAACTCCTGAACATTATTCTATTCTATAGGTGTACCAATATTTATTTACCAGTCCCCTACCAATGGATATTTAGATCATTTCCTATCTTTTGCTATTTGCATATCACCATGATAATACTATAATGAATATTCATCTTTATATGATATTTCATACATGTGTGAGAACATCTATAGGATAAATGTCTGGAAGTATTAGTTATTATTCTCTTTTTTGGAAAAAAATGACTGTTGCCACTCACCCCACCCCAAAATCTGGATGCAATAAGAAAGGAGGGGAGTGTATCTACCAGCCAGAAGCTAGCCAATTACTTCACCTTAGTTTTTCAGGCTTACTTGTCTACATGGGTATAACTCAATACCCCTTTTTCCATCTTTTCAGAAATTGTTTTGGAATCCATAGGGGAGGGAGCCCCGGTACTCAAAGTAGATTAATGTATAGTATTTATTTGAAAAGCTTTGAAGTATAAAATGGGACTTGGATGTAAAAGTAAACAGGGTAAAAAATACAACTGAGGGACTTCCCTGGCGGCGCAGTGGTTAAGAATCTGCCTGCCAATGCAGGGGACACGGGTTCGAGCCCTGGTCCGGGAGGATCCCACATGCCGCGGAGCCACAGCTACTGAGCCCGCACGCCACAACTACTGAAGCTCACGCACCTAGAGCCCAGGCTCTGCAACAGGAGAAGCCACCGCAATGAGAAGCCCGTGCACCGCAACGAAGAGTAGCCCCAGCTCGCCACAACTAGAGAAAGCCCACGCGCAGCAACAAAGACCCAACGCAGCCAAAATAAATAAATAAATTAAAAAAAAAAAACTGAAAGAAGATTCAAATATTCCTTATTTAGTGAAATAAATTTCTTTTAATTATTGGTGTTGGATGTTTTCCATCATCATTTCTCCCCCGACAATATAAAAATCCAGACATTTATAGCTATACACTCATTAGGCTATAATTAAATCTTTCCAAGGAGTGTAATTGTTCACTATCACTGTAAAAAAACTTGACGGAGTGGTGAAAGTTGAGGAAGGGAAGCAAAACCTTCCCATTAAGCAGCAGATAACTGAAAATAAAGACCAATGAATCCTACAGTATTTACTAAGTGATTTCAAGTTTAGACCAGTAGTCCTGAGTTATTTACCATGTCTCCATGCAATTTCTTACTACAGCTAGTTTTTTAAAAAATAGACTTTATTTTCTAGAGCAATTTTAGGTTCACAGCAAAATTGAATATATAGATAGTTCTCATGTATCCCCTCCCCTCTAACACACACAGCCTCCTCCACTATCAACATCTAGTCCCAGAGTGGTACGTTTGTTATGATGGATGAACCTATGCTGACACATCATCACCTTAAGTCCAAACTTTACATTAGGGTTCATTCTTGGGGTTGTGTATTCTATAGATTTGACAGATGTATAATGACATGTATCTACCACCATTATACTATCATACAGAATATTTTCACTGGTCTAAAAATCTTCTATGCTCTGCCTATTCATATCTTCTACCCTCCACTCCTGGCAACCACTGATCTTTTTACTGTCTCCATAGTTTTTCCTTTTACAGAACGGCATATAGTTAGAATCACACAGTATGTAGCCTTTTCAGATTGGTTTTTTTCACTTGGTAATATTCATTTAAGGTTCTTCTGTGTCTTTTCATAGCTTGATGACTCATTTCTTCTTAGTGCTGAATAATATTCCACTGTCTATATGTACCATAATTTATCCATTCACTTGCTGAAGGACATCCTGGTTGCTTCCAAGTTTTGGCAATTATGGGTAAAGCTGCTATAAACATCAGGGTGTGGACATAAGTTTTCAGCTCACTTGAATAAATACCAAGGAGGACAACTGCTGGATTGTATGGTAAGAGTATGTTTAGTTTTGTAATAAGTTGCCAAATTATCTTCCAAATTGGCTGTTCCATTTTGTATTTCCACCAGCAATGAATGAGAGTTCCTGTTGGTCTATATCCTTACTGACATCTCGTGTTGTCAGTGTTCTTGATTTTGGCCATTCTAATTGGTGTATAGTGGGATCTCATTGTTTTAGTTTGCATTTCTCTGATGACAATGATGTGGGACATCTTTTTATATGCTTATTTGCTATCTGTGTATCTTTTTTGGTGAGGTTTTGTTAAGGTTTTTTGCCCATTTTTTAATTGGGTTGTTTGTTTTCTTATTGTTGAGTCTAAGAGGTCTTTGTGTATTTTGAGTAACAGTCCTTTATCAGATAGGTCTTTTGCAAATAGTTTCTCCCAGTCTGTGGCTTGTCTTCTTATTTTCTTGATACAGTTATTTTTAATAGACCAGAAAATTATAACTCAGAAACCTGATCAACGCATACAGTAGGAAGTGGCAAAGCCAGGACCTAAACTCTGCTCTTACCACCATTCCATGTTGTATTTGCTAGGACTCACTTGGAAAAGGAGACAGAATACTGAAGGAAAAAACAAAGCAAAACACCAACCACCACCACAACCATTCTGGTTCTGAAAAAAGGAAACCACACACCCTCCCCTTCTCTTATCTCACAAATTCCCCCTGATAATCTCTTCCATCACCACGTTTCAGTTATCCTCTATGTGCTAATAACTCCTAAATCTCTACTGAAAGCCCAAATCTCTCAGATCTGTATATCCAAATGCCTTTTGGACATCTCCACTTATACACCCCATGGGTTCCTCAAACATAGCCTGTCCAAAATTGAATTCATCATTTAACCGAACCTGTTCCTCTTCCTCCCAAATTCTCTATCCCAATAAATGGACCTCCATTTCAGAAACCCCAAAGTCACCCTAAGACCACTTCCTCTTAACCTGCCGTTTCATTTGCAGAAGTAGCCTCAATTCATAAAATTCTGTCCTTTGTCCAATGACATCATTTTCTCACAATTCATCAACCCTTTTTTTAGTTTCACTTCCCTCCTTGTCTAGCCTAGATTCCCTAGTCCGTCTTGAAAGTGGCTCATAAATAACTTCATTCCCTCTCTCCCTTCATTACTTTTGCCAGGCAAAAACCTCAGTCCTGATTGACCCCTACTAATCTATCTACTTCATGTTGGGCCCCAAGCTGCTAAATTTTGCAAGAGAAAAACCACGTGACCAAGCTGACTGGTTTCACTTTAAATTCACCTTCCCCAAAGTCAAATGGGCATCAATAGCACCTCAGCCATCTTATGAAGTTTCTTTAGTGGTAAGTACTCCCTCTGTCCCCTCCCAGGAAGAATAGTTCATGTTTGTCCCCTCAAACTTCTACTCTCACTTTCAAGTGACAGCCTTACCTTATATAGATAAAAGAGAATAAAAAGAAGAGGAGGAAAATATCTGATATAAACTTACATTCCCATCACCAGGCCTAGCTCATTTGCCCCAGCTTCACCTTCTTCCCCACTTTTACTGAAATAAGGGTCTCACCTTGTGCTCTACAGTCCATTCCATCTCAAGTTCTTGAGGACTTGACTCTTTCCACATGATCTGGCCCTTACTTATTATCTTTCCAACCCCATCTCCCATCATTTAGCCTCTGCCTAAAAATACTCCACTAAAAACCAACCTTCTTTTCCAAATTAGGGCCTTTGTACATGCTCCCTATGCCTTCTTTCCTTCATAATTTGCAATGTTTTGGTTAACTCAGTTGTTCGTCTATTTCTCCTGTGCAGTTGACTCACCACAACCACCACGATGGCCCTAGACAACCACTGATCTGTTTCCTGTCACTACAGAGAGATTTGCCTTTTATAGAATGTTATATAAATGAAATCATAAATATATATACTCTTTTGTGTCTAGGTTATTTCACTTAGCATAATATTTTTGAGATTCATCCACATTGTTCCATGTGTAGTTCATTCTCTTTTATTGCTAAGTAGTACTCCTTTACATAGATGTACTTTAGTTTATCCATTTACTTGTTGATGGATATTTGGTGTTTTTCCAGTTTGGGGCCATTATGAATTAAACTGCTATCAAAATCAGTGTACTAGTCTTTGTGTGAACATAGGATTTCATTTTCTTGGGTAAAGACAAAGGTAGGGGTAGAACTGCTGAGTCATTTGGTAAGTATATATTAAATTCATGACAAACTGCAAAACTGTTATTCACCAGTAATGTATGAGCATCGCAATGGATCCATATCCATATCAATACTAGGTATTGTCAGTCTTTTGAATTTTAGCCATTCTAGTGGGTGTATAGTATTTCACTGCGGTTTTAATTTGCATTTCTCTAATGACTCATCATGTTGAGCAACTTACGTGCTTACTGGCATTTGTTGAGCATCTATTGAGGCATGTCTGTTTAAATCATTTGTCCATTTAAAAGACTAAATTGTGTATCTTATTATTGAGTTGTAAGAGTTCTTTATGTATTCTAGATACCAGTCCTTTGTCTGGTATATATATTGTGAATATTTTCTCCCATTCTGTGGCTACCCTTTTTATTTACTTAACTATGTACTTTAAAAGAAATAGAAACAAATAAGGAATTTTTGCTTGCCCCAAGGTCATGAAGATTTTTTCCTTTGTTTTCTTCTACAGTCTATGATCCATTTTGAGTTAAGTGTTACATATGGAATGAAATAAAGGTAAAAGGCCACTTTTCTCCCAAATGGATATCTAATTGTTCAAGTACCATTTGATTAAAAAAAGATCCTTTCCCCACTGATTTCCTTTGGCTTCTTTGTCAAAACTCAATTCATTGTCTACGTGTGTGTCTATTTCTGGACTCTCTATTCTGTTGCACTGACCTACATATACCTATCCTTTTTCCTTTAGTGTCAGTACCTTCTGTGGAGTGAGAAAAGGTAGTAACTGGAGTCTAAAAAATTTCAATTCTTTCCCATCTCTCCAAGTCCTCCTTCTCTTTTTCTTCTTTAAGCACTTAGCACAAAATAGTCTTCAAAGTCAAAATTGCTAGCACAGAAGGTACTATAATCGTCCATGTACGTCAAATATAGACTGACCTCAGGATGACGATTTTATTCATACAAAATGTAGAACAAATAAGAAAAATATGGAAGTTTTAATTCCAAATTCACTATGAACAGTCCACTAAAAACAAACAATATCCTAGTGCCCTCTAGTGGGGAAAAACTGCAGGGATATAACAAACAGAGAAATGGGCTAATAAAACACCATTCAGAGGAATACTGAATACCAACAAATATGATTAATATTTTCATTTATTCTCCTCACTCTCTTTTTTTTTTTTTTTTTTCCCTCACTCTCTTTATAACAAAATTTTTTTTTAGGTAAAAAGGAAAATGCTTTGCTATCTTAAGCTATTTTAATCCAATGTGCATGCAGTGAAATAGAAAATTGGTTAGAAAAAACAAAACAGATGTTTGAAATTTATATTCCCACAGTGTACTTCCCTATACAAAGGAAACGGGGACCAGAGGTCAGAGAAAAAGAGAAAGGATTTTACATAATTGATTGAGCAAGGATGTAAATTAAACGGTTTCAAGACATGTAGTTTAAATACACTGTCAAGATATATATGTTAATATATACTTGTATACAATGCAAGACATAATAATGTATAGTATTAGGCACATACACAACACATTCTCTGGAATGGAGCACAAGAAGTTTATACATTTATATATTTTAAATATATATAATAAACGCTTTTTAAAATGTAGGTCAATCGTTTTGAAACAGTGAAATGGAATTCTACATACTTACTCATGAGCCCCTCAAATAGGTGGCAAGAGAGATAACTTTCTTGAGAATAGTTCCAACAGTTGGTTATAATTAATTAACTCTTAAGTGCCACAGGGTACATAGATACATTAACCTCCAACATTCTCAAACATGCAAAAGTAGAGAAATAATAAATTAAAAGTACTTTTTGGACTTCCCTGGTGGCACGGTGGTTAAGAATCTGCCTGCCAATTCAGGGGACATGGGTTCGATCCCTGGTCCGGGAAGATCTCACATGCCGCAGAGCAACTAAGCCCATGCGCCACCACTACTGAGCCTGTGCTCTAGAGCCCGCGAACCATAACTACTAAGCCCACGTGCCACAACTACTGAAGCCCGCACGCCTAGAGCCCGTGCTCCGCAACAAGAGAAGCCACCGCAATGAGAAGCCCGCACACCTCAACAAAGAGTAGGCCCTGCTCGCTGCAATTAGAGAAAGCCGGCGCGCAGCAATGAAGACCCAACGCAGCCAAAAATAAAATAAAATAAATAAAATTTAAACCTCTAAATTCTGGCAGTAATTTATTACGCAACAATACTAACTATAATAGATGTTACACAGTAGTAGACAAGCTCTCCACTTTATATTATTTGAAGTCAATATAGAATCTTGAAGATATTCTGCTTCACTTCTATTTTTCTTTTTTTCCCCTTGCCTTAGAATTTCAGAGATATTTTTGTTAAAATTCCAAACCACTCATTTCATAGGTGTAGAAACTTATGTCCAGAGAAGTGAAATCACAGAACAAATTACAGATCAAACTAGTAGTAGTATATAGATCAAAATACATGCTTCTTGAGTCTCAATGTAGTGTTTTTTGTCCGTAACCAAAACCTCTTTGTATCTTCTCCTTCCTTTCTTTATTCCACTTTTTCTTTGTGGCAGAAGGGCAGCCAAAATAATATCAATCAACCAGCTTTTTATGCTTCCCTCCAAAGAGCCCAGACCTATTTGCAATTCAATGATTTAAAGCGCATTTCCCAGTCCTGCTTGTCTCTACTCCTGCTGAGCCTCCAGCAATGCATGGTGCCAGCCTCCTGGGCCAGTTGATAAGTGTGTGTAGATTATCACCAACAGAATGCAAATTTGCTACTAAGTGTACCTGGGTAACAGGGGAACAATGACAGGAGGGCATTATCTGAGTAATAAGACTTACAGAAGAACTTCCAGTAAGTAAGACAGCAAGAATCCCAATCTCACCTGGACTGAAAACTGCTATCTTTCGGCAACTGTAAAATGTAAAAGTTACCTGCAAGTCTAACAATTTCCTAACAAAGGTCTAACTAGCAGTTAGACAGGCTGGTGTATCAGATAGGGTCAGGAAGGAACCAAGAAAAGAAAATTAAAAAACAGAAAATAAACCAAATGGCACCAGAAAAACAGATGGTAATAAAGAAAGAAAAACAAAGTAGGGTGAGGGTGCATGAAGGGAGCATAACTATGAAGTTATGCAGGTATCTTTCCCTACCCCAGATTAGAACTACAGCAGGATTTGTAGTTTTTCATTTATATTCAACTGATTTCTATGTATTAATTTCTGTAGTCTGGTCCCAAAGTAGGATTGCTAATAAAAGGGACTTAAAGTTACTAAAATTTCAGCTTAAAACTATATGAAACCACTCAAATGTCCATCAACAGAGTTTTGATATATCTGTTAAAAAAAAAAAAAAAGAGGAAGCTTTTTTGTACACATACGGAAGGTACATATTATGTGACCCTTGGTGTAAGAAAGGGGGATAAGGATAAATATATGTATTACTTATATTTGCATAAGGAAACAATAAGAAATGATGACTAGGCCATGAAAAAAAAGTTTTTGGCTGTCAATACATGTAAGTTCATTATCAACCTTACTGCCCAGTTAGAGACTTAAGGTCATTATAATGACACTTCTTATTTAACTTTTCCTCTCTTCCAGCTTAAGAATGAACTGGACCATCTGGATGAGAATGTTTAATTTTAGTGCTGGTTGGCACAATAGGGTCTGATGCTGATCGGTTTCCAAAGTCTCCTCAGATCAGATAAAACATGATTTTTTCTCCATATCTGGATTAAATGAGTAACTGCAATGTGCTTTCTTTCTCTTCCCCCAATAATGTATCACCCTATGTTTACCTCCATTAACCTCTAATTAATATTTACAATTTAAATTAATATCTTACAATCTGATTCTAAGTACTTACCTAGTTTCTGTGCCAAGTGTTTTAGGCTTCAGCTGTTCTTGTCCCTCCAGTTGTAATTGTAAACGCTTGTAAGTTATTGATTGACAAGCTAGCTACATGTATCTTTGCATAGTGCCTCCAGTGCACATTTAATTAGACACTCTGGAACGACTTTTTTTATGCCAATCCCCAAAGTGTAACTCTATATAACCAAAAATCCTTAACTTTATGTCATGCCATAAACCTTTTCCTAGGTTTTCCAGTCCTGAAAGACAGCTTAGAGTCTATGAATTCCAATAGTGACAGTTTCCAACACGCAAACAGAGAAAAAGTTATTAGTCAGCAACATCTCTCAGCTGCTGGGAAAAAAGGGCCAACACAAATAGCTATAGGTAACATATTCTAATCTCAAAGAGTCAAGAATCAAGACCAAGAATGTACACACAATATTCTCCTCCCTCAATTTCTACCCTTTCTTCTAGTCCTTCCCAATTACCTTCACCACCCTTTCCTTCCCTTCCTCTAGGGAATGAGGCTCAGGCAGCAGCTGGTTTACTCATAGCTAGCTTTATTTGATTTACATGGCAACAGAAACACACAAAAAGTCAGGCCCAAAAGACAGCTATTTGTTCTTGATTGGTTCAAATTCTTTTCACCCAGGTAAAAAGACCCTCAAACTAACAAAAAAGAATTGGGAGAAAAGAGAGGTGAAGGAGGATTTTCTAGTGAAAAGCTAAGAGATGGGCCTGGGGAATTGCTAACTGTGTAAATTTCTAGGTGCTGTGCTTCTGGTTTCTGAATCCTGTTACTAGTGGCCATGGTCCCAGATCTAGAGAACAAACTAAGCAATGGTTACAATGTTATTATTTAAAGACCTTTCATCTGTTCACATCTTTGGATCTCAGAATAACACTGCCATTTCAACCTTCCAGCTTGTATAAACTAGTGCCAAGAGGAAATTACAGGCAACATCAAGAGTGGATACACCCAAACTCAGAAATATATCTCTCTTCACAAACAGAAGGAAAAGGGAATGATTATTTTTTTTAATCCACCCCACCCCTAGGCTATGAAATGAATATCTTTTTAAAAACTTCAATTATAAAAGTCACTCATGTTCACTGTGGAAAATAAGAAGAGACAAAAATCAATCGTAGTCCCAACACTCAATTATTATCATTGCTGACGTTTTAGAATGTATCCTTCTGGTAAATTTTTATAGGCAGAAAATGAGATCACGTTATAACCTTTTTTCATGTAATATATTACTACATATTTCATGTCTATAAAATCATTAAATACTGTAACTGAGAGCATGGGTTTTCAAGTCAGACAAACATAACTGGGTCCCGGCTCTCCTACATATTGTGCAATTTTAGATAAGTTATTTAACCTCTCTCAATGCCTGAGTTTCCTAATATATAAAATGGAAACAAACTGCTTACCTCACAGACTTATTCTAAGTATTAAATAATAATAGATAAGTGATAGATAGAATAAATCTAGTACATAGTAAGCACTCAACAACATAATATACGTTGCATACATTTTGTATTTCTACAACATTTTATTAAAGTAGCTAGTCTTCCATGGAATAAATGTATCCTAGTTTATTAAAAAACCCCTATTGTCAAAATAAAGTTGTTTCTAAATTTATAATATTATAAATATCAATAACAATGCAACAAACACTAAATCTAAATCTTTACATGTCTGTGATTTTTTTCTTTAAATTCCTAGAAGTAAAATTATAAGTCTAAGGGAATAACATATTCTCTATTGCCAAAGTGCCCTCCAGAGAAGTTGTACCAGTTTATAATCCCATCTGCATATATAAAAATGTCATCTCACTCCTCCATCCACATAGAGATTTTAAAATATTTTTAAAATATCACACATATCTTTTTATAATCTATGTTTTAGAATTAAAAATACAGAATTCTGACAGAAAATTCCATCATTTCAGAACCATTGGAGATGAAAGTTTCCCTTCCTCCAGTTCTTTCCCTATTTGGAGGTCAATTTTTTTTTTTTTTTTTTTTTTAATTTATTTATTTTATTTATTTATTTTTGGCTGTGTTGGGTCTTCGTTGCTGTGTGCGGGCCTTCTCTAGTTGCGGCGAGCGGGGGCCACTCTTCACTGCGGTGCGCAGGCCTCCCATTGCGGTGGCTTCTCTTATTGTGGAGCACGGGCTCCAGGCGCATGGGCTTCAGTAGTTGTGGCACTTGGGCTCAGTAGTTGTGGCTCACAGGCTCTAGAGCGCAGGCTCAGCAGTTGTGGCGCACGAGCCCAGTTGCTCTGCGGCATGTGGGACCCTCCCGGACCAGGGCTCGAACCCGTGTCCCCTGCATTGGCAGGCGGACTCCCAACCACTGCGCCACCAGGGAAGCCCTGGAGGTCAATTTTTATGTAGTCAAATGTATTGCTCTTGTGAATTCTGGGTTTTATGTCAGAAAATAATCACTGATGGCTTCCTTCAGTACATTTATAATCTCACTTTTATTTATGTATGCTTAAAATGTAGAAGTTACTCATGAATATGTTTATTAAAAATTCAAATAATTCATAAATATAAAGAATGAAAAGTGAAATTCACCCTTCATTCTTTCCCAGCAGTGACTGTGATTATTAAAGTTCATCCTTCCGGACCTTTACCTATGAATTTACAAACAGATAAATTCAGTTTATTTTTGTTTGATATAAATATGGTCATATATCATCATACTACAAAAAGCAGCTTGCTGACTTTTTTTTTAAGTTACCAGAGTATCCTGGATGTCTTTCCATGACTGAATATGTAGATCTACTGATACATCATTCTTTTTTTTAATAAATTTATTTATTTATTTGTTTTTAGTTTTAGCTGCATTGGGTCTTCGTTGCTGTGCATGGGCTTTCTCTAGCTGCAGCGAGCGGGGGCTACTCTTCGTTGCGGTGTGCGGGCTTCTCACTGCGGTGGCTCCTCTTGTTGCAGAGCACGGGCTCTAGGCGCACGGGCTCAGTAGTCGTGGCTTGCGGGCTCTAGAGCGCAGGCTCACTAGCTGTGGCTCACGGCCTTAGTTGCTCCATGGCACGTGGGATCCTCCCGGGCCAGGGCTCGAACCCGTGTCCCCTGCATTGGCAGGTGGATTCTTAACCACTGCGCCACCAGGGAAGCCCCGATACATCATTCTTTTTAAACACTGGGTAATATTCCATTGAATGAGTGTACTATCATCAATGATTGTATCATTGATGATATAATGATTAAGTATCACTTAATCATTCCTCTGTTACTCTGTTGTTTCCAACTTTTCACTATCACAAACAATGCTGCAGTAAAAAAATTCTTGTACCAGTTCCCTTGTGGATTATGTGGGTACTTCTCTAGGATAAATACTAAAAAATGGAATTGGTGAGTCAGAGTATTTCTAATTTTAATAGCTACTACCAAAGTGTCTTCCAAAGAGGGTGCAGAAATTTTTCTTCTATCATCTGTGTATGAATGTACCCATTTCTAAATACCCTTGCCAAGACTGAATATTACTAATCTTTTAAAATTTTCCAATATCATGGTCTGAGAGACAGAAATGGTCTCTCAGTTTAATTTGTATTTCTCTAATTACTAGTGAAGATGGGCATCTTTTCATATTTTTAATGGCCATTTGTAATTTCTCATCTGTGTAATTCTAGTTTATATCTTTTGCCCATCTTTCTATTGGATGGTATGTCTATTTCTTATTGATCCATAGAAATATTGTATATAACATGGATATTCATTTTTATCGTATATATTACAAACATCCCCTCCCAGTCTATAGATTAATTTTCAGCGTTGTTTATAGCATCCATTTTTGTATAAACATTTTTTACTTGGATATTGAGTCTTATTTAAGAACTGCTTTCCTATCCCCAAGAGACTGAACATCCAAGGGAAAAAATGTTTATAACTCATTGATCCTACATACTATATCTGTATTTACTCAGAACTATCCTCATTGAATTTCCCTGTTTGCTTTGCCCCTTCCCCAATTTACTAACATTATAACAAATTCTGTTCCTTTTTGTCTAAAATGATTCAGAACAACAATAAAAGTGGGTAAAGACGTGTAAGATACCTTACACAACTTAATTAGATCTTCACAAATAAAACCATACAAGTGGAGGTCATCCCACCCATTTTACAATTGAAGAAACTGATGACAAATAGATTAAGGACTCTCCAAAGGCTACTCAGCCTAACAAAGGCTAAATTTAGGATTTTAACCCAGATCTATAGATTCCAAAGCCCCATTCTCCTTTCAACAAACCAAAATTGCCTTCATTCCTGCCATACTTCAATACATGTCCACATACATGATTATCATAATCTCTATGCTATTATCTAAGAAATCAATAGAAGAACATTAATAGTAGATCCAGGACTAATTCCTGCAAGGTATTCTCACTGGGTTGACAATGAGCCTTTGGTCATCACTGAAACCCAATCCTCTGGCCTAGGTTTTCCAAAGGGTATTCCAGGCAGGTATCTTATGTTTTAAAAAGTCCGTATTCAAATCAGTTTGAGAGACACTATAAGAAGTACAACAAAAGACCGTCTCCATGTATAAAAAAAAAAAAAGATAAGTTAAAGGAGAAAAATGAATTAAGCAAAATATGAGGATAAACATTCAAGATGAACTATTAACTAGGGATGTCACAAAATAGAAGAAAAATAGGTATACAGCAGTACAAGAAACATTAAAGGAAGTCCTTCAGGCACAAAGAAAATGAAAAGATGGATCTACACAAAAAAATGAAGAACACCAAAAATGGTAACTATGTGGATAAATGCAAGATTTTTTTCTTATTATTTAGATCTCTAAATGTTTATAGTCTGCACACCCTTGCCAAAACTTTTTCTCTCCTGTTTTCTTGATGACAGCTATTCTAACAGATATGAGGTGATACCTCATTGTGGTTTTGATTTGCATTTCCCTGATATTAGTGATGTTGAACATCTTCTCATACCTGTTGACCATTTGGATGTCTTCCTTGGAAAAATGTCTATTTAGTTCCTCTGCTCATTTTTATTTATTTTTTTTATTTTTTTATTTTTTTGGCTGTGTTGGGTCTTCGTTTCTGTGCGAGGGCTTTCTCTAGTTGTGGCAAGCGGGGGCCACTCTTCATTGCGGCGCGCGGGCCTCTCACTATCGCGGCCTCTCTTGTTGCGGAGCACAAGCTCCAGATGCGCAGGCTCAGTTGTGGCTCACGGGCCTAGTTGCTCCGCGGCATGTGGGATCTTCCCAGACCAGGGCTCGAACCCGTGTCCCCTGCATTGGCAGGCAGATTCTCAACCACTGCGCCACCAAGGAAGCCCCCTCTGCTCATTTTTAAATGAATTATTTGGTTTTCCTTGTTGTTACTGAGCTGTATGAGTTCTTTATATATATTGGCTATTAACCCCTTATCCAATATATGGTTTGCAAATATTTTCTCCCATTCTGTAAGTTACTTTTTCATCTTGTTGATTGTTTCTTTTGCTGTTAGAAGCTTTTAAGTTTGATGTAGTCCCACTCCAGTTTTGCTTTCACTGTTTGTGCTTTGATGTCATATTCAAAAAATCATTGCCAAGATCAATGTTGAGGAGTTCCTTCCCTATGTTTTCTTCTAGGAGTTTTATGATATCAGGTCTTATGTTTAAGTCTTTGATCCATTTTGAGTTAATTTCTGTGAGTGGTGTAAGATAAGAGTATAATTTTTTTTCTTCATGTCTTTATACAGTTTTCCCAGTACCATCTGTTGAAGAGACTATCCTTTCCCCATTGGTGTTCTTGGCTCCCTTATTGAGTATTTTTTGACCGTATATGAGGGGGTTTATTCTGGGCTCTCTATTATGCCTCATTGGTCTATGTGTCTATTTTTATAGCAGTATCATTCAGTTTTAATTACTATAGCTTTGTACTATAGTTTGGAATCAGGAAGCATGATGCCTCTGGCTCTGTTCTTCTTTCTCATGAGTGCTTTGGCTATTCAGGGTCTTTTGTGGTTCTATACAAATTTTAGGATTTTTTTTTTTTTTTCTGTGAAAAGTGCCATTGGAATTTTGATAGAGATTGTGTTAAATCTATAGATGGCTTAGAGTAGTATGGACATTTTAACAATATTAATTCTTTCCGACCCATGAATATTGGATGTCTTTCCATCTGTTTGTGTCTTCCTCAATTTCTTTCAACAAAGTCTTGTACACTATTGGTAGGAATATAAATTGGTTTAGCCACTATGGAAAACAAGATGGAGGTTCCTCAAAAAATTAAAAATTGAGCTATATATGATACAGTAATTCCACTTCTGAGTATTACCAAAGGAAATGAAAACAGGATATCAGAGAGATATATGCAATCCCATATTTACTGCAGCATTATTCACAACAGCCAAGATACGGAAACAACTTAAGTGCCCATCAACAGATGAATGGATAATGAAGATGTGATAAATATGTATATACAATAGAATATTTTTCAGCCATGAAGAAGAAGGAAATCCTGCCATTTGTGACAACATGAATGGACCTTAAGGACATTATGCTAAGTGAGATAAGTGAAACAGAGAAAGACAAATACTGTGCAATATAACTTATATGTGGAATCTAAAAAAGCCAAACTCATTAAATCAGAGAGTAAATGGTGATTACTAGAGGCTGGGAGGTGGGGGAATATGAGAGAGGCTGTTTAAGGGTCTAAGCTTGCAACTAGTAGATAAATAAGACCTGGAGACCTCACGTACAGCACAGTGATTATAAACAATAATATTGTATTATAAACATCACACTTGCTAAGAGCCTAGATCTTAATTATTTCCACCACAAAAAATAAGAGATAATTATGTGACATGATAGAGGAGCTAATATGAGAATGGTAATCATACTGCAATATATAAATGTATCAAATCAACATGTTGTATATCTTAAACCTACATAATGTCATATGTCAAATACATTTCAATTTAAAAAATGAATGTAAGATGCTTCTATAAAAATAGTTTACAACAAACAAATAAATAAAATAAAATTAAAAGGTACTGTTGAGTTATATGCAAAAATAAAGTGGATGACAGCAATAATATAAAGGATGGGTGGGGAGATATAGAAGTATACTATTATAAGATTAATACTATATATGAAGTACCATAATATCACATAAATGTAGTCTCTGGTAAGTCAAAGATGTGCCTAAAACAACCACTGAAGAAAAGAAAAGAAAGAATTATAGCTAATAAGCCAACTGGGGGATAAAACTAAATGATTAAAATATATTTAATTAGTACAAAAGAAATAGGAGAAGGGGAGCAAAGGGTAGATGGGAAAAACAGAAAACATACAGCAACATGGCAGATTTACACTCAACCATATTAACAATCACATCAGGGACTTCCCTGGTGGCACAGTGGTTAAGAATCCGCCTGCTAATGCGGGGGACACGGGTTTGATCCCTAGTCCAGGAAGACCCCACATGCTGCGGAGCAACTGAGCCCGCGTGCCACAACTACTGAGCCTGCGCTCTAGAGCCCACGAGCCACAACTACTGAAGTCCATGCGCCTAGAGCCTGTGCTCCACAACAAGAGAAGCCACTGCCATAAGAAGCCTGTGCACTGCAACAAAGAGTAGCCCCCGCTTGCTGCAACTAGAGAAAGCCCATGTGCAGCAACGAAGACCTAATGCAGCCAAAAAATAAATAAAAATAAAAATAAAAAACAACAAAAAAAATCACATCAAATGTCAATGGTCTAAACACCCTAATTAAAAGGCAGAGCAGTGGTTGAGAATCTGCCTGCTAATGCAGGGGACACGGGTTCGAGCCCTGGTCTGGGAGGATCCCACATGCCACGGAGCAACTAGGCCCGTGAGCCACAACTACTGAGCCTGTGCATCTGGAGGCTGTGCTCTACAACAAGAGAGGCCACGATAGTGAGAGGCCCGCGCACCGTGATGAAGAGTGGCCCCCGCTTGCCACAACTAGAGAAAGCCCTCACAGAAACGAAGGCCCAACACAGCCAAAACTAAATAAATAAATAAATTTAAAAAGGCAGAGATTGTCAGATTGGATAAAAGCAAGACCCACCTATGTGCTGCCTACAAGAAATACACTTAAATAAACATAAAGATACAAACACAGTAAAAGAAAAAGAGTGGAAAATATATATGCTAATACTAACTAAAAGAAAGCTGAAATGACTACCTTTATACACATTCTCAGGTGATTTCAAATCTGACTGTCTGATGAGACACTCAATATTCACCAGCTTCCATCTTATTAATCATACCTACCTAATTCATTTCTGAGGATTAAAGGCCTGAGTCATTAAAAATTATATGCCCCATTTAAGCAGATTTTCTGCACACTTTACTCAGGGAAAAATGTTGAATGCATTTTCCCCTACATAAATTATGTCTTCTGTTTATGATTTACCAACATTTAAAGCTAGTATATAAATGGATGCCTCTCAGTCTCGCACGCTAGTGGTGCATAATTCCTGAAAACAGCAAACTTAAGCAATAAAGACATCCACGCACTGTGTCCCCCACCCTTCTTCAGGCAATTATTCTTGGGGGAAAGAATCCCAGAGTTGCAAATTCCTTTTATAAGCCTATGTATTTTAACCTGTTTTCATTAAATACAGAAACTAGAACACCTCTCCCTCAGTAAATTTAACGAAATGATTGTTTCAAAATACTCTCTGTTTTGTGACTTTTTAAAAAAAGTGTGCATATTTTAAAAATTGAAATATGGTTTCTTTTTTTAAAAGGTTGAAATGGCTGGGAATTCCCTGGTGGTTGAGTGGTTAGGGCTCCGCACTTCCACTGCAGGGGGCACAGGTTCGATCCTTGGTCAGGGAACCAAGATCCCACAAGGTGCATGGCTTGGCAAAACAAACAAACAAACAAACAATCAAAAACTAAAAAAAAGGGCTTCCCTGGTGGCACAGTGGTTGAGAATCTGCCTGCCAATGCAGGGGACATGGGTTCGAGCCCTCGTCTGGGAAGATCCCACATGCCGCAGAGCAGCTAGGCCCGTGAGCCACAATTACTGAGCCTGCGCGTCTGGAGCCTGTGCTCCGCAACAAGAGAGGCCGCGATAGTGAGAGGCCCGCGCACCGCGATGAAGAATGGCCCCCACTTGCCGCAACTGGAGAAAGCCCTCACACAGAAACGAAGACCCAACACAGCCATAAATAAATAAATAAATAAATAAAATATTAAAAAAAAAAAAAAAAACCTAAAAAAAAAGGGTTGAAATGGCTATGTTAATATCAAGTAAAGTATATTTCAGAGCAAAGAATATTACCAGGAACAAAGGATACCATTTCTTAATCAGAAAGTGGTCAGTTCATCAAGAGGACATAATCCTAAGTGGTTCTATATCTGATAACTAAGCTTCAAAATAAATGAGACAAACGCTGATAGAACTGCCAAGAGAAATAGATAAATCCACAATTCTAGCCAGAGATTTCAATACCCCTCTCTTGATTGATAGAACAGCCGACCAGAAAGGATTATAGAAGACTTAAACAACACTGTCAACCAACTTGACCTGACTTTTATCAAACACGCAACCCAAGAAGAGCAGAAAATACATTCTTTTCAAGTGCACATAGAACATTTAACAAGATAAAACATTCTGGGCCAAAAGACACGTCTAAATAAATTTAAAAGAATTCAAGTCAACAATGTACATTCTCTGACCACAGTGAAATTGAACTAGAAAACAGTAACAGAAAGATACCTGGAAAATCCCCCAAACATTTGGAAATTAAAAGAAAAAAAAAAACAAAAAGGAAATTAGAACATATTTTAAGCTGACTAAAAACATAGCTTATCAAAATTTGTAGGATACAGCTAAATAGCACTTAGAAATATATAACACTAAACACTTCTACTACAAAAAAAGAAAGGTCTCAAGTGAAAAACCTCAGCTTCCACCTTAAGAAACTGGAAAAAGAAGAGCTAATAAAACCCAAAGTAAACAGAAGAAAGGAATAATAAAGATCAGAACAGAAATCAATAAAATACAAACTAGAAACTAAGTAATAGAGAAAATCTTTGAAACCAAAAGCTAGTACTTTGAGATGAATGAAGCAGATAAACCTTTAGTCAGATTGATAAGGGAAAAAAAAGAGAGAAGATCCAAATTAACAATATTGGGAATGAGAGGTGACATCATTATAATTCTATAGATATAAAAAGGAATACAAGAAAATATTATGAGTAACTTTTTCTAACGGAGTCAACAAATTTCTTGAAAGACACAAAGCTCACTCAAGAAGAAATGAATAAATCTGAATAGCCCTGTATCTATTAGAAAAATTGAATTTGTGGTTAAAAACCTTCCCCCTCAAACACAAAAAACAGGCTCAGATGGCTTAACTGGTAAATTCCACCAGATATTTAAAGAAGAAATGATACAATTTCTACACAAACTCTACAAAGACATAGTAAGAGAAGATACCTAGAGAATAATTTTTCTCACTAACACAGATCCAAATATTCTTAACAAATTTTTAGAAAATCGATTCCAACAATATATAAAAAGAATAATACATCACAACAAAGTGGAGTTTATCCCATAATGGAAGGTTGGTTTGCAATATGAAAATCAATTGATGTAATTTACCATATTAATAAACTAAAAAAGAAAAACTATATGATCATCTCAATAGGTGCAGAAAAGCATTACATACAAGTCTTTATATGTACATATGCTTCCATTTTTCTTGGGGGGTTTCTAAGAGTATAATAAGCTGGAATGTCATTCTGCCCCATATAGAATTACCCTAGCAGGCAACTTTTGCTTGGGGACTCCACATCTGCTGAAATTTCCTCAATTGTGCTGTGGTCTGAAGTTCTTCCCACCCAATCCTTCCTTCACAGCTGTTCGCCCTGTATCACGTTCTGAGGGCTCTCCGTGCCTCTCCTGGCTCCCTTCCCTCTATAGCTCACAGGTGCTTCCTCCAATAAATCTTGCACCTCTAAGCCTGTCTTGACATCTGCATCTTGGAAGATCCACACTGACATAGGGAACATAAGATAATTTAATTGAGGAAAGAATCAGCTACCTGTTTAAATTGGTCCTGACTCCACATTCTTCATACCCAACATTATGTTTAACGCTGCAACATGGATGGTTTCTCTTGATAAGCAGTTAGAAGCCATGGAGCCCAAGCATGAGGGAAGAGAAACAAGTTTTTTTAATCTCAGCATACTGTGGGATCTTTTAGCTATTTCACTTGAACACTCAAATAAATACATTTGCCTCAGGAAACAAAGATGTCTCTAAGTGAATCACCATACTTATCCTTGTCCTGTCTTGAACTGAGAAATAACTCAGAGATCTGGTCAGCACTGAAGGTAATTGCACCACCCTCTCGCATTTAAAATGTCCTGAACAACAAATATGTTATCAGCCCAAGGCTTCTTTGTCCCCATCCCTAAGGAAAATCTCAAATCTCACCCTAAGAATAGATGTTATGCCATCTTGTAACAGGCAACACTCAGTTAGATAGGATTTCATCTGCATTTTTTCTGAAGTTTACATTTGGCTTACTTCTACCATCATTCTGTTCCAAAGGGATAGCCTTATGAAATTTGCCAAAGTTTCTAAATTATTGAAACAAACTGAGAATGCATAAAGCCTATAATAATCAGAGGTTTTACTTTAGAACCTCAAGAATCATGTGGCCTTATTGTGTATAGTGCTCGACGTACAGGGCATGGCTAATAAATGCTAAACCAATCCTCCATAACCTGCCTTCTAGGACAAAAACTCTCTTTACTCATATGACCAAAATATTCCACAGCAATGTTTCAAGGGAAAGAGCTTCTTAAATCTTATATTTTGGCCTTACTGCTTCATACTATAAAAAGTTCTGAGGGATGAAGGTGACACCATTACCCGAAACTACATCAGGACATTACTTTTAGAAAGGTATAAATTCGCCTGCCCTTAGTTTCACCTTCTTACTAAGTTTCCTAGTCTAGGCTAAATAATTCCTCTCTTGCTCTAATGTTAATAATTTTCAGATATTTGGGAGTGTCTCTCTCCCGGATCTCGTAGTTGCCAGATTTCAGTCAACCCTGCATGCATAAAATCTTTAAATGATCTTCAAAAATTCATTTATTTATCCCTTTCAGCACTACAGTTGCTCTCAGAACTCACCACCTTCTGTTTCTATTATGCTGACACTGTGCTAAATGTAATACTCCCAGTGGGCTCTTGCCAACTCCCTATGCTGTGGCACAATTCTTCTTTGTTCACTGCCTAGAATAGCACTAGCTTTCCTTTGACTGCCAGATCACATTTCAAGCCCAAACCAAGTTTGTTATCTGCCATTACTGTCAAGTCTCTCTTGCCCTCTGGGGTTTCTTTCTTTTTTTTTCCCTGTCAGATCACTTGTATCTCCTCTTCAGCCTCTGAAACAAGAGCAGAATTGTGCCTTAATGCTAATTTCCCAGACAAATGAATATTGTTCATATTTTGGCCTATTAGTACTAGAAATTGCTTATCGATAATGTTCATAACTGAGATTTTCCCCCCTGCTGGATTCCTACTTAAGATCTTTCTTTGTTAAATCTTCACTCAAACCTATATCCTCCTTCTAGTAACTATTTTAGTTAAAACAAAATAGGTTGTATACTCTCCATAGTTCATTTAATTCAATAAACTTTTACTAAGCACCTACTAGATGTAGGTGTTGTGGATAAAGATGAATATATACTTTTGCCCTCAGTTCACAATCTTGTTTTAAAGAAAGACACATACGTATATATTTATAATACAGTGTAATAACACAATAATGGAAGATTATACAAACTACAAAGATCAGGAAAGGTGATAACTTTAAGAATGAATAGGGGCTTCCCTGGTGGCACAGTGGTTAAGAATCTGCCTGCCAATGCAGGGGACACGGGTTCGAGCCCTGGTCTGGGAAGATCCCACATGCCACGGAGCAACTAAGCCCGTGAGCCACACCTACTGAGCCTGTGCGTCTGGAGCCTGTGCTCCGCAATGGGAGAGGCCGAGACAGTGAGAGGCCCACGCACCGCGATGAAGAGTGGCCCCCGCTCGCCACAACTGGAGAAAGCCCTCACACAGAAACGAAGACCCAACACAGCCAAAAATAAAAAATAAATAAATAAATAAACAACTTCGTCCCGTGGTTGATGCAGTGGTTCTCAGAGCCACTGCTTTAGATAAAAAAAAAAAAAAAAAAGAATGAAGAGGAATCCATCAGCCCTGGAGGAAGGAGAGGACATTCCAGTAAGAGAGAAATTCCAAAATAAAGGCAAAGAATGTTGAATAGTGCGGAATGCTTGGGAAACAAGTAGCATGGTGTTATACTGGAGCATAAAGGGCAGGCAAGGGGAAAATGGCAGGAGATAAAAGTAGGGAATTAGAAAAGAACCAAGGTAGTAGACCCTGAAGTGCCTTGAAGCTCAAGCTAAGGAGTTTGGACTTAATCATGTAAGCAATGAGCAGAAGTTAAAGAAATATAAAAAAGGAAGATACGTGACCAATGTTCTAGAAGAATCACTGAACACAAGTACAGAGAAGAAAATGGAAGGAGGGGGTACAGAGGCAAGAAAATCTGTCAGGTGTCAGCTACAATAGTCCAGGTGAGATGTAAGCGCTTTAAATTTGAAAATTTCCAGAAGGAAAAAAATCAAGATGGTTATCAGCTTAACGTTTACTGAGTATCAACTATGTGGAAGGTGCTATATTATAAGATTCCTGTATTTTATCCCATTTAATGGTTACCATAACCCTGTCAGGTAGATACTAGAGTCTTTTTTTAAAAATTTATTTATTTTTGGCTGCGTTGGGTCTTCGTTACTGCGCGCGGGCTTTCTCTAGTTGCGGCAAGCGGGGGCTACTCTTTGTTGCAGTGCGAGGGCTTCTCATTGTGGTGGCTTCTCTTGTTGCGGAGCATGGGCTCTAGGCACGCAGGCTTCAGTAGTTGCGGCACGCAGCCTCAGTAGTTGTGGCTCACCAGCTCTAGAGTGCAGGCTTAGGTGCTCCCCGGCATGTGGGATCTTCCCAGACCAGGGCTCGAACCCATGTCCCCTGCATTGGCAGGCAGAATCTTAACCACTGCGCCACCAGGTAAGTTCCGATTCTAGCATCTTAATCTAACACATGAAGGACCTGAGACTCAGGGAAAACAAAGTTCAAAAATGCAACAAATAAACCTACCACCAAAAAGAGTCAAATTTAGTAAAATGTCTGCTCCCTTCAGCTGGTAAACCTGTCAGTACATATAACTTCTACACTTTTGGGATCTAAAATTTAAATACCACATTTCATCAAATCTAAGATGCTATCAATTGGAAGACTCACCATTATTTCACATACCAATAAGAAAAAAGTATTACCAATTAAACTGACATCTCAACTTCAGAGATATTAAGGTGAAAAAAAAAATACTCCTAAAATCAATAACTATGGTATCTTAATTCTGATGGCAACTGCTAGTCCTTTTATCAGTCTCTCACTCTGTGTTTTCCATTATATCTCTTTGACCTCAACTACACCTCTGGAAACTTGACCCTTTTATACTATCCCAATCTGTTAGCTCTTGCCTTTTAGCAAAAACTGAGATTAGAATTTAGAGACACGAATTTAGAGAGGCAGCAATTCTACAACGTCATAGCACAGACAGGAACAGAGAAGGCAAACTACAGGAGTAATTCAGGAATTTGGGGACTGGTAGAGGATAAGAGTCAAGGGGGCTGAAGGTATTTACAGGTGACTAACTGAAATGATAAATCATTTGTAACTATCAGTATTTATAATTCAGTGCTTTAAAATACTTATATCCCCAAATGTAGCAGACTGAGAACCACTACATGACCATAGAATATCACTGAAATTGTCTGTAATGATCCACACTAGCCTGCCCATATCCTGTGGCCCATGTGCCCCAGCACCAATACCACATGCCCCTTATCACAGCAAACTATTATTCATTAAAATAATGGTTTATTTTTTTGAAATCACTTTAGAATAATTTCATTATCTGAATGTTTCTGGCTTTTAAACTCACATGAAGAATCTTCTCCTAGGGACTTCCCTGGTGGTCCAGCGGTTAAGACTCTGCGCTTCCACTGCAGGGGGCACAGGTTCCATCCCTAGTTGGGGAACTAAGATCCCGCATGCCACTCAGCCAAAAAAAAGAAATCTTCTCCTATATATTCAATTATGTGCTAAAACATCCTTTAGAAAAGTCATTCTGGTGTTTCGGATTTAAATGATCTAAACTACAGAAATACAATAAAGCCAGAACAGATCAGATCCCAAACGTGTGGATAAAGAATCATCTTCTATATATACAAAGTTGTGTACTTCTACACTATATGGTTGGTGATAATGGTGAACAGGTACAACACCCTCCTGACAAGTCATAAGAGCATGAAAATATTCCTAAAAGTTGGGAAATTCTCATCTAGACTATCACCTCCGTGGGATATGAAAACTTACTAGTGGATTTTTTTTTTTTTTTAAGACACCAATTGTACTTGAACATTTGTTATTTTATTTTTAATTTATTTTTGGCTGTGTTGGGTCTTCGTTTCTGTGCGTGGGCTTTCTCTAGTTGGGGCAAGCGGGGGCCACTCTTCATCGCGGTGCACGGGCCTCTCACTATCGCGGCCTCTCTTGTTGCGGAGCACAGGCTCCAGACGCGCAGGCTCAGTAGTTGTGGCTCACGGGCCCAGTTGCTCCGCGGCATGTGGGATCTTCCCAGACCAGGGCTCGAACCCGTGTCCCCTCCATTAGCAGGCAGATTCTCAACCACTGCGCCACCAGGGAAGCCCAGTGGATTTTTTTTAATGTGTCTGAATATAAAGCAGCAGTCAGCAAACTATGGCCCATAGAAAAAATTTGGCATACTGCCTATCTTTGTATAGGTCTTTTTTTTTTTTTAATTTATGAATTTTAAAATTTTAATTTATTTATTTATTTTTGGCTGTGTTGGGTCTTCGTTGATGCGCATGGGCTTTCTCTAGTTGTGGCAAGCAGGGGCTACTCTTCGTTGCAGTGCACGGGCTTCTCATTGCAGTGGCCTTTGCTGCTGCAGAGCATGGGCTCCAGGCACACTGGTTTCAGCAGTTGTGGCATGCGGGTTTCAGTAGTTGTGGCTTGCGGGCTCTAGAGCGCAGGCTCAGCAGTTGTCGCGCACGGGCTCAGCTGCTCCGCGGCATGTGGGATCCTCCTGGACGAGGGATCGAACTCGTCTCCCCTGCATTGGCAAGCAGATTCCTATCCACTGCACTACCTTTGTATAGGTCTTTAAGAATGGTTTCTACATTTTAAAATAATTTTTTAAAATCTTAAAACAAATAATATATCATGGCACATGGAAATTACATGAAATTTAAACTTTAGATTTCAGAAATAAAGTTTTATTGGAACATAGCCACATTCATTTGTTTACACATTGTATATGGCTACTTTTGTGATACAACAGCAGAGCTGAGTAGTTGCAACAAGAATGTGTGGCCTGAGAAGCCTAAAATCCTTACTGTCTGACAGCTTACAAAAAAAGTTTGCTAACCCATAACCCCCCCAAAAGTCTTATTTTATTGTATAATTCGGTGATGACAGTGAGTTATTTCCAAATGGGCATAAGAGCTTGAACCAACAGCAATTTGGAAAATGATGACCTTAATCGATTAGCGTTAACAAAGCTTAAATAGTTTAATAAGTAAATTAGTCCTAATTAAATCGGTAGAATGGCAGGTATCAAACATACTATTGCATATGTGCCACTTAAAAGAATTCATCTCTTTGGTTTAGTTCTTATAAGCCCTTACCCTGCTTTTCTTCAATTATCCCCCAAGCAACCTTTTGTAAGAACTCTCCGAATCTCCCCTAGGAGTTTTAGGGAAAGCCACATAAAGGTATAGTATTTTGTCACTGCAACCCTACCCAGGCACCTTCCATAGCTGTTATATTTCCATGTTTCAGGAAAACAAAACAAAACAAAAAAGCGTATCCTCATGAAATGTCAGCTGAATTATGGCCAGTAGATGGAGACAGTTTCTCACCAAACTAGAGAAGCAAATTTTGATTTCAAGTTGTAGTGGAAATTTAAACTATCTTTAGATCCTTACCTTGAAACATTTAGTTAACTAGATGGGACAAAGTGATTTTTTTCCTAGTTCAGCACTAAAACCAGACTAACTCATATTTCTTAAATCAGATTTCATTAAGGGATCAGAAATAGAAAGGCTGGTTGTTGAACACTCCATTCCCTATAGAATATGAACCTACTTTATCGACCAGAATCCAAAATCTTTTTCTCTCGCTAATAAAAAAGGAATATTTTCCAATCATTTACTCTCAGCGAGATTAGCATCTTTCCTCTCAAATCAAACCTCAGGCCCTCTTTTGTACTACTCTCAAGCTGCTTCTTTACATAAATTGGGAATAACTTGCTATTCAGCAGGTAGCAATTTGATAAACAGTTCCAAATCAGCTTATCAAATACTATTTACCTTCACTAACAAAAAATACCCTTCACAAAGATTTTTCTCATTTTATAGACAAGAAAAAAAAAGTTTATTTTATATACTGCAAATTGTGTATAAACACCTGTGTAAAACCACAGGAACAGAATTGTGGTTCTAATTTTTGGGCCACTAGTCCAGAGTTAGAAGGCAATTTTTCTAGCAGTAGACAGGAGTAAGGAAGCTGGTTCTATTAGGCATCAAGCAAAAGCATTGTAATCTCAGGCACTCAGTACCTAGAATCAGCTCTAAACCACCTAGTTATCAGAAGGTTCTGAAATTTTCATTTTACCTTTCAGGTTATGTGGAATAGGTATAAGCACCTTAACCTTTCCATTTTAATAAACCCCAGGCATTTACTCTCTATCAATTTCATGGATCACCCTAGGAAGCCAAAATACTTAAATCTAATAAAGCCAACATGGCACCAGAAAATTTTATCTTTCTTCCCTGGTCTGATCTTGCTTCTGATCTTTTGATCAAATACCTAACTGGAAGGAAAGTCTGTGGTTGATGGTATATTAAGGGGTCCAATGGTTCTTCACTGGCTCCTTTATGTAGCCTCTCCTCTACTCCTCCTATTAGTTCCTTGATTACTTTCAACCAAATATCTGTTTTGAGAAATCTTAAGATTCCCCCAAAATAAGAATCTTGTACTAACCACATTTCCAAGTCTCCAATCAGTTTCTTTAAGTCACTGGAGGTAAAGGTGGGAGCAACAGAGCCAAGAGGCTGGCATAAGGTACTAAGATTCCAGGGTCTAAAATTACCTATATATTTATCCAATATATATAGCAAATAAAGACAACAGTTCAAATGCAGAGAACCTTTAGAAAAACTGACTAATCTACTTTCATCCTGACTTTGGCCAAATTACCTAAATCAATGCCTTTAACTTCATGTATGTTCATATAAACCCCCAGCAATACCAGCAACTGCTGGGAGAATAAAGGATTGAGCAACCTTCCAGGGATGCCTGTGGTTTCTCTGGCCATTCACTGCCTTCACCTTAAGACAATAAATAAGCATAATTCTATAATTGTTTTTACTAAACATTCATACATTTAATTACTGTGTGCCTACTATTCGTTGATTGTTGTGTTTTAATTTTCTTCTCTATATAATGGAAAAGTCCATGAGTCAGCTCACTAACAAAGGTCTGGAGAAATACCAAATAATGCCTAGATGGGGACCCAATTCTACACTCCATACAATTGATCCCCCTACTGCCTATTTTTCTGCTTTCAGAATCTAGGCTTCTTTTCAATATGCTATTGAGGACCATTCCCTGAGCTTAAACTAGTTGCAGTTTACTGTTCTCAACCTAGGGACATAGACCAACTCATATGTAACATTTTTAAAGCTGCTGCTCTGTGGTGGACATCCCTCATAAAACGTTAATCACAATAAATTTAGTTAAATCCTTTAAAACCAGATTGTTGTAGCTTCACAGAAAAAGTCTGGCTGCTCAGCTTCAATTCCCTAGAGAGAAGGGAGAGGCTCTACTCTATTATGAAACCAGCTTGCCTAATAAAATTCCCTTTCAGAGAAAGAGGTCAAGGAGAATAACTGCTGTGCTATTTTTCAATTCTTCCTTCCAAGAAATTACTGTGATTGACAGATGCTATTTCTTTGAGTTCCAGTGGCCTACTGCCAAGATCAACTAATTGTTCCTTAGTTAAAAGAATGATACCGGGCTTCCCTGGTGGCGCAGTGGTTGGGGGTCTGCCTGCTGGTGCAGGGGACGCGGGTTCGGGCCCTGGTCTGGGAGGATCCCGCGTGCTGCGGAGCGGCTGGGCCCGTGAGCCACAACTACTGAGCCTGCGCGTCTGGAGCCTGTGCCCCGCAACGGGAGGGGCCGCGATAGTGAAAGGCCCGCGCACCGCGATGAAGAGCGGTCCCCGCACCGCGATGAGGAGTGGCCCCCACTTGCCGTAACCGGAGAAAGCCCTCGCACGAACCGAAGACCCAACACAGCCAAAAATAAAAATAAATAAATAAATAAAGTAGCTATAAAATTAAAAAAAAAAAAAAAAAAAAAAGAATGATACCAATCCACCAAGCTACACAACTCACCATAATCATAATACTTTACATATGTAAAAGTTTTATAATTTTCAAAGCTTACACACACACACACACACACACACACACACACACACACACATACTCTCTCTCTCTCTCTCAAGACCCCACTGGGGATGTAGAACAGATATTATCCTCATTTTCAACACTGGGAAAATGTAACAAAAGCAATATATCACTTGTCCAGTGTTAGGTGTTGGATCTAATATGTTGTTTTCCTATAGTCCTGCAATTCCTACACACTACATATCTCTGCAATCTCTTTAGTATGTCTACTAATCTTATTATCTGCCCCAACTTATTGAAGCATTTACTAACAGAAGACAGCATGTTCAGTCATGTTAGTGTAGTACAGATTCGTGTGGTGTAGTAGAAAAAGTGGTCTTTGGAGACTGAGATGGGTTCAAAGTATTGCCACTTAAGGTATATGACTTAGGGTAAATTGATAATTAGCCTTAATTTCTTTATCTGTAAAATCCGCATACCATCTACCTCACAAAACTCTAAGTTAAATTAAGTGAGTTAACACATGTTAAGCGCCTGATACATAAAAGGAACTCAAATGTTAATTCCCTTCCCTGGAACAGTCCTAAACAGATCACCAGCCCTTGAGAGAGTCTAACTTATCTGATTTCAGCAACCTCTAAAAATTAAGGGATGAGGATTAGGGAGATTGGAACATTAACACTTTCTTGGCACTTCCCTCAGACATGGGGTTTTTTGGCTGTCAGTCTAATGAGCAGCTTTTAGAGATGCAGTCAAACCAATTAAGAAAAAATAGAAAAAGGCAAATGTGTCCAAATAAATAACATTTATCATGGGTACACAAAGTAATTGTTCTACCAAGTAAACATATATTTGGATGGCAGCTAGAAAACACCATTCAGCCTCCCAATAAAGAGCTGAATTAATGTTACGTTTCCTACAAAATAACTGGTTAATCCATACACAAAGAAATAATATGAACATTAATCTAAATAATCCTTCTCCACTACGACCAAATAAGCCAAATGGGATGAAGCACTTTTCACAACCAATAAATGAATAATCACATTGACTATGAAATAAGTTCCTAAAAGTGAATTAACAGTCTCTCAAATGAATTTCTTAGTTTAGAACAAATCACATCTGAGTCTTATTCTCAATACAACACATAAATTCATACTAAGCCATCTCTTTCCCTGGATTTACTATATTTTGATAAATAGTTAGAAAATAATTCCAATAAATATTTCAAAGCCTTCAACATGTTAAGCCCCTCACATATAAGAACCCATATTTGTTGTTGCTGTTTTTATTGTTTTTGTTTGAAAAAAGTTGGATGTGTGCTGGGTTCCCTCAGATAAATTTTATTCTCTGGTCATAATCACTTCGTGGTTTCTACTAGAACATTTTCAAGGCCATATTCAGACACTGATATTAGTTGAAGGGGCATAAATATATTTGCAAATAACTTTTATGTGCTGCAAAAATATTTCTTCTCTCTCAGATATAGGAAATCAGTAACATATTATTTATTAAAATAAATTTAGCATTGTTATTCTTGGTTTCCTTTTCTAAAACTTCCTTTTCCTCAACCGTTGAAACTGAGCTTCCAAAAAAAAAAGAAAAAAACCTGAGCTTCCCAAACAAAAATTTCAAAGATAGAAATAAAAGAATGCTACTAGATGTCTCTGCTGTATCAATCTGAAGAAAGGTGGTTAAGCAATATGCTTCAAAGGTAATGTTTCTCCAACACGTTAGATCAGATGGACTCAATAAAAATACACAGAACATTCCATCCAAAAGCAGCAGAATACACAATCTTTTCTCAAGTACACAAGGAACATTCTACAGGACAGATCACATGCTAAGCCACAAAGCAAGTCTCAGCAAATTTAAGAAGACTGAAATCACATCAAGATCTTTCTGACAACACTATGAGACTAGAAATCAACTGCAAGAAAAAAAACTGCAAGAAACACAGATACTTGGAGACTAAACAATATGCTACCAAACAACCAATGGGGGACTTCCCTGGTGGCGCAGTGGATAAGAATCTGCCTGCCAATGCAGGGGACATGAGTTCGATCCCTGGTCCAGGAAGATCCCACATGCCATGGAGCAACTAAGCCTGTGTGCCACAACTACTGAGACTGTGCCCTAGAGCCCACGAGCCACAACTACTGAGCCTGTGTGCCACAACAACTGAAGCCCATGTGTCTAGAGCCCATGCTCTGCAACAAGAGAAGCCACCGCAATGAGAAGCCTGTGCACCGCAACGAAGAGTAGCCCCTGCTCGCCACAACTAGAGAAAGCCCATGCACAGCAACAAAGACCTGATGCAGCCAAAAGTGAAAAACAAACAAACAAACAAAAACAACCAATGGATCATTGGAGAAATCAAAGAAGAAATCAGGGCTTCCCTGGTGGCACAGTGGTTGAGAATCCGCCTGCCAATGCAGGGGACACGGGTTTGAGCCCTGGTCTGGGAAGATCCCACATGCCACAAAGCGACTGGGCCCGTGAGCCACAACTACTGAGCCTGCGCGTCTGGAGCCTGTGCTCCACAACAAGAGAGGCCGCGATAGTGACAGGCCTGTGCACCGCGATGAAGACTGGCCCCCGCTCACCGCAACTGGAAAAAGCCCTCGCACAGAAACGAAGACTCAACACAGACAAAAATAAATAATAAATAAATAAATAAAAAATTAAAAAAAAAAAAAAAAAACAAAGAAGAAATCAAAAAAACAAAACAAAACTGGAGGCATATGAAAACAATTCAAAATCTATAAGACACAGAAAAATAAGTTCTAAGAGGGAAGTATATAGCAAGAGAAGCCTACCTTAGGAAACAAGAAAAACCTCAAATAAACAACTTTAACCTTTCAC
This sequence comes from Balaenoptera acutorostrata, assembly GCF_949987535.1. NCBI lineage: Eukaryota > Metazoa > Chordata > Mammalia > Artiodactyla > Balaenopteridae > Balaenoptera > Balaenoptera acutorostrata. Next base: position 23,987,554 of record NC_080070.1, read on the forward strand.
CTAAAACAACTAGAAAAAGAAAAATAGGGAGTTCCCTGGTGGCCTAGTGGTTAGGATTCCAGGCTTTCACTGACATGGCCCCAGGTTCAATCCCTGATCAGGGAAACTGAGATCCTGCAAGCTGCACAGCCAAAAAAAGAAAAAAGAAAAATGAACAAAAACCATAGTTAGTAGAAGGAAAGAAATCAAAAAGCTCAGAGCAGAAATAAATGAAATAGAGACTAAAAAAAAACCAATAGAAAAGATCAATGAAACTAAGAGCTGGTTCTTTGAAAAGATAAACAAATTGATAAAACTTTAGTCAGACTCACCAGGAAAAAAAGAAAGCCCAAATAAATCAGAAATGAAAAAGAAGTTACAACCAACACCACAGAAATACAAAAGGGATTACTACGAACAATTATACACCAATAAAACGGACAACCTAGAGGAAATGGACAAATTTCTAGAAATGTACACTCTCCCAAGACTGAATCAAGGAAGACATAGAAAACATGAACAGACTAATTACCACTAATGACACTGAATCAGTAATAAAAAAAAAACTCACAAAAAACAAAAGTCCAGGACCAGACAGCTTCACAGGTAAATTCTACCAAACATTTAGAGAAGAGTTAACACTATCCTTCTCAAATTATTCCCAAAAATTGTAGAGGAAGGAATGCTTCTGAACTCATTCTACAAGACCAGCATACCCTGATACCAAAACCAGACAAAGATATCACAAAAAAAGAAAATTACAGGCCAATATCACTGATGAGCATAGATGCAAAAATCCTCAACAAAATATTAGCAAACCAAATTCAGTAATACTTTAAAAGGATCATACACCATGAAAAAAAAAGAAGGTAATGTTTCTCAATCCAGAAGTCAAGCTGTAAAGCTGTGGGGACTTCCCTGGTGTTCCAGTGGTTAAGAATCTGCTTTCCAGTGCAGGGGACGCACGTTCAATCCCTGGTCAGGGAACTAGGATCCCACATGCCTTGGGGAATCTAAGCCCACGTGCTGCAACTACAGAGCATGCATGCCACAACTAGAAAGCCCGTGCACTGCAACTACTGAGCCCCCATGCCACAACTAGAGAGAGAAGCCCATGTGCTGCAACGAAGAGCCCACACACCACAACGAAAGATCCCGCATGCTGCAACAAAGATCCCATGTGCCACAGCTAAGACCTGATGCAGCCAAAAAATTAAATAAATAAATAAATAAATAAATATTTTTAAAAGTTGTAAAGCTGTGATCCAGATAACTTATTTGTAATAATACTTAATACTTTTATAAATAAATTAAGTTCAAAGTTTTCTCAATTAATGCCACTTTCATTCTCATATTACATTCAATTTTATTGAGTGGGAGAGAAAGAAGTGACATACAGCCAGTCAGCCAGGAATTTTGCAAAACCAGTGGACTCAATTATACATGTTACAGCCTTAGTTGTGACAATTACAGATTATTATAGTGCCTGTGAGTTATTTTCTTTTTCTCATGCATAAATTCATAGTAATGATGGAAGCAAGGAGAGATGAAGAAACTAGGACAACTGCCTCTTCAGGGCTCAAGTAGCATGCTATGAACACGTTAGTAACCACACAAAACAAAATCACTTGTCCTAATCAAAGGGAAAGTGATGGCAAACAAATGTTACAAGTACTGTTCCTCCTAAAAATGTTTAAGATTTCCAAATTCTATGAATCTAATTGTTTTATAATAAAATAGAGGATAATAAGAATTTGTTCATACTTATTTGCTTTAATACCATCTATGAAATGATGACCTAGGGAAAAAAATTAAGATTGACTTTTCTAGGAATAAAGTTTCATTAAAAAAAAAAAAAAAACTGGCTTAGCCATAATTATTTATCATCAAAACATGACAGATTTTGTGACACTAAATGAATAATTTTACCACATGACCATAAATTCTTTTATGAGCACCCTCCCATCCTGCAAAAGTCTGTGGTTAGGTCACTAAAGGTAATTTAACAGCACAGGCTCTGGAGAAAGAATACATGATTTGAATCCTGGCTCTAACATTCACTAGTTGTGTAACCTTGGGCAAGTTACTTAATCTCTGTACTTCTATTACTTCATCTATGAAATAGGAGGATGATAATAATCCTACCTACTTAATAAGGTTGTGGTAATAAATTATATATATATTCCACATAAAAGCGCTCAGAACAGTGCCTACCATATGGTGGGTACTTAAAGTTAGTTTTGCATTACTGTCTTGCAAATTTTTTTTTAGGATTTTGTAAAATAAATGGATAAACTCTGGGGAATGTATGCTTGACGATGATGTAAATGTTCTTTGCCATTTATATTAAGGGAGAAAAGAACAGGTTGCGGGTGGGAGAAGATGCTTTTAAATGTTATTTATCTTCTAGCAAAGAAGTAAAAACAAAGATTCTGATTTATTCCTTTGAACAAAACTACAATGAAAAGACTCACTGGAAATAATGGGGTAAACAACTCCATGCCTTCTAACAAATAGCAATTAAATAACACTTACTTTTTAAAAACTCCTTTTTCTTTCACATTCATTAGAATATTTTTCACTGTTGTATTATCTTTTCTCAGATCAAGCAGGGAAGCCATACTTGACACTGTTCCTCTGTCATGTCTCTAAGATGAACTCATATTTTAAAATGTCGCTCAGAACACTCATTAATTCATTCATTCATTTAACAAACATTTATTGAAAGCCATGTGCTAGGCACCAGGGACACAAAGATGACTAAGACATGTCCTCATCTTCAAGCTTAGTCTATTAGAAGAACAAACATGTAAAATTATTAGGTAAGGAATAATGTACAATGATAACAGCAATGGATTGAAGCATATTAAAAAATGTTTAAATCTAGGCATTCATAATGATACCAAAAACAAAGCAAAACAAAAAACCCTAACTGGTCACCACTGGCAAATGCTAGTGAACCAATTCATTATTCTGAAAATTGTTGAATCAAAAGAAAGAATCAAGCATTCATCCTGACTTTCTTATATGAACTATACCACTGGGTAATCACATAGTAGATAAGGGAGAGTTTCTCTTTATGGAAGTATCCCATCTAATAAATAAAGAATAACAGATTAGAATATCACTATTTTGCAGCTCTTAATGATTTAATGGATCTAATAGCTACTGACATCATTAATAGCTACTGGCATCACAAAAAGAGAGTCAGTACCTCCTGATAGAAGTACTTACCGCTCTTGAAGAAGTCTGAGCAAACTTCTAAATTTAAGTACCAATTTAAAGGAAATGCAGAAGGGAAAGGAACATGCTAAAAGGCACCACAGAGATGTGATCAGCAAAATTCAGACTCAAGGAAACTCTACAAGACAAATGACTCAGTTTTTACAAGAAAAAATTACGAAAGAAAAAAAGAGAGAGAAAGAGATGGACAGTCTTAAAAGATAAATCAACCAACTGTACTGTACAAATTTATTTGCATCCCAATTCAAACACACTAGAAAAAAAATATATGTATGTGTGACACAAGTGGGGAAACGCAAACACTCACTGGGTTTTGATGCTATTAAAGCATTATTGTTAAATTTTTAAGTGTAAGAATGGAATTATGGTTATTTATTCAAAGCCCTTATCTTTTAGAGATGTATATGGTTATGTTTATAGATGATATTATAAAATGTCTAGAATTTGCATCCAATAATCTAGGGAGGAGGCAGGAGTGAGTAGGGGTAGTACTAGGTGGGTAATGGGGTACATATTTGACATTGTCTACTATAAAAAACATTAAAAAGAAACAGTAAAGATCAAAATAACATGAGAAAGAGAGAGGCTGACTGTATGTAAAGCACTTAGGCTGTACATCACAAGTACTACTTATAATTATTATAAAGCTTAAGGATTGGATTAGATGACCTCTCAGGTACTTTTCAATTCTGAAAAGTCTAAAATGTTATGACTAGATTATTTTTAAAGGTCATTTTTATCTCTTAAATTCTTTGGTTCTTCCCCAGGGATACGGCTCAATTTTCTTCTCCCACTGGTTAACAATATCACACAAAAACAATGAACAACAACTACTTTTAAAAAGCACATGAACTTGGGCTTCCCTGGTGGCGCAGTGGTTAGGAATCCGCCTGCCAATGCAGGGGACACGGGTTCGTGCCCTGGGCCGGGAAGATCCCACATGCCACGCAGCGGCTAGGCCCGTGAGCCACAACTACTGAGCCTGCGCGTCTGGAGCCTGTGCTCCGCAACAGGAGAGGCCGCGACAGTGAGAGGCCCGTGCATCGCGATGAAGAGGGGCCCCCGCTTGCCACAACTGGAGAAAGCCCTCGTACAGAAATGAAGACCCAACACAGCCAAAAATAAATAAATAAATAAATTAATTAATTTAAAAAAAAATAGCAGCTCTAAGAGAACAGAAGTAAAAAAAGAATTCTTAAAAAAAAAAAAAAAAAAAAAAAAAAAGCACATGAACTGGAACTGACTCCCAGTTCAATGCTTGGAGGTTTTGGCTATCCCACCCACCTCAATTCTGGAGTCTGGCTGTTCTACTGCTTAAATACTAGGTTAAACAGCCAGTACTGGTTAAACTCATGGAAAATTTTGCTTTATCCAATGGTGATAACTCCTATGCTTCTTTTATCCTACACATAAATAGTTTGGGAAGAGTGGTCCAGAACCCCATGGAGATAGTGAGGCACTTTCAGGAGGTGCCTGAGATCAAAAGTATTTTTGTGGTAATACTAAGATGATATTTTCCTTTTTCACTCTCATCTTGTAAGTGTACAGCAGCGGGGTTTTCCAGAGGATACATGATGTGTGGAAATACACCAGACCAAATGCAAAAGCAGATACAAAATTCAAGCTGTTTTTTAATGAAGCCAGATACCAAAGAGATTTGCAAAAATATAAAACAATGCCTTTTTTCTCACTAAATGTTTTCTTGTTTTGGAAAATATATTCTTTTTTTTTTTTTTTTCAGCCATGCCACATGGCACCAGGGATTAACCCCCTGCAGTAGAAGCATGGAGTCTTAACCACTGGACCGCCAGGGAAGTCTTCTTCATGAAAATGTTATTTATGTTAACATGTAATGGGCTGATTATTTTTCAAATAAAATATATACATATTTTTTTAATTTCTCAGTTTTAAATAAATAGTAACATGATGTATTTATTATTGTTATATTAAATAAATAAATAAATTTAAATTCTCAGCTTCAATTTCTAATATAGTAAATCGTGATGGATATAACCCTCTTACACAAAAGCTCTTTGGGATCCCCACATTTTAAGAGTACCATATGACCCAGCAATACCACTACTGGGCATATACCCTGAGAAAACCATAATTCAAAAAGAGACATGTACCACAATGTTCATTGCAGCACTATTTACAATAGCCAGGATGTGGAAGCACCCTAAGTGCTCATCGACAGATGAATGGATAAAGAAGGTGTGGCACATATACACAATGGAATATTACTCAGCCATAAAAAGAAACAAAATTGAGTTATTTGTAGTGAGGGGGATGGACCTAGAGTCTGTCATACAGAATGAAGTAAGTCAGAAAGAGAAAAACAAATACCGTATGCTAACACATATATATGGAATCTAAAAAAAAAAAAAAGGGTTCTGAAGAACCTACGGGCAGGACAGGAATAAAGACGCAGATGTAGAGAATGGACTTGAGGACACGGGGAGGGGGAAGGGTAAGCTGGGACGAAGTGAGAGAGTAGCATTGACATATATACACTACCAAATGTAAAACAGATAGCTAGTGGGAAGCAGCTGCATAGCACAGCGAGATCAGCTCAGTGCTTTGTGACCACTTAGTGGGGTGGGATAGGGAGGGTGGGAGGGAGGCGCAAGAGGGAGGGGATATGAGGATATATGTATACATATAACTGATTCACTTTGTTATACAGCAGAAACTAATACAACATTGTAAAGCAATTATACTCCAATAAAGATGTTAAAAAAAAAAAAGAGTATAAAGGGCTCCTGAGACCAAAAAGTTTGAGAACTACTGCACTAGAATACATAGAACTCTAATTATGTCTGTCACTACATCACCTTACATTCCATTTTATGCTGCATAGCCTCATTTCTCTCATTTCCACCCTACAAAGGACACTGCTCTAAAACTAGTTGGTTTGGTATACCTAAAATTTAAAATTTATGGGGGGGAGGTGTCCTGGTTTAAAGAGAGAGAGGATTACTGCTCACAATTATAAAAAGATATGAAGAATCCTAAGAATCACTTGGATTCTACAAGGTCAGGAAGAACATTTCCCTTTGGAGGGAGATTAGCACTTAGTCCAAGAACCTAAACTCTTTCTTTTGTAGTCTTTTTTCCTTTTCATTAAGACTTGCCAAAGTTAGAGTCCTCAATCCCAGTTCCCTGACACAATGGGAAGACTTTGGCAAAACCATGCTTCCTGGTCAGGGTAGGAAAGCTGGTCATCTCAGGACACAGAGAGCTGTTCATTTCCTTGCCTTGTGGATTCTCCATTAGGAACTCTATGCACTGATCTCTGCCCAATTCTTCTAACAAAAACCTGAAGTTTAATTCAGTTTAACAAAGTTGGGTGAGCTCTTGAAGAAATGACTCAAGGAAACCACAGATGGGAAAGAAAGAAAAGAATGAAGCCTTAAACATAGCTGATGTTAGCTGTAAATACATACAGACATACAATACATGCATGAGGAAGGCTATATACATAAACATATCAGGCAGGACACAGATATGAGAGAAAGAAAAGACGGTAGCCCTGAAGAGCTGATGCTGGCTATAAATACCTACTTACAAACATACGTATAAATGCAAATACCTAGAGTTGGCTGTCCCATCCTCTCACTAACCCTTGAGCAGCACTGGACTCCTCGAAATCATGTCTTCTAATCTTTTATACTCCAAGGCATTTTAACTGGATTTCACCTTTATAAAAATATTGTGGAAGACATCTGAAATTTGTCCACTTTCCTAGAGCTATAATTCTCTAAATTGATACAATAAAAACCGCACTACTCCAATTTGAAGAAAAAACCACTCCAGAAACTAATGATTTGAATTTTCTTTTCTTTTTTCTTTTTTTTTTTTGGCCGTGCCACGCAGCTTGTGGGATCTTAGTTCCCCGACCAGGGAATGAACCCAGGCCCTCAGCAGTGAAAGCATGGAGTCCTAACCATTGGATCACCAGGGAACTCCCTGAAATTTCTATTTCATGATATACTTACCTGCTATGAAAAAAATTTCTTTAAAAAACTTTTTTCATTCCCACTCCTTTTCAATTAATCAACAATTGCATACTGAACATAGAGGGGAAAAAAAAAAGCAAGAGTTAAAGTGATAACCTAGAATCCTATCCTCATGCTCAGAAAGGTGAGAATCACACTGCTACAGAACAAGTCTCCATACAGATATTCCAAGCTTTTTCTATCCCAACTAGAGGTTGAATTTTCCTATTCCTCACTTTTGTCAGATGACCCTACTTCCTCTCTGAGAAGACTGGTAAGCTCTCTCATCTTAACTTCAGATTCACTCTCTACTCAAAATCAACCCCAACCCCTTATTTTTCTTTCCTTTATTACGTCTATCAACAGAATTCATGTCCTTCTCAATTCCCTTAAACTATTCAACTAGAACACAGTCTTCCTGCCACAGGAAATCTTGAAAATAAATTATTTATAATAAAATAGTATTCAAATTAAAAAATTCATTAACCAGGCTAGAGGACAGTGCTTTTTTTTTTTTTTTTTTTAAATGACTCCATTGTGGAAAGGTTTAAAGATATTTAAATGGTTTTAATATTTGGATCTCTGTTTTGTTTTTTAAAGCCTCAGGATGTCTCTTTATTCTATTTGTGGGAGGTTTCTTTCCTGAGGTCACAAGATCAAATTAGACCAGATTAGTAGACTGGTTTTAAAGTAAAACATGACCACCTGATGCTATTTGGAAGCTAATATGAAACAAGATAGTGATATGAATTCAGGTCTCAGGGCCTGAATACAAGAAGTATTACAAGAAGTATACAAGAAGTATTGCTCTAGTCATAAAATAACAGAACATAATAAATCTTTTTGTTTTAAAGATAACCAGTGAATGCTACTAGAATCAAAGCAAAAGGAATTACCTAAAAAACACCTGAAATATAAAACTTTAATCTCCTGAAATGTTTGAGAAGAAGGTGAAGTTTAACCCAAGTCTGGAAAATTCTAATCGCTACCTTACCTTTGACAAATATACCTGCTTGGTTTATGTATTTATCACAAAACATTTTAAGTACACTAAAAAGTATAGAAAATAGGGGACTTCTATTTCCAGCCAATATGGGGTAACATGTAAAGGATTTACGCACCTGCCTCAAGAAACAAAAGAACAGACAAAATATATGAAACAACGGTTTTGAAGACACTGCTCATCAGACTATGAATGAAGGACAGTGATGCCCGAGAGACAGGAAATAAGTGAGGTGAGTTCTATGAATACCTCAACTTACTGCCTTGAGACTATTTTCAGGGCATAGGTCAGGGAGCAGGAACCCAGACAGAGCCCAGCAGACTATCTCAGCTGAGGAGATGGAGCTGAGACTTGGCAGGACAGAGTGCTGGAGAAGAGAGGCTGTACAGACAGAACACTCTGGAGATAGGTATTCAGTATACCCTCAAGAATTCAGCAGAGTACTGATCAGTGATTGCATGTAAGGAACCATTCAAAGGAGTTAAGAGGGTACACTAACTGGCACTCAAACAGAATAGGAATAATGCCTGTTCCTACGAACCAGAATGGAAAACCCCATAATTTACAGAGCACTGGGTAGAGTATTCAGAAGGGTCTTGGAGAAATAATTACCCTAGATGGAAAACTGCTCTGGCTCCACCTAACAAATCCTAAAAGCAAGACCAGGAAGGGTCAAGCTGTATCAATAACTTAACTGTGATACAAAACAAAGAAAAAGAAAAAGACTCAGTATCCAACAAGGTAAAACTCTGGAAAAATGTCTGGAATCTAAGCAAGTTTACCAGACATGTAAAGAATCAAGAAGATATGACCCATAAAAGGAGAAAAATCAGTCAGCTGAAACCAACACAGAATTGACATAAATGTTAGAATTAGCAGACAAGGGAATTAAAACAGTTATTATATGTGTATTCTATATTCAAAAAACTACATAGAAATATGTAGAATATTTCTTTAAGGAGAAAGACTATACCAGATGAAAATCTCAATCTGTACAAAGGAATGAAGGGTACCAGAAAGAATAACTACATGAGTACTTATATAGGTTTTTTCTTATTATTTAAACTCTTTCTGAGATAGTTTACTGTTGATATGAAATGGCATGGGGTTCATAATAAAAGGAGAAAATGTATGACAAAAATAGCACAAAGCCTGAAAGGAAAGAAAGGGGAGTATTTCTTCTATTGTCTAAGAACTATTGTAAACTTCTTTTTTTAGTTTATTGTAAACTTTTTATACTGTAGGTGAGGTGGTATAACATCATTTAAAGGCAAACTGTGATAAGTTGAAGATGTATACTACAAGTCAGATTTAAAGCAGCCAGTAAAACAAAACAAAACAAAAAGCAGCCAACAAAGGAATAAAAGAGAATGATAAAAAATAATGAATTAATCCAAGATAAGACAGAAAGAAAAAATTGTAACTAGAACAGATGGGACAAATATAAAACAAATAGCAAGATGGTTGGTTTAAATCTAACCATATCAAAAATCACTTTAAATATAAATGGTTCAAAAAAGTCAACTGAAAAACAGATTGTCAAATGAATTAGCAAAGCAAATCTCAACTATATGCTATATACACTTATTAGAATGGCTAAAAATAAAGACTTGTGATACCAAATGTTGACAAGGATGTGGAGGAATTCAAAATCTCCTATACTGCCAGTAAGATTGAAAAATGGCAAAACCACTCTGCAAAACAGTTTGGCAGTTTCTTAAACATACACTTATATGATCCAACTATTACACTCCTAGATATTTAACAAAGAGGAATGAAAGCAGATGTCTACAAACACTTCTACAGAAATGTTCATAGAAGCATTTATAATAGCCCCAAGCTGGAAATAACCTAAATGTCTGTCAATAGGTGAAAAACAAAGTGTGGTCTAGCCATACAATGGAATACTACTAAGCAATGAAAAGGAATGAGCCTTTGACTACTCACAATATGAATGAATCTCAAAAGAGTGATGCTTAGTAAGTGAAGCATAATGTTCCCCACCCTCAAAAAAGAGCATATACTGCATGATTACATTTATATAAACTTCTAGAAAATGCAAACTCATCTATTGTAACATAAAACAGATCAGTGATTGCCTAGGGATGAGGTTAGGTGGTGGGAAGGGGCAGAAGACTTTAGGGGTGATGGATATATTCTTTATCTTAATTGTGATGACAGTTTCATGGTTGATTACCTACGTCAAAATTTTTCAAATTGTACACTTTAAGTATATGCAGTTTATTGTATGTCAATTATACTTTTATCAAACTTAAAAAAATTCCGTCTGTGCCTCTTTTCTATTGGGCAGATTTTTATTTATAATTGAATATGTTGAATGATTATAGGTTTATTCAGGTTTTTATTCCTTCCTGAGTCAGTTTTGGTAAGTTAGTTTTATTTCTAATTTCTATTATTATTTCTTCTTTGACCTATGAGTTACTTAGAGAATGCTTTTAAATTTCCAAATAAATAAAGTTATTTTGATCATTGTTTGGTTTAATTTCAATCTTAACTGAAATGAATAAGAGAACATAGTCTGCATAACACCATTCACTGGTTTTGTTGAGACTTGCTTTATGAATTCAGTATGCATTCAATTTTTTAAAAACTACTTAAAAAGAAAGTATATTCTCATGTATTATGTGCAGGGCTCTGTACAGGCCCACCAAATCAAACTTGTTAGTTGTTTGTTCAACTCTTCTCAAATTTTTTGTCTGTTTGACCATCAATTATTGAAAAAGATATTAAAATTTCCTGCTTTGTAGATTTATCTTTTTCTTATAATTGTATCTCTATATTTTCTTCCTGTATTCTCTCTATATACTTTGTATTCTATCTGTATTCTATCTATATATATTTTGAGGCCATAGTATCAAATGCATACTGATTTGGAATTATTATAGCTTCCTGGTTAATTATTCCTTTTATAATATTTTGTGATGATTTTTAACTATAATAATAATTTTTACCTTCAAGTTAATTTTGCCTACTATTACCCTGCTATACCAACTTTCTTTTAGAATATGTTTTTCCATACCTTTACTTTCAATCTCTCTGATTCCTTATGTTTTATTAGGTATGACTTTTATAAACTGCATAGAGCTAGATTATTTTCTATTTAATCTGACAATGTTCCAATTATCTATTACTGCATAAAAAAAAAACTACCCCCAAACAGTGGTAAACAATGATCATTTATTATTCTCATGATTATGTGGGCCAGAAATTATAGTAGGGCACAGCTAAGACAGCGTGTCTCTGATCCGCAACGTCTGGGACCTCAGATGGGATGGATGACTTGAATGGATGAAGATGGTTGGGATGTCTCAAGAGGAGCTATTTGTCTGGGACCTCAGTTCTTCTCTCCAGATGATGTTAGCTAGGGCTGGACTGTCCAACATGGTTCCTTCACACTCACAAAGCTGACAGTTAGTTGATGCTGGCTGTTTGCTGGTAGCTCACTGGGGCTAACCAGGGCCTACATGTGTCCTCTCCACTTGGCTTGGGCTTCTCACAGCATGATGGCTGGGTTCTGAGAGCAAGTATTCCAAGAGGCATACATAGGCAGAAGCTGCAGGACTTCTTATGACCTAGCCTCAGAAGTCCCATTCAATTGGCCAAGCAAGCCACTAAAGACAGCCCAGATTCAAAGGGAGGAGAGAAATGGACTCCACCTCTGAATGGCAAGAAGGGAAGAAATCGACAATGGCCACTTTGGAAGCAAAGCTACCACAAACCACCCTCTGGCCCCAACAAGTCCCTCCCACATGCAAAATACACTCACCCTCTCCTAAGACCTCCAAAAGTCTCATCTGATTATGGCATCAGCTTGATGTCCAGAATCTTGATATCTAATTCAGGTCCAGATGTGATTGAGGTTCCTCAGATGCAGTTCCTCAGGTACAGCTACTGGAGTATAATTCCTCTTGATCTGAATAAAGAGACAAATTATCTGCTCCCACACACTCAACATACAAATGTACAATAGTGAGACTGACTCAGGATAACCACAATAAACACTCTCATTTAAAATAGGAAAAAAAGGGGGAAGGAACAGGAGACACATAGCAGTTTTTTTCCACAGCAATTCTGTAATTTAATCAGACAAATATCACCAGTTTCTTGGTTACAGCTCAGCCCTACTCCCTGAGAGTGATTCTTCAAAACTCTTGGCTCCACCCTGAGTTATCCTTCCTTTAACATAAAAGATGGTTAATATTTGCAGGGGAGTAGCCTTCTCAGCCTATGGTATATGGTTGGGAAGTCCAAAGGCCTATTTTTACTTTTAATTGTCTCTGTTCCTTTTGCTCCATGCTGAAGCTGCTGCAATTAGTACACACAATTTATTAAAAATCTTGCAGATTTCCTATGAATCCTATAGGAAGTTCACTCCAGTAGACAGAGCCATACCCACTTTCTCTCTTTCAATTTCTGTGTAAGCTACTGTAAGAAAACACCCTTAAAATCCTTAGAAGCCCTATTGTTTAACTAAGAGGGTCTAGGAGGTATTCCCTTAAGATCTTTAGACATCTTTTTATCTAGCTGAAAGTTTGTATGAGGCACTGCTTTAAATCTTTCCGAAGTCTTAACAAAGGGATTTACAGTTGCATTCTTGAGGTCTTTACTTTGAGGTCATGTTTCATTGGCAGCATGTTGAATTTTATCTTTACTCTGAAGCCATTTCTTTAGAAGTCATTGGCTATCTGGAGCAACTAGGGATGAGAAAAAGTTTTATTTCCTAACATAACAGATCCTGGGTTAGAAATATTTCCCCTCTAAGTTCTGCTTAAAAACTGACTAGTTCATTTTTTAGCTCATTCATCTCTGTATTTTTACCTTATCATAGGCAGATAGAAGTAGCTAGGTAACACTTTTCAGCATTCTGCCTAGAAAACTCTTTAGACAAAATGAATTCATTAGATACATTTTCTATCTTCCATGTTACCACATGTGACAGTGTTAACAAACCTTGTACCACCATCACCACATAACAAAGGTTCCCTTTTATCCAGCCTCCTGTAATACTTTTCTGTGTTTCAAGCCTTCACTAACAGTCTCCTCAAGGTCCCTCCAGCTTCTACCCACTGCCAAGTCCCAAAGCCAATCCATATTTTAGGTTACAGCAGCACCTCACATCCAGGTACCAAATTCTATTTCAATTATCTATTGCTATAAACAAACTACCCCAAAGCTTACTGGCATAAAACTACAACTATTTTATTATGCTCATAATTCTGGGGGTCAGGAATTCAGACAAGGTACAGTAGGGATGGTTTGTATCTGCTCCACATCTGGGGCCTTAGGTAGGGTGGCTCTAATGGCTGATGATGGCTAGATTGGGTCCGTATGCCTGGCGTCTGGGTTTTTCTCCATATGATGTCTGCTGGGACTGGAATGTCCAAGATGATTCCTTCACTCACTCACATGGCTGGCAGCTGATGCTGGCTGTTGGCTGGGAGCTCAGCTGGGCCTTTCCATCTGGCTTGGGCTTTTCACACATGACAGCTAGGTCCCCAGATTGCGTGTTCCATGGGAGAACATTCCAGAAAAGAATGTTCAAAAAGGCTAGATGGAAGCTGCAAAACTTCTCATGACCTAGTCTTGAAAGTCCCAGAATGTCACTTCTGGTACATTCTATTGGTCATACAAGTCACTAAAGCCAGCCCAGATTCAAGATGAATGGAAGAATAAACTCCACCGGTATGTGGGAGGATGGCACACATGTCAGCCATCTTGGAAACATGATATAACAGTCTTAACTGGTAAGTGTAATTCATTTACTTTAGTATGATTACTGATGCATTTGGATTTATTTCTACCATCTTTTACTGTGTTTTTTATTTATCCTATATTTTCTACTATATTTATCACATTTTTGATCCCTGCTTTCTTTTACATTGAACAAGTATACAAATCATAAGCTTAATAAATTATCACAAAGTGAAACAACCATGTAACTACCACCAAGGTCAAGGAATGTAATGTTACCACTACCCTAGAAACCGCCCCTTTGCCCACTGCCTAATCACTATCCCTTACCTCTTCCTCAGAGATTACTATCATGACTTCTAATACCTTATGTTAGGGGTTTTAGCTTTACATAAATGAAATCATATAGTATATACTCTTTTGTGTCTGGCTTCCTTCATTCAGCATTATCATTATTCAACCATGATATTGTGCATACCAGCAATTTATTCATTTCCATTGCTTTACAGTATTCCATTGCATGAATATACCACAATTTATCCATTCTACCATTGACATTGTCCATTGAATTTTAAATTTCAATGATTATATTTTCTAAAGTTCCATTTTTCAAAAAAAGTCTTTAGGACCCCTTTAGCTGTGGGAATCCTGTGTGGCTTACATTGAAGATATTCCTATAGAGAAGTTTTGCATTTGCTTCATCCTGATGCCAAGGGACTGTCACTAATTCAGGACTACTTCATATGTTAATTTCTTGGCTTTAGGTTCCCTGAACTGCAGAGAAAGAGGGACACTCTAAACCAAAGTTACAATAGGAGAAGTTCATGGTAACAAATTCTCAGAAAAAACTTTTTTACCTAGAGTTCATGCAGTGTGGATAAACTTCCTTGATATCTATGTCACTGAAGAGATGTTTTTCTACATCAGCTTTTCGATGATATGGCAACCTTTTGAGGAACTAGCTTTATGGGGGGAGGCAGGAAAGTCCCCTGTTCCTATATGGCTCTTAAAACTGAAACCTCTTATTTACCTAGGGCAGCCATAGTTTTAGCTTATGTACCTACCACTTTGGTTTTAAATACCCTCTTCACTTTTTCCCCTGAGGATTTTCCCTACTTTTTTCCCCCACAAGCTCAGCTATTGGATTTAAAATAATGTTTATTATATTCTATCTGGCATTTGACTAGGAATCTTTAGTGCGCTTTTCGCGTTCTATGAAATGTAAAGCATATGACAGGGAAAACAAAAAGGCCACAGGAAGCAAAATTCAAAAAGAGAATAAAGAAAAATTTCTGCTTTTTATCACAGGACAGGACAGAGCACTCACAGATCCAAGGTTATCTGCACCAAGAAGATTCTAACTAAGGGAATGTATATACTTTATTATCCTGTCTGAATCTCTTTGTGCTCTAGTGGTTAATCGAAGAGGACACCAGTCAAGCAGGTATACCAAGGCAGTTCTAAACACAACTGACATTACATTTGGAAGGCATAATCCTTCAATCAAGGTGATTATACTCTGAGGAAAGGTCTAAGGGAACTGAAAAATGAAGTATTAAGATATACCTAATAGTCTCCTAATGGGCTTCATCTTCTTTTCAGTAACTTTGGCTTCTACCAAGTACTGTATAATTACATGAGTCTGCAGGAATAAAGAGGACCTCAGTAAAAAACTTTCCATCA
Source organism: Balaenoptera acutorostrata (assembly GCF_949987535.1). Classification (NCBI taxonomy): domain Eukaryota; kingdom Metazoa; phylum Chordata; class Mammalia; order Artiodactyla; family Balaenopteridae; genus Balaenoptera; species Balaenoptera acutorostrata. Next base: position 24,003,172 of record NC_080070.1, read on the forward strand.
GTAGTGTAAGTAAAAACACTATTCAGTTAGGAAGTGAGTAGCCAGGGGAGAAAACGGAAATAAGAAACAGTAAATGAAATTCAGACACTAGGACAATATCAACAAAGAATATCTTTTAATATCCATAAAGAAATCCATGTAATATTACAAATTATTTGATATATACTATGTACAAAGCCTTGTATTAAATGATAGGATACAAATATGAATTAAGAATCAAGCAAATTTATCACACAAGACAGAGCTATAAACTTTATAAACTTTAAAGTGACCTCTAAAAATATGGAAACACAAAAAGAAATCATTTAGGAAGGAAAAACCTTTAAAAGTTAAGAAGTATACTTGTATTGTATGATCCCATTTATATGAAGTGTCCAGAATTGGCAAATCTATAGAGACAGAAAATAGATTAGTGGTTGCCTGGAGATGGCATGGGGGGTGGAGTGGGAGGAGTAGGGAATGACTACTGCAAGGTTTCTTTTGGGGATACAGAAAATGTTCTAAAAGTAGATTATGGTGATGGTCACACAACCCTGTAAATATTCAAAAAACACTGAATTGTACACCTTAAATCAATGAACTTTATGGTATAAAATTTTACCTCAATAAAGCTATTAAAAAAGAGAGGTCTATCTATTTTCGAAAAGCTAGAACATCCTACCAAAAGAGAAATTCAGCTCTCCAAGCAATATTCAAGCCCTTTTTTATTTGTTTGTCTATTTAAATAAATGAAAGATTGAAGCCCAGCATTAATGCTGTCTCCAAAGAAGAATAAACCCTACCAAAATTCCCTAATGCCTCCTTCAAAGTTATAGCTTTTTAATACATAGGTTTTTTCCACCTGGTTATACCACAATACTCTGTCAAGATGAACTTCTTTAGGGTCTAGCTGATAAAAACAAGATCCTCAAGATAGCATAGGAATTTAAAAATCATCCCACAACTGCCAAAATTCAGACTTGGAAATTACTAATTTAAATTAGAACTTAGAGTAAAAGGGGAGTAGATTGAAATAGCAAGTTTGTCTAAAAAGTCTTCAAAAGAAATTATTCTCGGACTTCCCTGGCGATGCAGTGGTTGACAGTCAGTCCGCCTGCCGGTGCAGGGGACATGGGTTCAAGCCCTGGTCTGGGAAGATCCCATATGTCACGGAGCTACTGGGCCCATGCGCCACAACTACTAAGCCTGCGCTCTGGAGCCCGCGAGCCACAACTACTGAGTCCGCAAGCCACAACTACTGAAGCCTGTGCACCTAGAGCCCGTCCTCCGCCGCAAGAGAAGCCACCGCAATGAGAAGCCTGTGCACCACAACAAAGAGTAGCCCCCGCGCACAGCAACGAAGACCCAACGCAGCCAAATAAGTAAATAAATAAAAATTTAAAAAATAAAAACAATGGCATAAAAAAGACCCCAAATCTCAAAAAAAAAAAGAAATTATTCTCACTTTCACTTTCTCTAGACATTTCCCCTCATCAATTTTTTCTTAAAATAGATAATTTGATACTTTCAGTGGTTTTTCTCCCATGCTGTAAGGACTGTGAAATAAATAGGAAGTGGTACTACCATTCATCCAATCATGCAAGACTAAAAACTTATCTTCCTCTCATAACACAGAGCATCCACCTCAACACACAAATGTCACCAAATTCCATCACTTCTATCATCTTAATATTTCTCTTATTACAGTTCCTCTTCTCTATATCCTGTCTTAGGTCAGGTCCTTATCCTCTCTTACTTAGATAACCACAACAGCCTGACAGTTCTCTTTGTGTTTAATACTAGCCTCACCCCCACCTGCAATGTATTATCCATACTACCGTTCAAATCTAATAAGACTAAAGTGAACTCAATAAACTGGAGGGCTTGCTTGCTTGCGCATGCGCACACACACACAAACACATTCTCTGTCTCCCTCCCACTCTCCTTCCCTCCCTTTAAACTAAATTGATATTTTATTTTATTTTATTTTATTTATTTATTTATAAGTTCATTTATTTATTTTTGGCTGCGTTGGGTCTTCGTTGCTGGGCACAGGCTTTCTCTAGTTGTGGCGAGCGGGGGCTGCTCTTCGTTGTGACGCGTGGGCTTCTCACTGTGGTGGCTTCTCTTGCTGCGGAGCATGGGGCTCTAGGGGAGTGGGCTCAGTAGTTGTGGCACCCGGGCTTAGTTTCTCTGCAGCATGTGGGATCTTCCCAGACCAGGGCTCTAACCGGTGTCCCCTGCATTGGCAACTGGATTCTTTTTTTTTTTTTTTTAATTTTTTTAAAGTACATTTTTTAAAAATTAATTAATTTATTTATTTATTTTTGGCTGTGTTGGGTCTTCGCTTCTGTGCGAGGGCTTTCTCTAGTTGTGGCAAGTGGGGGCCACTCTTCATCGCGGTGCGCGGGCCTCTCACTATCGCGGCCTCTCTTGTTGCGGAGCACAGGCTCCAGATGCGCAGGCTCAGTAGTTGTGGCTCACGGGCCCAGTTGCTCCACGGCATGTGGGATCTTCCCAGACCAGGGCTCGAACCCGTGTCCCCTGCATTGGCAGGCGGATTCTCAACCACTACGCCACCAGGGAAGCCCCGGCAGGTGGATTCTTAACCACTGTGCGACCAGGGTAGCCCTACTAAATTGATATTTTAAATTAAATTACTATTTTCTGTTCATGTCACTTTATAACCCATTTTTTGTTTTCACTTAAAACATAATGGTCATTTACCTTTTTTATTAAGTATCCTTGTGCAACATAGTTTCTGATGGCTGAATATTATTACATAGAATATTAATATTATTCTATGGATATACCATATTTTACTATGTCTTCACAACATAAATAATATTTTCATGCTGTACTAGTAAACAAAAAAGTTTCTCTTTAGGAGTTCCCTGGTGACCTAGTGGTTAGAACTTGGCGCTTTCACTGCTGTGGCCCGGGTTCAATTACTGGTTGGGAACTGAGATCCTGTAAGCCACACTGCATGGCCAACCCCCCCACAAAAAAAAAAAGAAAAAGAAAAAAAAAGTTTCTCTTCAACATTTTCTTTTGCTTCTCTTTCCTTTAAAACCTATTTATATCTAAAATTAAAACTATGCTATTTTTGTTAATATAAAACAAAATCATCTTTGTTTCACATCTTTTATAGCATTTATGGTATTTATTACATTCTAATTTGAGAAGTTATTATGTGATTTATTAATTCCACTCTATTATAACCCTCTGAATGTATGTACTATATCTTATTCAGCTTTGGATGCCTCTCCCCAACAATATCTACCCCAGCATCTAACTCAGTATCATACTTAAATTAGATACTCAATGATATGAGTGATATATCCAGATAGAGTTACCCTGATAAAAACATTATGTCCATTATGCTATCTAGATCTCTGTGAGATGACACTTTAGTTCAGGGCTCTTCCAAGGTATGATTCCTTAGCATTTCCTGTGATTCTGAGAGTTACTCCTATTATCTTTATAATATCCTCCCCCCACCCACCCCTTTCCTTTTTTGCTTAAGTCAATTTGCAACCAAAGAAACCTAAGTGATAAAGGCTGGAACACTTTGTAATTGCTCAACAGACATTTGTTTGTTGAGCAAAACAGTGAGTGAACATACTGAAAGCCAGTTAAATACGCAGTGAGAAGGAAGAAAAGGATACAGGGATATACTGAAACAGGAAGATACTCACTACACCTACAGTAACTCACCTTACCAATACAATTAGCTTCATTTTGGACAACTTTTCACTATTGCTCCCATCCTTATAGTTGTTCTGGCCAGTGGCTTTGAAGTCATCCTTAACGCCTCACTTTCTTTCAAACACTCATTAAATGCATTCACATCTCCTGTTTGCTCTACCTTCGATATATATGCAGAATCTAACCACTTCTCCCATCTTCACAGGTATCATCTGGTCCAAACTATCATCATCTCTCATTTGGTTATTGCAATGACCTCCCAATTGGTCTCCTTGCTACTACCCCAGACCCCCTTCAGTCTATTCTCAACTTTGCAACCAGAATGATATTGTTAAAACTTAAGTCAGATCATGTCCCTCTGCTCAAGACTTTCCAATGGTTTCCTATCGCACTTAGATCAAAAGCCAAAGCCTAAAATCCTTAATATGACATATTAAGACCATACGATCTTTCTTACTTATCTGCTAGTCTCATCTCTACAACTCCCCCTCTCTTTCTCTACTCTAGCCACACTGGCCTCTTTGCTATTCCTTAAAATTGCCTGGTAGACACCCCCCTCAGAAGCTCTGCACTTGCCATACTCTGCCAGAACATTACTTCTTCACTCTCTTATATCAATAGAAAGCAGCTCCTTTAAGTTCATGCCATTCAACTGTATCATCTCTTCCCCTCCTAGTTACTGCCATCTACTAAATTCCTCTCTCTCATTCTAGTCATCCTAAATTCCACCACTCACCTGGGTTTATTAGATAACAGGTAAGTGGAAGTTGTTGGGTGGGACTTCTGGAAAAGAGGTTGTTTTTTTTTTGCTTTTGCCCTACCTCCTTCTTTCTGGTTATAATTTGGAAAGCATGCATTGAGCTCCAACAGTCATCTTAAACCATAAAATTGTCCCTAAGGATGGAAGCAGCACACTAAGAATGATGGAACAAAATGAGTTGGGGCCCTAAGAGTCTGGGTCCCTAATCTTTGGGGAGCTACCACACCAACCTTATAATGCTTATCTCTGTATTTCTTTATAAGTTAAATATCGTACATACATTCTGAGGGTTACAGTTGAGTAGAATTAATAAATCATGTATATAACTTACTCAGAATGTATAAATACCATAAATGCTGCAAAAGATTTGAAACAATGATGATTTTATATGAACAAAGATAGCATATTTTATGAGAAAACAAACCCATGAGCATATAAGCCATTGTTATTGGGGGTTAGTGTCATACGAAGCTGAATCTAATTCTAAGTAGCATAGTTTTTCCAGTGCACATTGCCCAGGGTTCTGTTAATAAAGAAGTAGAAACTGGACATTGAGTAGACAACTTAGAAGTTCTGCAACACTGGGTGATTTCAATAATTCATGGGTGGCCCATTAAGACCTTGGTCTTCAAGTTTCTTTATCTTATCTCTAATGATGTTCTCCTCCATTTTACCTCAGTTAACCGCTGCCAAGGTCACACCCCAAATCTTATCAACGCTATAAATTGTTCCATCTCCAAAACAGCTAATTTGTATATCCTGCTCTCAGACTTCTCCTTTTAGCTCACTTATTTAATTACTCTTACTATGACCTCACATTGACTTTAGCTCACTGATCCTTCCTGATCCTTCTACTTTCAATCTTTTGGCCATCTCCTTTATGCCCTTTCCTTCTTATTCATAATTCTTTATCCTTACATTCCATAAATCATCATTTTAATAATACTCCTTACATCCTCTGGGCTCCATACCAGTATACCCAATTTGTCTACTAGCAATCTCCATTTAGATGTCCCACAGACACCTCAAAGTCAACATGTCTAAAATTAAGATATCTTCTCCCACCACCTGTTTTACCTCCTAGGTTGGTGAATGGCACCACCATCTACCCAAATGTCCTAACTGGCCATAACTCTCTTCCCTCTCTTTCACTCCTCCCCACAATAATCAGGGCCTGATCCTACCTCTGGAGTAACTCTGAAAAAATCCATCTTTCCAATCCCAATTCCAGGCCTCTAGTTTGTGCTTCCATATCTGAAACAGATTACTTACCATTCTTTTTTGCATAAGGTACTGTTCTTCCTGCTTCTACTCTGATGCATTCTCCCCATTCTCCATACTGCATACAAAGTAATCTAAAATGCAAATCCAATCATGGCACTCTCCTATTAGCTCAGAGATACAAAGGAAAGTTTCAGGAGCCATGGCAGCACAAGGGAGTGCAGAGACTAAAGTTGCCAGGACATTTTCTGGTCTCTTATCTCTCTGCACACTACTAGCTTCATTCCCTCAGGTTACTTTAAGTCACTGGGAACGTGGTCAGCAGCAGCTCCAGGGTAATCCCAGAAAGTAAAGAAATACAATTTGATATATGCAAATAGATTCCATTTTTATTCAAAATATTCACTGCCCCTCCCTGGTGGAGGATTAGACATTCCTGTCCAGTTGATGTCAGGCTTGGGCATGTGACTTGCTTTAGCCAATGAAATGTGAGGAAATGATACATTCCGCCTCTGAACAGAAGCTTTCAGAGCAATGGTATGGTTCTACCAAGTCTCATTTTCCTCTACCACAAGGGCAGCGTCTCAGATAAGAGCTGCATCTCTAGCCTTGGTCCTGGAAGAGAGCCACATGACAGATACGCAACATGAGCAAAAACTAATCTCTTGTTATTATAAGCCACTGAAATTGGGGAATTATTTGTTACCACAAGATAATCTAGCCTAAACTGATTTATACAGTATATCATAGGAAGGACTCTGGCCTGGTTTTGATGACATGCTCTGCTTAAAACCCTTTAAGGACACTCATGTGCCTACTGGAGTCCAAATTCCAGCATACAGTAGTTATAAAGGTCCTTTCTGATATGGTCCTAACTTGTCTCTCCAGCCTCATTTCTTGGGACTCCCCTTTATATTCCATATTCTAACCATACTGGCCTATTTTAAGATTTCTCAACACATAATGTTGGCCTTTAACTTCATGTATTTGTACATGCTGGTCTTCATAAAAAGAATGTTATTCTTCCTATCCCACCCCAATCAACCCAAAATGTCTATACTTCCTTCAAGAATCCACTTAAACAGAATTTCCTCTGTGGAGGCTCATATAAACCTGCCTCCATTAAACAAAATTGGTTGCTCTTTCCTGCACCACAGGATTTTGAACATCCTCTAGCAGCCCTTACCTTGCTATTCTGTAAAAATTTACATTTATCTTTCCAACTTTTCTTGAAAGAAAAGACCTTGTCTTATTCATCTTTGGAGTCCAAGAATCTAATGCAGTGCTTGGCACATAATAGAGGATCAATATAAGTTTATGAAAAGTGCTAACATACAGTCTTTTTCCAGCAAAGTTGTATACAAAAAGATGAGACAGGCCCTTCTACCATGTTAAAAGATAATACAAAAAATCGAATCTATTCCACTCTTATTTTGCTTCCATTTTCTTTATCAAGAATAATCCTCCAAAAAAAAAAAAAAGAATAATCCTCCATATTGGAAAGAGCACAACACATACAGTTAAGAGGAAACCGAAGCCTGAGATAGAAGAAAAGATAATAAAAGAGCATCTAGTAGCTTTTTAGTGTTCAAATCTCTATGACCAGATAAGTTATAGCCTAAGACATTGAGATCTCCATGATATCTCACGGAAAATACAAGAGACACTAAAAGACTAGAAACAAGAAAATTCTATTGCAATTTTCTCAATTTCAAATGATAAATAAAAGACCAGATTCTAAAAACTACAGATTAAGAATTTAACAAGGTTTCTCACACCATATACAAAAATAAACTCAAAATGCATTAAAGATTTAAATATAAGACTTGAGGGACTTCCCTGGCGGTCCAATGGTTAAGACTCCACACTTCCAATGCAGGGGGCGCGGGTTCGATCCCTGGTCAGGGAACTAAGATCCCACATGCCACACAGTGCAGCCAAAAAAATAAAATAAATATGACTTGAAACCATAAAACTTCTAGAAGAATACATAGGCAGTACACTCTTTGACATTGGTCTTAGCAATATTTTTTCAGATGTCTCTTCAGGCCAGGGAAACAAAAGCAAAAATAAACAAACGGGACTATATCAAACTAAAAAATTTTTGCACAGCAAAGGAAACTATCAACAAAACAAAAAGACCGCTTACTGAATGGGAGAAGATATTTGCAAGCAAAATATCTGATAAGGGGTTAATATCCAAAATACATAAAGAACTCATGCAAGTCAATATCAAAAACAAACAAACAACCCAATTAAAAAATGGGCAGAGGGACTTCCCTGGTGGCGCAGTGGTTAAGAATCCGCCTGCCAATGCAGGGGGACACAGGTTTGAGCCCTGGTCCGGGAAGATCCCACATGCCTTGGAGCAACTAAGCCTGTGCACCACAACTACTGAGCCTATGCTCTAGAGCCCGCGAGCCACAACTACTCAGCCCGCACGCCACAACTACTGAAGCCCACGCGCCTAGAGTCCGTGCTCTGCAACAACAAGAGAAGCCACCGCAAAGAGAAGCCCGTGCACTGCAACGAAGAGTAGACCCAGCTCGCCACAACTAGAGAAAGCCTGCGCCCACCAAAGAAAACCCAACGTAGCCAAAAAATAGAGAAAGAAAGAAATTAAAAAAAAAAAAAAAAAAAAAAAGGTCAGAGGACCTGAATGACATTTTTACAAAGAAGACATACAGGTAGCTAACAGGAACATGAAAAGATGCTCAACATCACTAATCAGAAGGGAAATGCAAATCTAAACCACAATGAGATACCATCTTACACCTGTCAGAAGGCCAATATCAAAGACAATAAATAACAAGTGTTGGTGAGGATATAGAGAAAACAGAACCCTCATGCACTGCTGGTGGGAATGTAAATTGGTGCAACCACTATGGAAAACAGTCTGGAGACTCCTCAAACATTTACAAATAAAACTACCATATGACCCAGCAATTCCATTGCTGGGTATTTATCCAAGGAAAACAAAACACTATTTCAAAAACATATATGCACCCCTATGTTCACTGCAACATTATTTACAATAGCCAAGATATGGGAGCAACCTAAGTGTCCAACAGATGAATGGATAAAGAAGATGTGGTATATACATACAATGGAATATTTCTTATCCATAAAAAAGAATGAAATCTTCCCATTTGCGACAACATAGATGGACCTAGAAAGTATTATGCTAAGTGAAATAAGTCAGAGAACGACAAATATTGTATAATTTCACTTATATGTGAAGTCTAAAAAACAAAACAAACACACATAACTAAACAGGAACAGTCATACATACATAAAACAGATGGTTGCCAGAGGGCAGAAGGGGTGGGGAAAGGAGAGAAATAGGTGAGGCAGATTAAGAGACAGAAACTTTCAGTAACAAAATAAATGAGTCACGGGTATGAAATGTACAGTGTGGGGAATATAGGCATAATTATGTTATATCTTTGTATGATGATGACAGAGCAGACGGTAACTAAACTTGGCATGGCGATCATTTTGAAATGTATAAAAATATCAAGTCACCACGTTGTGTACCAAAAAATAACATAGTTTTGTGGGTCAATTATAATTCAAATACATACAAACAAACAAACTCATAGAAGAAGAGATCAGATTTGTACTTACCAGAGGAAAGGAGTGGAGAGAAGGGGAACTGGATGAAGGCAGGCAAAATATACAAACTTCCAGTTACAAGATAAACAAGGACTAGGGATGTACAACTTGATAAAAATAATTAACATTGCCAAACATTATATATGAAAGTTGTCAAGAGATAAATCCTAAGAGTTCTCATCACAAGGAAAAAAAATTTTTTTTCTATTTCTTTAATTTTGTATCCATATGAGTGCTGGATGTCCACTAAACTTATTGTGATAACCATTTCATGATGTATGTAAGCCAAATCATTATGCTGTACACCTTAAACTTATACAGTGCTGTATGTCAATTATTTCCAAATAAAACTGGAAGAAAAAAAAAAGAAGAGTTTAACAAGGATTCCCAGCAATATTATATGTCAGCCTACGGCAAAATAGGGAGGGGGTAAAGAGAGCACCAGAAGCCAGAATGGGTTCAATAAGAAAAAAATCATGCTAACCTAATTTAAAAACTACTAGACTGAGAGATCAGAGAAATAACATAGAGTAGGTCAAATACATCTCGTTGAAATCAAAACAAAGTTACTTATGTTCATCAGGTGACAGATTGAGAATAGGTTGATTATTAATCAATGGCTTGATATCAATCTGAATGGAAGGCTCTCATGTTGTCTCAGGGCTCTGTATTTGGCCTTACTTCAGTCAATGTTTATCAACACCTGGGAGATTTAAACAGTAGCTTATAAATTCTCCTAGTGATATAAACCTGGGAAGATTAGATGATACCATGAAAGTTGTAATCAAAAATCAAAAATATCTGAACAGATAGATAGAAACAATGGGGTGAAAATGCAAAATGAAATTTATCAAGGATAAATGTAAATGCATTTATCTAAACAAAAGTATGCTACTAGTAAGAAATCAATTTTAACATTAGTTGATAATTAGTTGAGAGTTTATTTGACGGTAAGCTCAAGATGAATCTTCAGTGTGAAAGTGTCAGCTTATAAACCTTACACAAATTCAGTTAATAAAATAACAGTATAGTGACCTGAACAGAGAAGAAAATCACTATAGGTCAGGTAACTTCCTGAGAATTATAATTTAGAATATGACCTCTTACAAGTGATAACTGACGACATATAATAGACTCAGAAGAGGATAACCAGGATGGGGGTAATGGGGCTGGCAAACTAAATCATATGAAGAAAAGAACTAAGAGAATCAGGAATGATTTCCACAGAGATGAGATCTGAGGTAGGAAAAGTAAATCAGAACTGTTTCTGGGGGACTTCCCTGGCGGTCGAGTGGTTAAGAATCGGCCTTCTAATGCAGGGGATGCAGGTTCGATCCCTGGTTGGGGAACTAAGATCCCACATGCCATGGGGCAACTAAGCCTGCATGCCACAACTCCTGAGCCCATGCGCCACAACTAGAAAGAAGCCCATGTGCGGCAACAAAAGATCCCGCATGCCGCAATGAAGATCCCACGTGCTGCAACTAAGACCCAATGCAGCCAAATAAATTAATTAATTAATTTTTTAAAAAATAACTGTTTCCAAGTTCTTTGAATGACTGCTATTTTGAATAGCAGGAATTACGTTTTATACATTTTGTACTTATTCCCCACGCACACAGTTCCAAACTTTGCACATAATAAATGCTCAGATATTTGAAGTTCAAAAATCAACTCACCTGTTGATGGCTAAACCAACAAAGACAGTTGTCACACAGGAGTATCTGACGTGATCTCAATGACAGCTCAACAAAAGGATAAGGCTAGAGGAAAAAAACTTAAAAACCAAAGTAAAAAGCCTTAACTGAAACAAGATGCATAGGATATCTGAGGCACATTACCCTGAAAGTTAGAACTTCTGTCTTCTATTAGATGATATTCTTGACCATACCACTAGTTATATTTCAGTTCCTCTTGTAAATATTTCCCTACAATAGAGAGTCATTTTTTCACTCTTCCTTTACAGAGAGAAAACTGAGGCTGACAGAGCTATTTGCTTGGCACCAAACCATATGACAAGGGTTAAACTTGAATCAGACCTCTAAGCTTTTTACCCACAACCTCCTTGATAAAACCAATGGACTCATTAGGTATGTAGTAAACAAGTACAGTACTTAACTTAGCAACTCAACCTCGACTTGGTAATACTTTGGTTTCTCTTTTATTACTCCCTCCAGTCATCCAATCTCTAAATCCACAGAGTAAGCCCGCATTAAAACTATAAAAGATATAAAAATTTTTATTTCTTAAAGATTAAATGCTAAAACAAAAAACTGAGATTTGAAACCAAAGATTTGTCTCTTTCATGCTGCTTAAGGAGTAGCGATGGCACCATCGGTTCTACCATAAGCAAATCTTGGCCAACAGGGTATGCTAGGCACACACCACACTGTTTTTCTGGAAACCTAAGTGGCTTCCTTTGTGCACCGAAGAGCTGCAGCAACGTTAGTGCCAGAAGACAGTGTGAAAACCTTTAACTTTAGTAGAGGAAAAAGAGGTGTTCATGTATATGAAGAAGATAAGCACATGAGAGATCCATTTTGTTTTATATACATATTAAAACATGGTGTTAACTTCTCAAAAAACTAAAAGAAGGCTGGAGTGGCACAAGACTTGGTGGTGTCCAAGGAGGAGTTACACCAGGTTCTTAAAATAGCAAACTGCTAGTCATGTCTAGTAGTAAAATCTCTAAAGGATTGCCTTTACAAGTGCCCAGGCTTTCTACTTCCTTCCCAAGGAGACTCATTTACATTATAATGGTTGCCAAGGTTACCTTAATTCCATCAAGCTCCTTTCTCCAATTGCTAATCTGGAGCTCCGGCCTGGGTGGTATACTGGGTGGTACACATTAACCAAAAAACCTCAACTGAGGCCAACTCAAAACTCAGGCTACTCAAAAGTTCATAACCCACAAAAGGAGAGTTCTAACAACAAAAACTGCCAAAAGGTAGGGCTCTTTGTTTCCTGTACTTATTCTACCCAAGATCTTACTGCTACCTCAGGGAACTCTCTAGGAGTCAATATTTCTACCTGCCCTAACCAGAGATTCTTGTAGGAAAAGCAAGACAAATAACATAAATTTAATAAAGAGTAATGGATCAATAAAGTGATTACTTTATTACCAGTATTTTTCCCCTTACTTTAATCAAATAAAGGCCATTATCTAAAAAGACATTGAAAATTCTCTCATATGACTCATCACTATTATCTTCTAATATAGTGCTGGCTACACAAGTAGTACCTAAACCAGACATAAATAATGAGGCTAGTACATTCTGTATTAAAGCAACAACCAAACAGAACATATAGTAACAGAAAAAGCGAAGAAAGAGGTGAAGACCAAAAAAAAGAGCAAGGTTTCAGAACCACGAACTCGAAATATTCACTTTAAGTACAGTTAAATTAACAAAAAAAATATGGTCCAATGATAATTTGTTATGAGAAGTATTACTCCCAAAGATAGCAACAATGAAAGACACAGGGATAGTGGTCTGTAGATATCCTCCTAGTCAGCCATCAGATGCTTCAAAGATCACCCACAGGAGAAATGAAGTTCCACGTTTACATATTTTTATTGTTTATTCTTTTATCCCCATTCTCATCATCCCCTCGACTTAGGCAATCATTGCAATGTACTTAATATGTTTAGATGTTTTCTTACAAACTGCATAATGTGTTTTACTTACGTACCTTTTTAAAATTTATATAAATGCTATTGTTACATATCTCAGTCTGTTTCTTTCTGTTTTTAATCAGCACTACATTTTTAAGGTCCATCATGTTGGGCTTCCCTGGTGGCGCAGTGGTTAAGAATCCGCCTGCTAGTGCAGGGGATGTGGGTTCGAGCCCTGGTCTGGGAAGATCCCACATGCCACGGAGCAACTGGGCCCTTGCGCCACAACTACTGAGCCTGCGCTCAAGAGCCTGCAAGCCACAACTACTGAGCACGCATGCCACAACTACTGAAGCCCTCACGCCACAACTACTGAAGCCCGCACACCTACAGCCCATGCTCCACAACAAAAGAAGCCACTGCAATGAGAAGCCCATGCACCACAACAAAGAGTAGCCCCCGCTCACCGCAACTAGAGAAAGCCCGCATGCAGCAACAAAGACCCAACGCAGCCAAAAATAAATAAATAAAGAAATTTATTAAAAAAAAAAAAAGATCCATCATGTTGTCATGTGCACATCTAGTTCACTGCTTCAGACTGCTAGATAGTACCCTGTGGTATAAATCTATCACAATTTACTCAACATTAGGAAAAGAGTATGGACAACAAGATTGTTTTCCATGGGCACAAATAACAATGTAATGAACAACCAACCATTTATGGACCTGTGTGAGAATTTCTTTCAGATATATACCTAGGAAAAGAACTGCTGGATCACAGGGTATGCAAAATGCATAATCTGATTAAGTACTACCTTCCAAAATGGTTAGACCAGTCTAACCATTCCACCAACAAGGAACTAGGGTAACTGAGCAGCCACTAACCAGGCACTGGACTAGGCACTCCAGATCCTTTTTCTCCTATAAACCTCATCCTCTTCAGCTAGTCTTTGCTCCTTTGCTTTTCCTATCAGCTGTCACCACATCAAAACTATGAAGGTAAGGATTTCCTCCCTTTCTCCTCCCTGACCATCAAGTTCCCTATTCTATTCCAACGATGCCTTGGGCTCCCAAGGCCTCCACTAACCATGAAACTTATGAAAACAAAATCAAACAGCAAATGTTATTTTAACAAGGTTTAATTCTCAAAAAGTCATTAATTGAGGTTTACCCATTACACAGAACACTAAGAAATTCCTTTTGTATACATTTCAGGGCCATTCCTATTTTTCTCTGAGGATTCTTTCTATAGTCCATCTTCTTTCTCCTTTTTGGGAAGCCTTGGAGGAATAGCTCCATTTATTTGGAATTCTTCATCCATAAAATAAGGGGAGCTGGATTGCAATCAGTGTTTTCAATCTATTCTCTGGAACTCTGAGGACTCAAGAGGATCATGTCAAGACAAAAGCAGGTTACCTACGCCTCTTCAATTAGAACAGCAATATAAAAATTTTTTTAATTTATAAATTTTGTTTTCTATAATTTTTGTTTTCTGTAAAACAAAACTTATAGATTAAAAAATTTATAGATTAAAAGGTTCAGTCTGGAAAACTAGTTCAATAAGAAAAGATTTATTCACATGTAACTAGTTGGGAGTATTAACTGGTATAACCTCTATTGCATTTGGCAATACTCACAAAATAAAAAACATATACATACCTTTTGAATCAGAAATTTCACTTGTAAGAATTTATTCTATAGACATTCACATATGTGTTCAACACCTATATACAAATATATTCATTATAGCTTTGTTTGTAAAGGCAAAATATATTGAAAACAACTCTTGAAGGACACATAAAAAACTAAACATTCTGGTTGCCCCTAAAAAGGGCAATCAAGTGGCTAGAGGACAAGAGCTTTATTTGTGCAATATAATCTTTTTATATCTTTTGAATTTTATACCATTACATATATAATCTATTAAAAATTTTATTTATCACTTTAAAAACCTACATTATCTTCTGAAGTTTCTTCTAGCCCTCACATTCTGATTTTAACATACTGACTTCCAATCAAATAGTATTTCTTTCAAGTGTTCAGAAAAAGAAAGCAGCTGAAGGGTAACAAGAAGCCAGCTTTCATTCGGCCACGTGGTGTGTCTATACAGGGTGATAGTATTAAAGTTAGTCTTGGCACTGCCACCTCCTTTAGGATGAACTGTCTTCTAACTGGATCTCACCTTAGTTTTTATCCATATCAACTTCCCTTGTGTTCATCAAGCGAGGTCTATCAAATGAATTGCTTCGTCCCTAAGAACTGCTAGAAAGAAAGAATATATCCTCCATACAAATAACAGATAACAGTGTCGATGAAGCTCAAAATGTATTTAGTTTTTTTTTTTTGGCCTCGAGGCTTGCAGGATCTTAGTTCCCTGACCAGGGATTGAACCCAAGCCCTCGGGCAGTGAAGGCGCTGTCCTAACCACTGGACAGCCAGGAAATCCACCCCAAGTGTATTTACTTTTAATTACTTTTGAACCTCGCTGTTCAATAGATAGCCATTAGCCATATGGGACTAGTGAACACTTGAAATGTGGCTAGCCCAAATTCAAATGTGCTGTCAATACATAATACACACCAGATTTCAGACTTAGTACTAAAAAAAAGTAAAATATCTCAAGTTTTATATGGATTACATGTTGAAATTGTAACATTTTATATTTATAGGATTAAATACAATATATTATTGAAAATTACTTTTACTTGTTTCTTTTTACTTTTTTTAATGTGGCTACCAGAAAATTTAATTCTACTCTACTTTCTGATTAATTCAGAAACCCTTCCACACTTCGGATTAATTCACTTGCTCACATTCCACAAAAAAAAGTATTCCAAAATGTCACCATTTTAGTTAAACTTCTGAGCCCTTTTCCTTTTCCACTCCTCAGCCTGTCACCTAGCCTCAGAGAAAATAGAAGGGTAGTTATAATGTTGCCTTTAGATTTGTTTATAAAATTGTATCTTCTTTGAAATAAAGTTTGCAGATAACATTGTTCTGGCCAGGTTAAATAAAAAGTGACCCACAACTTAATGAAAACTGACGGTTTTACAGCAGTATGTATGATACAACAAAGAGACCCAGATGGAAAATTAAGACACCTGGGCTCTAGTTTCAATAAAATTGCTCTTTCTTTTAAAAATATTAACAATGTACCAATCAAGTACAAAATAATCCAGTGTAAAATATCTAGTTTTTAATCATAGCATTTAGAAAAAAATAGTAATAGTTTCCCTAAAATTAACATGTTATATTAAGAAGTCACTTAATTTATTTTAAACTCTCAGTATCAAGTAAAATTATGGATTTAACTGGATTAAAAGGTATAAAGAGCTATATAAAGGTAAAATTGTTACTGTTGGATAATAATGTAATTTTGCCAATACTTCTTCTTACTGTCCATTTAATAGTGCTTTGTACCCAAGGTTCTCTCATTAGCCATCTTTTCCTCCCTACAATCCTTCTAAATATAGCTACCATTATAATAAGGACCTTTATGACAACTTCCAAAGCTATATCTTGACTCCCACCCATTTCCACTCTGAACTCAGTTCTTGCTATCTACAAGACATTTTCATTTAGATGTTACAAACACAAGGTAAATATTTCAAACAAAAGGTAAAAAGCTGAACTTAAGTTCTTATTCTGTATTGCTTTAACCAAGCACTCACATGTTAGTCAAATAAGCATTTGGTTAAAGTATTATAGAATAAAAACTCAAGTTCACATTTTTACATTGTGTTTGAATTGACTAAATCATAATATTTAAGCAGAAAAGATACGACTATAAACTAAGTTTGTTTCCTGTTTTTCTAATTCTGACTTTTTACCCCTTTGAAAATTCATGAAACATAAAGACCTAAACAAGCATGTTTTTTTTTTTTTTTTAACAAGCATGTTTTGAAACACATTCTAATCTCTGCTCAAGAATATTTCTTTATTATCTTATAACTCTAGAATTATATTTTCAGATATAGAAACTGAGATTCTGCCCTGGCAAAATGCAGTGTTTGTTTTTTGCATTTATAGCTGTCTACTCTGGAGCCTTGGACAAGCACTAAGTAGAGTGCTTAATAGCATTTAACAAACATTTATTTTGTTTTATTTTATTCGGCCTTCCCATTAGTAAACTATAATTGCTTACCACAGTGCTATTATAAGAACTAATTCATATTTATAAGTGCTCTAAAGAGAGTATTCTTTGATACTCTGCTACATCTTGGCAAGGACCCAAACTTCCTAGGGTGCCCTTCCTTTTCTTCCCAAGACTGGGACTGAGGCTTCAGGAGTCTAACTGTGAGTCCCAAAATATCCATCACCTTTGCTTCCTTTAAGCCAACAGCCCTCCTGCTGAGTCTCTCAGTCTTCAAGTGGAAATACATATCTACCATGATCTCTGTTAAGGAACAGTTTTGGAGAAAAAGAGTAGATAAAACTAAGATCTACAAAGTAGGTTTTAAGTCAAAGGAGTCTTAACTGGTTTAACATGATGCTCTTGAATAAAACCAGTGTTGCTTTAGAATTGTCAAGTATCATCATGTCAATATATACTACACACTGTTTTTGTTCTGTCTAGCCAGAGAGCCTGAAAATCCTTGGGCTCTTCCCAAAGGCTTAATTGTCACTGCCATCTGTCAGAGAATCTAACCAAGAATATTACATACAAAAGCTGAAAAATTAATACTGAAGTTTTCATGTGTGTGACTGCATCAGGGGTTAAATTCATTCAAGGGACACAGGTAATAAACTGGTAAGTATGTTATAAATCAGTAGTCCATGACTGGGGCTCAGCTCTATAATCACAAACATTTATTAAGCACCTATTATATGTGAGCATTAAATTGTGAAAAATCCACCAATAGCAAGACAAATACCAATGAACAAAAAGTGGATCAGCTAACCAAACAGAAGAGATTAAAAGATACTACTACCCCACGGTAAGGAAAAAAAATCTCAATGATTTCTTTTTTTTTTTTTTTAATAAATTTATTTATTTTTGGCTGCATTGGGTCTTTGTTGCTGCGTGCGGGCTTTCTCTAGTTGCGGCGAGTGGGGGTTACCCTTTGCTGTGGTATGAGGGCTTCTCGCTGCGGTAGCTTCTCTTGTTGCGGAGTCCGGAGTCCGGGCTCCAGGGCGCATGGGCTCTAGTAGCTGTGGCATGCGGGCTCAGTAGTGTGGCTCGTGGGCTCTAGAGCGCAGGCTCAGTAGTTGTGGCGCACGGGCTTAGTTGCTCCGCGGCATGTGGGATCTTCCCAGATCAGGGTTCGAACCCATGTCCCCTGCACTGGCAGGCGGATTCTTAACCACTGTGCCACCAGGGAAGCCCTCAGTGATTTCTGAGATAGGCAAAAGATCCTAAAGACCATAAAATGTATAAGCCACTATGATAACTCAGAAGACAGTGGCAGAAAAAGAATTTAGGATTAGCTGGATTAATGGGTATATTCAAACTGGAAATAATTATTTTTGGGTATTATCATTATCAAGCTATGTGAGTTATCATCATTATTGATGGGATTCAGAACATGTTACCTCAAAATATGGCACCTTGGCATATTGAATATTTAAGGCCTTGCTAACTTTCCCCTAGTTTACTACCCTTAGCTCATACCCTTTTGTCTTATCACATTTTGCTACGACTTTCCATTCTTCATCAAAACTAGTATTAAAACATTCAAGTTTAACCAAGTCAACTACAAATTGGCACTTGCCATTGGCACTTGCCATCTACCTCTACAAGGATTTAAATCACGTGCTGCTGCAGCTGCTGACTTTCAACACCCCCTGAAAAGAGCTCAGGGTTGGAGAGCATAAATGAGGTACTCTGTGCTCTGGGAAAAACTGGCAGAACAGGTCTTCAGATAGTTAGATATTTTCGGGAGCCAATTTTATGAGCCCAATTCTTGTATCTCCTCGTATCTAGAAAAACACGAAAATCCTTCATGGTGACGTCTACTCCTCGTGACTAGCAGTAACCTTCACTAGACTAGCAGAAACCTTCTGCAAAAAATGTGTGCTTGATTGCATGTACTCCCCCTGCACCAAAATCACATATATACTGACCTTCCCCCCTACCTCTTTGGAGCAGTTTCTCAGAGCTGAGATGCTGTCTCCTGGGCTATAGTCCTCATTTTACCCCATATAAAACTAAACTCACAACTCTCAAGTTATGCATTTGTTTTTAAGTCGGCAACTATTTCTTTGGGTTTTCATTTCCTAATGAAGGCTCTCATCTCAGGTAAAACATATTAGGGACTTCCCTGGTGGTCCAGTGGTTAAGACTCCATGCTTCCTTTGCACTGGGCACAGGTTTGATCCCTGAGTTCGATCCCTGGTCAGGGAACTAAGATCCCACATGCCGCAGGGCATGGCCAAAAAAACAAAACAAAAAACATATTAAATAACTTCATATGCTTTTCTCTTGTTAATCTGTCTTTAATCAGTGTAATTTATGCAGCCACAGCCAAAGAGCCAAGGAGGGTAGTAGAAATAAAAACTTTTCCTCCCCTACAGTTTTGGTGATCATGAAAGGACAGCCAGGACACCCCACTCACCACAGAGGATATAGCTAAAAACCTGGGACAACTGACAAAAGCCAGTGAAAGGTAAGAATTCTTGCGGTTGAGAGAACGTAAACTCCTCCTTGTCAGATTAGCAGGAGGAAAACATTTCTAAGAATTAATTCTTCAGACTGTGACTCTTGTGAATTGGGTTTTGCATACCCATTGGTTATTGATCCCAGAAACAGTCATTGTTTTCCTGTATCTCTGTCTTTTGTGTCCTTTGTCATAAGGAGGTTCTTTATACCACCTGCAAATATAACAGGTCTTTACTTTCTTAGGCTATCTTGGGGGGGTTGGGGAGAAGGGGTCTGCATCTTTTGTACCCTCTTTGGGGATGCCTCTTAAATCCATAGTTAAGATATAAAAAGGCTTATTGGCTTTAAATCACATTGAAATAGGTATACTAATAACAATTTGGATTTTTATATCTAAAAGGATTTTTAAAGAGCATTCATCCTAAACAAATGCCCTTTTGGTACCTATGGGAAGATCAGATTTTTTTTAAAAAAGAAGGAAAAAAAGAAGAAAATACACAAGAGAATGCCTTGGCTGGTCTGAAGGGAGATAGAAAAATTCCTTTAACAAGATTAGGAGGAAAGGTTAACATAAATCTTGGTCTTAACATAAATCTTAACATAATCCTGGTCTTAACATAAATCTCAAGACCAGGCTTGAGATTTATGTTAACACGGATAGCCAGGACACAGTTTTGGCAAAGGCCTAGAAAATGTACAGGCCTTGCCATGCTAAGCCCCTTGCAAATATATTTTGGACTCCTACTGCAAAGAATTCATTGAACTTTTTAAAAAAAGAGAGGAAGAAACAAATAATGATTACCCCAGAATTCTGACAATAAGCAAATATGCCCCTGAAATCCTTCTTAGAGAAAATTTACTTGTTTTCACAGAATCCCTTACCCAAAATTTAGTCCACAGCCTCCATAAGATTATTTATCAAGGATGAAGGAAAATCCTAAAAGTCTTCTCCACAAATATTTATTAAAAAAAAAAAAAAAAGCTTTAGCAATCATTAAGCAGGTAACCTAACTTGTTCCATCTTCCAGAAACATACTTGGATTAGAAAAAATAATAAAGATGAGAGTCAACTCTTAAATAAATGAGTGAATTGTGTGTATATGTATTTATACTTAACTCATGGCTAATTAGAATGAAAGTTATAAGGTCTCTGTTTACATCTGTCTGTAAGTTTTTACATGTTTACATGTGTGTAATGTATACATATTTTTCTACCTCCAAATGGTATTACCAATTTATAAAATCCAAAGGAGTTCTATTCAAACTGGCCTAGAGATAGAGTGCTTCTATAAATTAAGTATTCCAAAACTCTCAAAAATATAGGAAGTAATCCAAATGCTCTTTTCAAATTAATGTGATCTGGGATAACCTTTGCTTAAAAAAAAAAAAAGGCTAATTTAAAATTTGGAGTTTAATAAAAACATGTATATTTTCAGAGTTGTCAGTATTAAAATACAGATAGATACACAATTTTTCCTACCCAGGAAAAAGCTTACTAGTCAAGAAGCTAATACTATCCCTACTAGATGTTTAGGGTTATAAAACTATAAATCCTACCTAAAAGCAAAATGTACAATAAAAGTGAATTTTTAAAATTAATTAATTTATTTATTTTGGCTGTGCCGGGTCTTAGTTGTGGCATGCGGGATCTTTGTTGAGGCAGGCATGCGGGATCTAGTTCCCTGACTAGGGTTCGGACCCGGGTGCCCTGCATTGGGAGCGTGGAGTCTTACCCACTGGACCACCAGGGAAGTCCCAAAGTGAATTTCTTGATGTATGTCAAGCATGGCAGAAATAAAAAAGCCATGTTTTACTTTTCAGATTCCTTGCTTTTGTTTTTTTGTTATTGTTTTGTTTTGTTTTGTTTTATGGCCACGTCACAAGGCTTGTGGGATTTTAGTTCCCTGACCAGGGATTGAACCCAGGTCCTCAGCAGTGAGAGCGTGAAGTCCTAACCGTTGGACCGCCAGGGAATTCCCCTTGCTTCTGTGATTTTCTTTTGATATTTGCCTGATTCATCAAGAAGAAAAAAATAACTTACAATGATGGCTAGCTTTTCATGAAATTATGTTTAAAAAATTCATAATTTTTAAATTATTGTTAAAATAAGTAAGGGTAATTGTTAAAAACAAGTACATAGGACTTCCCTGGTGGTGCAGTGGTTAAGAATCCACCTGCCAATGCAGGGGACGTGGGTTCGAGCCCTGGTCCGGGAAGATCCCATATGCCGCGGAGCAACTAAGCCCATGCACCACAACCACTGAGCCTGCGCTCTAGAACTCGCGAGCCACAACTAATGAGCCCAAGTGCCACAAATACTGAAGCCCGTGCGCCTAGAGCCTGTGCTCCGCAACAAGAGAAGCCACTGCAATGAGGCCCGCGCACCACAACGAAGAGTAGCCCCCGCTCCTCGCAAACTAGAGAAAGCCTGCGCGCAGCAATGAAGACCACACATGGCCATAAATAAATAAATAAATAAATAAATTTATAAAAATTTAAAAAATAAAAATAAAAACGAGTAAATTAAATAAATCTAAGTGGGATAAAAATTTATAAAGGAACCTTTTAACACTAAATATGTTTTATAATATGTTTACTTAAAAACAGTTTCCAAAATCTTTTTGGTAACTTGAAACCTTAAAGCTATATATACTAAGTTAAATGACAGATATTCATTGAATATTTAGGTCCAGCTCCGAATAAGGTAAAATGCTGAAATATTAATTGCTAAATACAAGTTAATCTACTTCTGGCTTAATTTTTACAGAAAGATAAAAAAAATTTGGTTCTGTTAGTAAACGTGTCCTTTATCACACTGAAAAACTGTACTATGAGGAAACAGAATACACCTATAAAAAATGTGAGATATGGTATATTAATAAAATTTGCTAACCTGCTATAGAATGCTGGTATGTGAGTCAATTCATTATCTACTTCCTAGTTTTCTCAGTAAAAGAAAGGTTACTAATGGTTAAAAATTATAATGAATATACGTAAATGAAACTACTAGGAATAATGAGTTAAAAAAACTCGATGCAAAATATGCAAGAAAAGTAAGATGTGTTTTTAAATTTTATTTATTTTTGGCTGAGCGCGGGCCTTCTCTAGCCACGGTGCGCGGGCTTCTCATTGCGGTGGTTTCTCCTGCTGTGGAGCACGGGCTCCAGGGCACACGGGCATCAGTAGTTGTGACTCGCAGGCTCTAGAGTGTAGGCTCGGTAGTTGTGGTGCACAGGCTCAGTTACTCCATGGCATGTGGGATCTTCCCCAACCAGGGATTGAACCTGGGTCCTCTGCATTGGCAGGCGGAGTCTTAACCACTGCACCACCAGGTAAGTCCAAGATGTGTTTCTGATAAGGAAAAGTATGAGGTTTGAAGGATGTGTTTTTGCTAGGGGAAAAGAGAGTTTTGTCTTAAACTAGAATGACTGATTGTTCCAGAATAAGAAAGATGAACTAAAAAACTAAATGAACATTTTAAAATGTGTAGAACGTTTGTGGAAAGGAATTTTATGTGTGCTCAAACTGCTAAGCTTGAAAGGACTTATTTACAAGTTAAAAATAAAAGATGAGCCTTAATATCAAAAGTATACTAATGCAAAACTAGAATGACAAAGTTTTAGTGGATTACTGTCTGCTCTTATTAAGAAACTGTAAGGTTTTTCTTTTTTTTTTTTTAATTAATTAATTTATTTATTTTTGGCTGTGTTGGATCTTTGTTGCTGTGTGTGGGCTTTCTCTAGTTGCGGCGAACCGGGCTACTCTTCGTTGCAGTGGCAGGCTTCTCATTGTGGTGGCTTCTCTTGTTGCGGAGCACGGGCTCTAGGCACGTGGGCTTCAGTAGTTGTGGTTCACAGGCTTAGTTGCTCCGTGGCATGTGGGATCTTCCCAAACCAGGGCTTGAACCCATGTCTCCTGCATTGGCAGGCGGATTCTTAACCACTGCACCACCAGGGAAGTCCAAGAAACTGTAAGGTTTTTCTTTACCTTTAAGTAATCTGCCTAAGAAACAAAGATTTTATATCTTATCAAAATAATGTCCTGTATTTCATGTTATCTTTATCATGTCTTTGATTACTCAAAAAAAAAAGGTCTTCGCAGTACTGAATGAGCTAAAATTTTTTCTTTTCTTTTTTTCTTTTACAGCTATATTACTTCCTATATTTGCCTTTAAAATCTTTTATTATCACTTTGGTTAAATGGATAACTAAGTATTGTATCATAGTGACCTCGGACCCTATATAATCAAATATTCAAACCTTTTGAGATTTTTGACAAACTTCCTAAAATCAAATTCTAAATGAAGTCTTTTTAATCTCAAACTAGAGAGTCCCAAAGGCTCCTCAAAAATCAAAGGATTTGTTCTTTTACCTTGTAAAAAGAAATGTTAAAAAATAATAATAATTTCATTTATTTGATATATTATGTTGCATGGAAAATGCTGTCAAATAAAAAGGGATGCTTAAGCTTACCTACGTTATATTTTTTATAGGTAAATGTTAATAATATAGGTATTCCAGAAATTGCATGAAGTTCATAGAAATCTGTCAATATCTTCATTGTCTTATTATTATGCCAAAATGTTGTATGCCATAGAAATATCCAGATTTCCTTATCAAATGAACTTTCATCAAATCTTTAACCTCAATGATTTTAAATTTTTTGTTATGCACAGAGAGTTTTTGTTTTACTCAGATTCTTCTCTGAAAATGTTTGAAACTGCTAATCCAAGATCAAGCAAAACACAAATTAATCACCTGGGACTGAACGAACTGATAAAGAAGGATTTTGACTTTTTATGGCCTTCTTGTTTGAAATTTTGCTGGCTCTTTAATGTTCTACTTTCCAGATATAAGGAACTCCTTTCCCTTTTCTCTTAAACTATCTATAACTTACAGCAATCTTATAGATTATACCTTGGTAAACTAAAATGTAACATTTATATTTTCTCCTACCTGATTCCTCAGGTAGGAGAATATATAAATTTTTTTTTGGAACACTTTTAAGTGTTCTTATTTTCATGGCGACATAGTTATTTTAATAAGTTAAATAAGAATCTGTTCTCCTTGAAACAGGACACAAGATGCATAACATCAGATACAATTAGACAGCTTCATGAAACTAAGGCTGACTTTATGGCGCCAATGCTTACAAAGCCCTCTTGGAAAAACCAGGCTGGTAACTGGCACACAGAGTTCTCAGGCTCACAGGTAAGTAAGGAAGGTCACTTCCTGCCAGGCCCATGTGAATGACAAATGTTGCCTGCCAAATCAGTAAACAAAGGATGTTGCAGCCATCAAGCCACAACAGCCAACCCCCCCCCCCCACACCCAACAGTGAGCTCTGAGGGAACTCAGGATGGAGACAATACCCCCTCACCAAGCCCTCAGCCACTATTGCCATCCCCAATGGTGCACCCTGAAAGGACTCAGGATGGGAAAGAACAAGATACTGGCCCTAGATAGCTAAGGTGCATATCAAAGGAATGATTTCAATGAGCTCAGACTCTTGCATCTTCCCATACATAGAAAAATGCTAAATTCATTAACCTGAGATAACTGGTTTCCTTTAATTAATGGTAATCTTTTGATGTTCTGACTACCTGGTCTTTGTTGCAAAAACCCCTCCGTATCCTGGCTCCTCCCTTACCTCTTCTTCAGAGCAGTCCCTCAGAGCTATCTGAGAGACTGTCTTCTGGGCTTGAAGTCCTCATAAAGTCTGCTGAATAAAACATAATTCTCAACTTTTAGGTCATACATTTTTTTTCCAGTTAACATCCAAGAACCTACCAACCACCAGCTAACATCATACTTAATAGTAAAACACTAAATACTTTTCCTTTAAGATTGGGAACAAGGCAAAGATGTCAGCTCTCACCATTTCTACTAGAGGCTCTAGGAAGTGCAATTGGCAAGAATAAGAAATTAAAGGCATACACATTGGAAAAGAAGTAAAGAGGTCATTTGTAGATGACATGATCCTGTATGTAGAAAATTTAAAGAATCTCCAAAAACCGACTAGAGTAATAAACAAGTTTAGCAAGGCTGCAGGATACAAGATTGACATACGAATATCAATTCTACTAGTAGGTATATATCCAAATTTCAGTTGGATATATACCAAATTGAAAACAGGGATTCAAATAGATCTTTATATACCCATGTTCATAGCAGTATTAGTCATAATAGCCAAAAGGGAGAAACAGCACAAATGCCCATCAACGGAGGAAGGGATAAACAAAATGTGGTATATAGATACAATGGAATATTGTTCAGCATTAAAAAGGAATGAAGGTATAATTCCTTGGCAGTCCAGTGGTTAGGACTCCGCGCTTTCACTGCTGAGGGCATGGGTTCAATCCCTGGTCAGGGAACTAAGATCCTGCAAGCCGCATGGTGCAGCCAAAAAAATTAAAAATAAATAAAATTAAAAATTAAAAAAAGAATGACAACGTTAAAAAAAAAAAGGAATGAAATTCTGATATATGATACAACATGGATGGATCTGAAAAACATTATACCAAGTGAAATAAGCTAGATACTAAAGGATAAATACTGTATGACTCCACTTATATGAAGTACCCAAAGGAAAATTCATAGAGACAGGGGCTAGGAAGAGGAGGGAAAGGGGAGTTATTTAATGGGTACAGAGTTTTTCTTGGGGATGATAAAGTTTTGGGTATAGATAGTGGGGACAGTTATAGAACATTGTGAATGTACTTAATGCCAATGAATTGTACACTTTAAAATGGTTAAAATGAGGGAATTCCTTGGTGGTCCACTGGTTAGGACTTGGCACCTTCACTGCCGTGGCCCCGGGTTAAATCCCTGCTCAGGGAACTACAATTGCACGAGCTGAGCATTGCGTGTCCAAAAATAAATAAATAAATAAATATTAAAAAATAAATTGGTTAAAATGATAAATGTGTATATTTTATCTATCACAGTAAAAAAAAAAAGTCAATTGTATTTCTATATACTAGTAAAACAATCTGAAATAAAATAAAACGATTTCACTCATAATAGCATCTAAAAAAAATACTTATAAATAAATTTAACAGAAGAAGTGTTAAGCCTGTACACTGTAAAGTACAAAACGTTGCTAAGAGCAATTAGCGAATAGCTAAAAAAAATGGAGAGATGTTTCACGTTTATGGGTTGGAAGGCTCAATATCATTATGATGAGAATTCTCCCAAAATGACTTATTGATTCAACACAATCCCTATCGAAATCCTGGCAAGCTTTTTCATAGAAAATGACAAGCTTATCCTAAAAGTTATATGAAATTTAAAGGACCTACAAAACCCAAAATAATTTTGAAAAAGAAGAACAAAATAGGAGCATTTATACTACCCAATTCCAGTACTTACTATAAAGCTACAGTAATCAAGAAAGTATAGTATTGGCATCAAGATAAATAAGCAAATCATTGGAACAGAATATAGAGTCCAGAAATAGACCCACATATCTACAAACAACTAATTTTCAACAATGGTGTCAAGACAATTCAACAGGGAAAGCATAGTCTTTTCAACAAATGGAGCTGGGACAACTGTATATCCATATGAAGGAAAAAAGATTAGGCCCATATCTCATCCCATACAATAAAATCAACTCAGAATGGATCACAGACCTAAATATAAAATCTAAAACTATAAAACCATTAGAAGAAAACAAAATATTTTTGTGACCTTGAGTTACTGATTTCTTAGACATAACACCAAAAGCACATTTCTTAAAAAAGGATTAAATTGGACTCCATCAAAATTAAAAACATTAGCTCTGGGCTTCCCTGGTGGCGCAGTGGTTGAGAGTCTGCCTGCCAATGCAGGGGACACGGGTTCGAGCCCTGGTCTGGGAGGATCCCACATGCCGCGGAGCAACTGAGCCCATGAGCCACAACTACTGAGCCTGCGCGTCTGGAGCCTGTGCTCCGCAACCAGAGGCCACGACAGTGAGAGGCCCGCGCACCGTGGTGAAGAGTGGTCCCCACTCGCCACAACTGGAGAAAGCCCTCGCACAGAAACGAAGACCCAACACAGCCAAAAAATAAATAAATATATAAATAAATTTATTAAAAAAAAAAAAAGAAACATTAGCTCTTCAAAATAAATCATTAGGAAAATGAAAAGACAAGCCACAGACTAGGAGAAAATATTTACAAATCTTGTACCTGATAAAGGACTTGTATTCAGAATATAGAAAGAATTCTTGCAACTTAATAATAAGAAAACAACCCAATTTAAAAATAGGCAAACGATCTGAATAGATTTCATCAAAGTAGATATACAAATGGTTAAGAAGGACATGAAAAGATGCTCAATGTCACTAGCCATGGAGAAATGCAAACTCAAACCATAACGAGATAGCACTACATAACCACTAAAATGGCTATAATCAAAAAGACTGATAATGCCAAGTGTTAGAAAGGATGTAGAACAACAAGGTCATACTGTATAGCACAGGGAACTATATTCAACATTCTGTGACAAACCATAATGGAAAAGAATATGAAAAAGAATATACATATATATGTATAACTGAGTCACTTTGCTGTACAGAAGAAATTAACACAACATTGTAAATCAACTATACTTCAATAAAATTAAAAAAAAAAAAAGGATGTAGAGAAACCAAAACACATACATTGCTGGTGGGAACGTAACATCATACAAACACTTCGGAAAAGTTACCATTTTCTTAAAAAGTTAAACTTAACACATAACCCATCAATTCTACTCTTAGATAGCCACCTAAGAGAAATTAAAATATATGTCCATACAGACTTCTCCATGATTGTTCACAGCAGCATTATTCAAAACAGCCAAAACTTGGAAACAATCCAAATGTCCATCAATGAGTAAAATGATAAATAAAATGTGGTATAGCCATACAATGGAATGCTATTCAGCAATAAAAAGGTAAACTACTGATATACAACTGAACCTCAAAAACTTTATGCTAAGTGAAAAAGCTAGATACAAAAGACCATATACTGCATGATTCATTTACATGAAATTTCCAGTAGAGGCAAATCTATGGACAAAGAAAGCAAATGAATGATTACCTGGGGTGGAGAGTGGGAGCAAGGATTGACTGCAAATGAGTAAAAGGGATTTTTGGGGGAAACAAAACTGCTCTTAAACTAGACTGTGATGGCAACTTTTTAAGATATTTCATACCTGTTAGGGTAGCTATTATAATAACTAAGTAAGTAAATAAATAAATGATATTGAGGATGTTAAAAAATTAGAACTTTTGTACATTGCTGGTAAGAGTGTAAAATGGTGTAGCTGCTATGGAAAACAGTATGGCAGTTCCTCAAAAAATTAGAAATAGAATTAAGACATGATCCAGCAATTCTACTTCTAGGTATATACCCAAAGAATTGAATACAAGGACTCAAAGGTATTTGTACACCAATGTTTATAACAGCATTATTCACAACAGCCAAAAGGTAGAAGCAACCCAGTGTTCATCAATGAATGAATGGTTAAACAAAATGTGGCATATACATACACTGGAATATTATTCAACCTTAAAAAAGAATAAAATTCTGACATAAGCCTCAACGTGGATGAACCTTGAAGACATTTTGCTAAGTGAATTAGCTAGACACAAAAGGGCAAATACTATATGATTCCACTTATATAAGGTACCTAGAATAGTCAAATTCATAAAGACAAAGTGGAATGGTGGTTGCTACAGACTGGCAGGAGAGGGGAATGGGGAGTTAGTTATTCTTTAATGGGTATAATGAAGTTTCAGTTTGGGAAGATGAAAAAAGCCCTGGAAGTGAGCGGTGGTGATAGTTTCACAACAATGTGAATACACTTAATGCTGCGGAACTATATAACTTTAAAATGATTAAAGTGGTAAATTTTATGTTTTACATATCTTTTGCCATAGTGAAAAAAAAAACTCTACAGATATATTTATTAATAGTCATTGAACTGAATATACAATGGGTGAATTTTACCCTATGTAAATTTTTCCTCAATAAAGCTGTTAAAAATTTTAAAGAATACATTAGGAGGAACTTATCCAAGCAAACATCAAGAGTTATTATAAAGTTCTAGTAATTAAAAAAAAAGTGTGGTATTGGTAAAGAGATCAACAAAGAGACCACCCAGAACAGAATGGATACAGAGCATATGACAGAAAGTGGCAACATATATCAATGGGGAAAGGATAGACTTAGTCAACAAACAGGGCTGGGACAATTGGTTATCCATATGGAAAAATAAAATAAAATAGATCACTATCTCACACCATAAACAAAAATAAATTCCAGACAGATTAAAGACTAAATTGTGAAAAAACAAAATTAAACATGTTAGAAGACTATATAGAAGAGTATATGACCTCAAGATAGGGAAAAGTTTCTAAAACAAGACTCAAAAAGGACAAACTACACAGAGGGAAAAAAAAACGGATCGACTTTACATTAAAAAATTTAACTTCTGTATGAAAGTCATAAGTTAAAAAAAAAGCAAGACACAGACTGGAAGATATTTGCAACACATATATATGATGAAGGATTAGAATGAATATATTTAAAGAACTTTTACAGGGACTTCCCTGGTGGTCCAATGGCTGAGACTCCGCGCTCCAAATGCAGGGGGCCTGGGTTCGATCCCTGGTCAGGGAACTACATTCAACATGCTGTAACAAAGAGTTCGCGTGCCGCAACTAAAGATCCTGTGTGCGGCAACAAAGACTCGGTGCAGCCAAATAAATAAATATTTTTAAAATAAATAAATAACTTTTACAAATCAATAATAAAAGCCAATAAGATCCCAAAAGAAAAATGGGAAAGGATATGAATACAGACCACAATTTACAAAAAAGTAAATCCAAATGGACTACAAACATATTAAAAGATGCTCAATCTCACTTTATCCAAGGAAATACAAATTAAAACAGCAGAGATACCATTTCACAACTACCAGACCTTGGTAGTTCAACTGAACAAAAGTTCAGTGCCTGACAATTGCACATATTAGTAAGGATTCAGAAAATAGAAATTAATAAAATCAATTTAGAAAGCAATTTGGGAGTATCTGGTAAAGTTGACATACCTGAAGCAATTTTGCTTATAGGGATATATCCTAGAGAAACGCTCAAAAGGAACTGTGCATAAGGAAACATGATTAAGGATGTTCACTCCAGAAAAAAAAAAGGAAACATTAAAGGGGAATGGGTAAAAAGTGGTATATTCATACAATGAAGTACTACACAGTAGTTAAAATTAATCAACAGGAAAATCTACACGTTTCAGACTGGTTAAAACTCAAAGTTGAGTGAAAAAAGTAGGTTGCAGAATAAATATCTGCTCTATAAAACCACTTATGTTAAGTTTATAAACATGCAAAACAATGCTATATATCGTTTACTGATATACAATTGATACTGATAAACTATGTAGCAAAAGTATTAAAACATGAAGGGGAATTATAAACAGTAAAGTTTGAAGAGCAGTTACCTCTGTGTTGGGAGAAAGAGAAGGAAAGAAAGAAAGGAAATAAACAGAGAAGGGGTACAAAGAGTCTTCCATTTTATCTACAATGTTTTATATCTTTTAAATAACATCTACAGGGCTTCCCTGGTGGCACAGTGGTTAAGAATCCGCCTGCCAATGCAGGGGACACGGGTTCAAGCCCTGGTCCGGGAAGATCCCACATGCTGTGGAGCAACTAAGCCTGTGTGCCACAACTACTGAAGCCTGTGCACCTAGAGCCTGTGCTCCTCAACAAGAGAAGGCACCGCAATGAGAAGCCCGTGCACCGAAACGAAGAGTAGCCGCCGCTCACCGCAACTAGAGAAAGCCTGCGCGAAGTAACAAAGACCCAACGCAGCCAAAAATAAAATAAATAAATTTATTTTTTTAAAAAATCTACAGAAAATTTTGCAAAATGCTAACATATGTTAAATTGGGCAGTGAGTACAATTTTCTCTGTACTCTTCCATATGCTTGGTTAAAACAATTTTTTAACAGGCTTTTGGTCAAATGAATACATATACATGTACCAGGGAGCAAGAGAAAAATATTTATCTCCTTTTGGAACCTACATTTATAAAACTATTCTACTAATGTCTCTCTGGTGCCTTACTCCCTCAGTGTGATAGAAACTTTTAAGTATTTAGGCACAAACATGCTGTACAGTCGAGTCTCTTTTTCCCTAACAAGATACTTCTCTCCAAGATGCTACCCAAGCCAAATCCCTGGGTACGTGGATACCAATGATCTATCAAACAACACAGTGTGTAACCCCCAGCCCACATCCATATAGTTTTTAAATCCTTTAACTTACAACTAAATTATTCCCCTGAGTCACTCTGAAGCTTCATCACAGATCTTTATGCAAACCTATACCATGAATGATCCAACAGGTTAAACACCCCCAAATTACATCTCTTTCTAGTTTTAACATAATTTTCCCTCTCCACTCTACATTCTTCAATCCCACACACCCACAGAGGACTCAGTACAAGTCTTCTACATAGGTACAGTGTTTCTAGATCTTCCAATTCCGGGCAGATTTATGTGACTCAGATAGCATCCAGGGGCATTGAGCATGGAACTCTGCTTAACCAGCAATCTAGCATACAAGCTCCTGAGAGAAAGAGAATAACTTTCCATCCAAGCATGATGAGTACATCAAGCTGAAAATGATGCCCAGGAACAAGCAGTTCCAGAAATAGGAATTCAAATAAAACTTTATAGCATTCACTGTTCTGCAGACCCGGTGGCAGCCCATCTATTTTTGCTTCATTTTCTGGCTCAGATAAAAGTACCTTAGAGAGTATACTCATCCCTTCTCCTCAAAATAGCTATGGAGAACACTACTCAAGTCCTATGAAAATCTGAGTTTTACACATTACCTGTTGGGGGTGTGTGTGTGTGTGTGTGTGTGTGTGTGTGTGTATCTCTCTGTATAGGACCGGGCCTCAGGGTGCATGTGAGTCTGGGTTGGGTGTCTCTGTGGGTATAAGTCCAGGATTCTGTGGAGACGCTCTCTGTGGGTGTGTGTGTGTCTGTGTCTGGCAGCGGGGGGGGGGGGGGGGGGGGCGGGGGGGGCGGGGGGCAGTGTCTGAGTGGAGGGGTCTTCAGGGGTTCTGTGTATGTGGGGGAATCTCTGTGTATGTCTGTCTTTGTATATCTGTGCCCGTCTATGCTTCCGTCTCTGTGTCTATCAAATATTTCATTACAAGTCTTATAATGTTTTATTATAAATTTCTGCCCTTCCACAAAACCCTAAAATGATTTTCTTGCCTCTCTACTCTGAGATTTCATAAAAGAGAAACATGAAATAAGCCAACTGCTAAGCCAACATTATTCAACAATGAATAAAAAACTAAGGTTCTGGTGGGTATGCACTAGTACAGAACCAATTGCCTGAGATTGTGCATTTCCAACAAGATCAAAGGCGATGCCAATGCTTCTGATCATAGACTGGTTTGAGTAGCAAGGACCTAAAAGATTCCAAACTTAAGAAACTGTCTTTATGATTAGACTTCCCATGTAGACTTTCCAAAGTCTCCTGACATGTATTTCAGATTAGCTTGAAAGTTCTGTTCTGACCATAAACTAGAAGTTATCATTTTGTTTTAAATGAGTCTCTTGTGAGTTTGGTTTGAATGAACCAGTCCTAAGAGGTGAATGAACTCTAAGTGTACTAAAAATGTGAATTTCTGGATTTGTAAAGCTGGAACATGGAAACCTCACAAAGGTTCCACTACACTGTGAAGCTTCCTGGGTGGACAACCAACTCATTTTCCTAAGGTGATATACCTCCATTTCAATGCTGACCTCCACAAACTCCAACAATTCCTGCTTCCAGTGGTGCTCATACTAAACTAGATTGTACTTATTTATTTTCCTATCCACATTCCCTACCCTCTTCTTGAGGGCAAGAATGTTATTTTGATTTAATAACCCTACCACTTAGCAGTGTTCAGCACACAACACATAAGTGGTTTTTGCACAAAAGAAGCTCAGAATGTACTGGGGGAGATTATTAAACAAGCATCCGGAAGGATAATCTTTTCTCTCTCACAGAAACAACAGACATGAATGTAGTAAAAATTCCTTTAAAAAACTGTTAAGAAGCACAAGTTAAAGAGGAAAAAAAAAAAAAGAGAACAAACCCGAGCAAGTATAATATTAAATTTTATTTGGGACCAAATAGAGCTATCTTATATTCCAAATAGTCCCTATCTTATATTACAAATAAAAATAAATTCCAGATGGACTGAAGACCAAAAGATAATAAACACAACCATGAAAACAGCTGAAGAAAATATAAAAGAACTTGTTTATAAACCTGGGGTAGGAAAGGCCATTCTGAGACACAAAATGTTTAAGCCATAAAAGAAAAAAATGGCCAATCTGACTACATAAAAACTTTTAATATAAACAAACTTACAAGTCAACAAGAAATAGAGTAGAAAAAATATCTGCAACATATACACAAAGAATTAATACCCAGGGACTTCCCTGGGGGTCCAGTGGTTAAGACTCTGTGCTTCCACTGTAGGGGGCGTGGGTTCGATCCCTGGTTGGGGACTAAGATCCTGCATGCTGCGTGGCACGGCCAACAACAACAACGAAAGAATTAATATCCAGAAAATATAAAGAATTCCTACAAGCCAATGTGAAAAAGGCAAGTCAATAGGAGGACAGAGATCTTCATCTATTTTGCTGAATACCCAGCACTTGGCACATAGTAATCCCTCAATAAATATTTGTTAATGAATAAATATGAACAGGTAATTACAAGAAAAAGAATATAAACTACCAATTTATTCATGAAAATATTCTCAGCCTCACTATAAGCAGAAAAAAATACTAATTAAAAGCAATAGTAAATGCCTTTAAAAAAAGGCATCTTTACATCTTTATGTCTTTTCTTCTTATAAAAGATGTAAAAATATACAGTATTGGTGAAGGTGTAGTAAAAAGGTTATCTTGTATATAGTTAGTTGATGTGTAAAATGGTACTACGTTTTTGAAGGCAACATGATATTATGTATTAAGTTTAAAATGTGGATATCTTTCAACTCCAAAATTCTACTTTTAGGTTATCTATCCTAGAGAAACACTTATACATGTACACAAAAAGAATGCATACAGATAGCTACTACAGCATATAAAAATTAAGTTAAATGTGCATCAACAGAATAGTTTAATAGACAACAATGGTATAGACTTTGGAAATCAACTCAGCAGTCAAAAAGTATGAGATACATATATAAGTAATAATATGTAAAAAGCTCCAAGACATTCTGTTAAGTGGAAAAAGCAACCTGCAAAACAATGTGTGTATATATATATATATATATATATATATATATATATATATAAAATGTACTTTTATTTATGTACAAGTTATTATAAAACTACCAATTTCTCTATGTACAATATGAATGTAAAGTTGAAAAAGATAAGTTGATAGCAGAGGTCTCTGGGGAGGGGAACAAGACTGGCTGAGGGCCAAGGAAGGAGTTTCCTTCATTAGATTGAATTATTTCACAAGAATACATTCAAGCATTACTTGTGTAATTAAAAACAACTTTTTTTTAAAAAGGCAAAAAATAATGTAACTACCATTTTACTGATATGAAGAAAACAAGAACATATTTTGAGGATTGGACAGGAGATAAATATTCCATTTTCGACATTAGTTCTGAAGTCCAACTGCAAGTAGGGAGTTGTACACACACAAGATTGGCACTCAGGAGAGGGGTCCTGGCTAAAGAAATAATCCGGGGAGTTGTTGGTATGTAGATGATACTCAAAGGCACAGGAATGCTGTGGATGATTTAGGGAGAAAACACAATGGAAAGAGCAGAGCACCCAGGATCAAGGAGAAAGAACCCATAAAGAAGACTGAGAAGGAGCAGCTGGGGAAATAAGAGGAAAACTAGTAAAGAGGAGGGTAATGGAAGCCAAGAGAGGAGAGTGTTTTGGTAAGAAATTGGTGTCAAATGCTGCCAAGAGGTCCGATATGATGAGGGATGAAAAAACAGATAGCCATGTTTCTCAATCTGATGAACATTACCAGCTTCAGCAAGAGGGCGTCATGTGGGTCAGAGTATTAGAGCAGGAGTGGGTTAACGAGTGTGGGAAGACAAAAGGTGTATATAGCATACACTGAAAACTCCTTTAAGAAACTTAGCTGCACAACGGAGTAGAAAGATAGGACAGTAGCAGAAAGGAGATATGGAGGTTAGAGGACAGGGTTTTCAAAATGGGAGAGATTAGAGCAAGGAAATCTGTAGGAAAGGCTCTAGTAGAAAGAGGAAATAACCAAAGGAAGAAGTTCTTTAAGAAGACTGGAGGGACCTCCCTGGTGGCACAGTGGATAAGAATCCACCTGCCAATGCAGGGGACATGGGTTCTATCCCTGGTCTGGGAAGATCCCACATGCCGCAGAGCAACTAAGCCCTCGTGCCACAACTACTTAGCCCGCACGCCTAGAGCCCGTGCTCCACAACAAGAGAAGCCACCGCAAGGAGAAGCCCTCGCACCACAACGAAGAGTAGCCCCTGCTCACCACAACTAGAGAAAGCCCACAAGCAGCAACAAAGACCCAACGCAGCCAAAAATAAATAACATTAAATCTTAAAAAAAAAAACAAGACTGGAGAACGTGATTAGAACACTTGTGGAGGGACTGGCCTTTGACAGAATGAAGGACACATCTTCCCCTATCATAACATGAGGGAAAGAGAAAAAGATGAACCCCAGATGGAGGTAGGTTTGTAGATTTGGGAGGTACAAAGATGAAGGAATTCCCTTTTGGTGGTTTCTGTTTTTATAACAAGTATAAGGCATATCACTAGTTTAAAAAGAACACACATGAAATTAGAAGTAAAAAGATACAGTATGAAATAATCATTTGCAGTGAGTGTGAAAGTAACCTTACTAGAAAATATATAACATTACAAGGCAGCGATGATCAAGCATATGAGGTTGACGACTATGAGTTTATAGTGACATCGATCTACCTGGTTTTCTGATTTTTTCTAGCAACTCTCAGCTCCGTCGATGCAGGCAACTAAAAAGGCAGATGGTTAGGTTCCACCAGTGCGTCACTCAGAGTTCCATAAACAGCAGAAGTCAACTCTGGCTGAGTTGGACAGAAAAAGAATTTACAGAAAGGACATGAGGTAGCTTTCAGGGCTACACAGTTAAAAACACCACCACAGAATGGGCTTGGAAAAGATGTCATGTTTGCTTATGCCAAGCAGGAGATGCTGCAGTTTGGGCTGCACCATTATAGTTCAGGGTACCAAACAGGAGATGCTGCAGCTTGGGCTGCACCATTATAGTTCAGGATACCAAGCAAGAGATGCTGCAGCTTGGGCTGCACCATTATAGTTCAGGATACCAGGTGCCAGGTGCCACTGTTGCCCCTGTAACTTGATCTTGCTGCTAGAGGCTGATGCTACAAGAAGATTCACTGATAATGAAGGGGCAAGTTGTAGAGAACACAGTGGAAAGGTTTGGGAAGATTGGACTGGCTGAGAGGATGAGGAGAGTGTTAAGGGAATGAGTATTAGGAAGACAATGGTTGACTAGGCGTCAGGTAGTGACTGAGGTAAACAGGGATGTGAGGCCTCCCCTTGGAAGAGGGTAGATCCTGGGATCCAAAAGGTTGCAGAATAGTCTCAGCAGCCTAGGTGCAATAACTTAAGCAAATTTCACATGGGCGTTTAATCAGAAAAGTAAGGGGTTGGCAGTGTGGCAAAGCCTCTCATTATTGCTGTGGGCAGTGTTTCATCTCACTGATCCCAAAGGCATCAAAGATTGGCAAAGCCTTGGGCAAGTTAATTACTCTCTTTGGGCCTATATTTTCTAATCTATAAAATAAAGATAATAATATTCATCTGATAAAGTTGTTATGAGGATTAAATGAGATGAGATAGATAGATGACTAGAAGAGAGTAAGTATTCAGTAAATGGTAGCCATAAATGAAGTTATAACTGAAGCCGAGAAAAGAGTTTCCAAGAAAAGGTACTCAACAATATCAAATCATATCTTTTAGAATGATCAGAAGGGTTCACATTGGAGCACTGCGGGAGATAAATCTGTAGGGAAGATGAAGCCAGTTTAAGTCTCAGCTTGCTTAACTTTCAATGACAGCTTTGTAGTATTCAGAAAGGCTTTAAGGAAAAGCCTGACTTAGAGAAACTCAACTAGCAGCTCTAGAACCTCTATACCCTTCCTTAATATAAGTTCTGAGATAAAAAGAAGCAGGTGCCCCAAACCAATCCATTTCTATTGAAAGACCCTTAAAAAAAAAAAAAAGAATAGAAAATCACCAGCTATTAATGCAGTGTCCAAGAGGGAAAATGGTTAACTGAATTGCTGCACAATATAGACAGGGAAGAGGGAACTGAAAATCATACACATCATATGGCTTAAGTTATTGAATTTAATCAAAGTAGTTTTACTTAGAACCATTACAGAAGAAATTTCACTCCACTGCTTTCTCCTCTGCTCAGCTCTCACCAAATCTCGGGCCATAGGTCATTCAGACTATAAAAAGCTCCTCCAAATTCCATAGAAACCTGATCAATCTAACTAAACCTCTTATTGGGGGAGTGGAATTTCAGCTCCTCTAATTGTGCATACCACCTGAACACGATGGCAGACGGGTAGATCAGGGCAGCTGCCAAGATTTACTCTTCTCCCATCCACCTCAGTTGTACCTCTCTGAATTATTTAAACAAGGACTACCAAGAAAGAATGAAGTCTGAATGAAGATCCCAACAAATCTCTTCCTTTTTTTTTTTCTTTTACTGTGGGGGAGGAGAACGCTTTCAAGGAAATGATATAATAAAGAAACTCACTCTCCCTTTTCATGAACTATCCATTTCTTCTATTAACTGGACACTAAGGACCTAAGTCGTCTTCCTCAGGACATTAAATACACAACTGCAACTTCAGCTCTGAGCAACCTCCGAAAACAGCTCTTAATGTTCCGTCTTTCCCAGGAAGAAGAGAATTCAGAAATTATACAAAATAAGGCCTGCCTTCTCAGAAAATTCATAAACGTTCACATAAATAAATGGTAAGACCATTAAATAAACTCAATAAATAAAAAACTGCCTGTTAGTGAAATAACAAACATCCGCAAAAATATACAGATTAACTAAGATTTGAAAGGTTTAAGCTAAGCTTTGAACAGAGAAATACTTCAATTGAAAAGCTATGGAGGGACTTCCCTGGTGGTCCAGTGGGTAAGACTGCATTCTCAATTCAGGGAGCCCAGGTTTGATCCCTGGTCAGGGAACTAGATCCCTCATGACGCAACTAAAGATCCCACATGCCACAGTGAAGATCCCGCGTGCTGTAACCAAGACCCAGCACAGCCAAATAAATAAATATTTAAATTAAAAAAAAAAAAGAACAAAAAGCAATGGAGGGACTTCCCTGGCAGTCCAGTGGTTAAGACTCCACACTTCCAATGTAAGGGGCGCAGGTTCGATCCCTGGTCAGGGAACTAAGATCCTATATGCCGCTGGGCCCAAAAAAAAAAAAAAAAGAAGAAAAGCAATGGAGTTTGTGCATGAGAGTCAAACAGATTAGAGTTCTGTTAGCTCACATCACAGTTACTAAACGTGTAACCTTGAGACAAATTCCTTAATCTCTCCAACCCTCGGTTTCCTCAATAAAACAAGGATAACACTACCTATTTCTGAGAGCTCTTAAAAGGCTTAAATAAAATAGTATATGTAAAGCTCTAATACAATGCCTGGGACACAGCAGGAATACATAACAATATGCTTCCCCTTCTAATTTTCAAAATGTTTAACTAGAGATTGATTCATAAGAGCAGGTGGGTCTTAAAGAACAAGGAAAACTGTTAGCTGCACAGGAAGGAGGAGCATAGCCCTCGGGTACTCCTGATTTATTTGTAACTTTAAAAGTAAGGGGCTTCCCTGGTGGCGCAGTGGTTGAGAATCTGCCTGCTAATGCAGGGGACACGGGTTCGAGCCCTGGCCTGGGAAGATCCCACATGCCGCGGAGCGGCTGGGCCCGTGAGCCACAACTGCTGAGCCTGCGCGTCTGTAGCCTGTGCTCCGCAACGAGAGAGGCCGCGACGGTGAGAGGCCCGCGCATCGCGATGAAGAGTGGCCCCCGCTTGCCACAACTGGAGAAAGCCCTCGCACAGAAACGAAGACCCAACACAGCCAAAATCAATCAATCAATCAATCAATCAAAAACATACGCATCTGATTCAAGATCCTCATTAATAAAAAAAAAAAAAAAAAAAAAAAAAAAAAAAATTAAAAAAAAAAGTAAGAACACATCTCTCAAATTATCACTAAATTACTAATGTGAAAATGCATCATTGATCTTGAAATGCTTTTTTATATACATTTAAGATCCTCTTCTCCCTCTCTCATAATTTTACAATTCTCTCAGATTCTACATTTGTACAATTTTTTCCCATCCTCTTCCTAAAGCCCTGACTCAGACCCTCCTTACTTTGGATTTGGGATGACCTAAGTCTTAAACCAGAAAGACATAACTTAGAGTTCACTGAGTATTCTGACAGACTTCTGGGAGAAAGCCAGAACCCAGTAACTAAGAAGTTAGAATCAGTGTGGCATAATAAAAAGGACACAGGCTTTGGAAACAGACCAAGATTTAAAACAGGGGTTTTAAGTCCTACCTTTGCCACTTGCTAGATGTATAACCTTGGTCAAGGCACTTTACCTTCTCTGGACCTCATTTCCTTATCTGTGAAATGGAGATAATACCACTTATATCTCATTGTGTAGCTGTCAGGATTAGAAAAATACCAATAACATATAAAGGGCCAATTAATGGTAACTGTTATTACGGTCAATCTGCCAAGTGCCTTACTGAACATTTTGCAAGGCTGTACTTTCCTAACTGGCAAAAGGAGTAATACTGCTCCCCTGTTCCCATGACTATATCCAAAAGGTTTCATTTTAGTAGTCCATAATTAACCAAATAAAGAGCTTAAAGAATTCAGGGCAAGAAAGCACTAGCATGGCTCAACTCATTCTCTGCTGACAGCAACAAAGCCAGCGCAAGGTGGATTCATTTGCCAAAAAAAAAAAAGGAATCTGCTTGAACATGGTCATTACTGATACTGACGTAAGCACAAACTAGTTGTGGTTCTTAGGCTCACAGCCTTATTGTCAGAAAGTTTTAACTTTTCTGAAATAAATCCTCTCCTGCCTTGTTTTCCCTGCTGTGCTGTGACATTCCTATTACCCCATTTTCAAGAACACAGGGAAGAAATCCTCTCAACTATTGCAACTGCATTCACTGTGGACTTTATCTTCCTATTTCACAAATCACTTCTTACAGAGATTTTTGGTTTGTTGAGTTCACTTACGAAGAAAAACATATACAAATATATGATAGCCACGGTGACAAGATCTGGTCCCCAGAGCACCACAAATTACAGGATGGAGGTAGATGCCAAAGATAAGATGGGACTGAGTAACCTGCACACCATATGTTCATTCTGGTTAAATGCTGCACTTGGAAAGTCTGGCTCTTATGAAAAGCTTATTTCCCTTGTGTGACTGAACAGAGTAACAGTACTAAGAAAACTGATGACAGATACACAAATGGAGTAAGGGAAACCATCAATGGAAGTATGCTTAAAATAAACAAGCTTGTATGTGACAGTTACAAAATAAAAGCAACAGTCACCAATTACATAGCCAAAGGTAGCTATTTCAATCCTAAGTACCTCGAGTCCCTCCCTACACTAAAATAAAAGCAGAAGGGAGTCAAGGTCAGAATGATTATTTAAATAAATTAAAAATCAAG
Source organism: Balaenoptera acutorostrata (assembly GCF_949987535.1). Lineage (NCBI taxonomy): Eukaryota > Metazoa > Chordata > Mammalia > Artiodactyla > Balaenopteridae > Balaenoptera > Balaenoptera acutorostrata. The sequence goes on from NC_080070.1 coordinate 24,044,495, forward strand.
AAAGGCTTAACAAATCAAAATATCACACTGCAGTCCCTTGGGGAGGTGACTTTCAACTTGAAGAAAGAAGGTCAGTCTCATGCACTTGTTTTAATTTAGCTAATTCGATGTCAAGAAAGTTAAAGATTCTGCCCCCCAAAAGTAGCTCAGCAATGCCTGTAGTTGTGTCATACAGCTGCATCCTTGCCCGGAGCTTTGCCTGCTTAACTTCCAGTACAGAAGTTGGTTTTTGGTTGCAATTAACATTGTAAGGCAAGCTCAGCCCTGTCTTCCATAGCCTTGAGGCTGCTGAGTAAATCTAGAATCATGGGACCTACATTTTGATGCTGGAAAAACAGGAAGAAGGTGGTTCAGCAACAAGGAGAATGATCAAGAAACACATCTAGAATTGGGAAAACCAGACTGATGCTGGCCTGTGATTTTTTCACTGCTTTATATAGAATGTATTGAATAGTATACACCATTTAAAGGAAGCCATAGTGGTGCACTTAAGCCACGATGGAAGGAAGAAAATAATAAAATCAATTCTTAATAATTGCTGTAATTTCTTAAGCCCTCACTATATGTGCCAAGTTCAATGCTAAGCCCTCTACAAATATTTCTAATCTTCAATCGTATTAGTAACCTCACTTTATAAAAGAGAAAACTAAGATGTAGAGAATTTGGAAATTACCCAAAAGCTAGTTAGTGGGGGTACTAGGATTCAAACCCAGGTCTGCTTGACTGTAAATCCCATGTTCTAAAGGTAATTTGAGCCCGCAGGCCACACAAAAAGACCCCACATGCTGCAACGAAGATCCCACGTGCCACAACTAAGACCCGATGCAGCCAAATAAATAAAAATAAATATTAAAAAAAAAAGGCAATTTGTTGGGGAGTTCCCTGGCGGTCCAGTGGTTAGGACTCTGCGCTTTCACTGCTGTGGCCCAGGGTTCAATTCCTGGTCAGGGAACGAAGATCCCGCAAGCTTCATGACAAGGCCAAAAAAATAAATAAAGGCAATTTGTTAAACACTCTTACCCTCAAGAGACCTAATCAAAATACAGATTTTACACAAAGACCCTTAATCACTGGATTTGGCCAAAGTTATAAAGCACCTCAACTAGTTACAAATACATTTCAGATTTCCAGACTCAAATCTAGGTACTACCAGCACTGGTGCCTGTGCTGCCTCTCTTTCCTCCTATAATTCCTCCCAGAGAAGTTTCATAATGCAAATGAGAAAGACACTGTCCTAAAGCACCATTAAACAAATTCATTCAGTCTTGCCTCTGATGTTATCACCCATATTTGGGTAATTAAAATGGAAGGGTTCTCTGCTTCATACCTTAATAATGAGGCTATTACAACCAAAGTTAGGCTGGATACAAGGTTCCAACTCAGCTGAATCCTGCACAGTGAAACCAAGGCAGACTTCACATCACTTCCTTGCTGTTCTGATAAAGCAATTAAAACTAATTCACAAGGGGACTTCCCTGGTGGCCAATGGTTAAGAATCCGCCTGCCTAAGGCAGGGAACACGGGTTCGAGCCCTGGTCCGGGAAGATCTCACATGCCCAGGAGCAACTAAGCCCGTGCACCACACTACTGAGCCTGTGCTCTAGAGCCCACGAGCCACAACTACTGAAGCCCGTGCTCTGCAACCAAAGAAGCCACCTTAATGAGAAGCCCGCGCATCGCAACGAAGAGTAGTCCCCGCTCGCCACCACTAGAGAAAGCCTGCGTACAGCGACAAAGACCCAACACAGCCAAAAATAAATAAATTAGATTTTTAAAAATCATTCACAAAGTAAAAAAACCTATAAATCATTGTGTTCACATTATACCTCGGAAATTAAAATGATAATCCCTTTTCATACGATCCACATCTGTTTTTGCAACATTTGCCCTTTTTCTTCCATACTGGTTTGCTTTATGAGAGGATAGACACACCACAGATAGCCATTGTAAGGGTAATACTGGGAATATCAAACATCTAGGCACACCTACTCCTTGGTGTTCTGAGGCTACGGCCTCTTCAAAACTATATCTGAAAGAAGCTGACAGCTGAGACAGAAAACCCCACAGTGATCGCCTTTCCCAAAAGTAGAAGCATTTCTTCCTAACACTTTCAGATCATAATAAAAGAACCAATAAAACAATCATTCTCTTCATACACAGTCTAATAATCCTGGTGACCAACTACTGAGCAGAGAGGACAAACCTCTGAAGAGAAAACAGTGAAGAGAATCTCTCCGTTACCCTTCTACATTCAGAGAAGACGTAAGGATATTGCAGTATCTGGAATGAAGGGCACGGCATCAATACTGCTCGATGGAAGCGCTTCGCCACAGAAAGGCAGAAAATCATCATCTGTACAGAAACCACACAACTGAGGATCTCAGTACGAGGTAACTACTCCTTATAGAAAAGATCTCCAAATAGAAAAGCTCTTTCCACCCTTATTGCTGGATGAGCTCGCATAAGCAGTAAGCTTTTTCTACACCATCGGGGTCTTCTCCCCGATAGTCTGGAAAATACACACGGGAGTATGTTGGGAGTACAGAGAGGGGTAATACTATTCCAAGGAGCAGGGGAGAGCGCTACTACCTCCATGTTATTCCCAGCTAAGTACGGCCGTACCACCGGGAGTCTTCGCTCCCCAGCACTGGGGCCCGGGTGGGAACATCTCTGAGAGAGCGGGTTTAAGGGGAAAAGGGATCTCTCTGCTCCTACGATCAGAAGGGAGGGCCTGGAGGGTGGTGCCGCAGCGCCGAGAGGATCTGCGGTTCCCCCTCCCACCCTCGCTCTCCGAAAGAGGCAGCCCGGCCCCAATACCTTCTTGACCGTGCGCGGCGCCTCGGTGACGGTGCCGTCGGGGCTGACCAGGGCCTCGCCGCCGTCGCGGTGCCTCTGATGCTGGTGATGAGGGTCGCTCCGCTTCATGGCCGACGCCTGAGGCACTTTCCCAGCGGCGGGGCTGAGAGCCGCAGCGGGCCCCGATCCCGGGCCAGGGGCCGGCGGCCGCTCCGCCGCGGGAGCTGGAGCTTCAGGGTCCCCGCCGCCCGCTGCGGGGGCCATGGCACTCACGGCCGCCGTGCTCAGTCCCAGCTGCGGCTCCGCCTCGGCGGGGCTCAGGTCCTTCAGCTCCACCTCAGGCACCTTCGCGGCAGCCGCTGCTGACACGACCTGCACCGACATCACCGCCTCCACTGCAACCGCCGGCTCAGACTCCAGCTCCTGCTCGGCCCCGCCTCCCGCCTCCCTTCCCCATCCCTCCCCCATTCCCCCACTCCTCCCCTTCATCGCCTCCGCTCCCACCCCCTTCCTCTGCCCGCCCGCCAGCCAGCCCCGGCCTCTCCCCCACCGTCCCGCCCCGCCCCGCCCCGCCCTGGCTCGCTCGCTCGCTCGCGTGGAGCCACGGAACCTGTAGTGCGCTTGCTCGGGGCCGCATGAGGCGAAAAGACAGTCGGACCTCAGCCCCCGACCACCACTGCGCGCCGCCGAGGGCTGGGCGCACGATGCCCCCTGGGAGTTGTAGTCCCAGTCCCTCTTCCTCCAGCAAGCGGGATTTTGTAGTAGAGATGGAGCTCTAGTGCCGGTGACTAACGGAAAGGAGTGACAACGGGTGACACGACATGAGGAAGAGAAAGTCTCCAGAGGAGTTGAGGCTTCCGGGGAACAAACGCTAGAAACCCTAGCTAGAAACACACTAGCTTGTTTAAGATAGTGGGGGAGGAACGACTTTCTACCCTAACATTCATTGTAAATTGCCTCCGAGTGTGCAAGTCTACGATCACGTGAGCAGGCATTTAAAGGAAAAGCGGTGTCACGTGGGGAGAGCGCCGACTTCAGGCTTAAAGTGACTTGATTTTTCTGCATCAATGAAATCGGGACCCTAACAGCTTTCCGAACTTTAATGGCTTTGTTTTTAGAAGGAATAAATTAGGACCTTGCCTACTGTGGTGATTTCTAGAACATTCCGAGCTTGGAATTTAACATCAGTCCAAAAAAAGAAGTTAGGTATCACTAGGTCAAAATTTCAAGGCTAAAGAATTACACGTTGGGGACTTCCCTGGTGGCACAGTGGTTAAGAATCCGCCTGCCAGTGTAAGGGACATGGGTTCGACCCCTGGTCCGGGAAGATACCACATGCTGTGGAGCGACTAAGCCTGTGGGCCACAACTACTGAGCCTGCGCTCTAGAGCCGGAGAGCCACAACTACTGAAGCCTGAGCACCTAGAGCCCCTGCTTGCCCCAACTAGAGAAAGCCCACGCGCAGCAACGAAGACCCAACGCAGCCTAAATAAATTAAATTAAAAATTTAAAAAATTACCTGTTGCCTTAAACAAGGCCAATTCTTTTGCCCTGTTAATTAATTACCTCTTTTTTTTTTTTTTTTTTTTTTTTTTGCCCGTCCCCACAGCTTGCAGCGTCTTAGTTCCCCGATCAGGGAGTGAACCCTTGGCTGTGAAAGCACGGAGTCCTAACCACCGGACGGCAAGGGAATTCCTGCCCTGTTAATTCTAATAGATGTCCAACCCAAGTTCGTGTGCCAGTGGCACAATGAGGTCAAGTAAACCAAAATGTCAAAGTTTGGAGCAGAGGAAAGTTTATTGCAAGGTGCCAAGCAGAACAGGCAGCTAGTGCTCAAAAAGCCCGACCTCCCTGATAGACAAAATTTAGGGCTGCAGGATGTGTGACTTAATTCTGATTGGTGGGTGGTGAAGTAACAGGGTGATGTCTCCGGAATCTCAACCTTCTGGTTCCATCCAGTCTAGGGTGCCCATGCTTGTGGTCACGTTCATGTAGTCACTATCCTCCACCTGGGTAGGGGTCTTAGTTTCTGTAGAACTCAAAGATACGTATCAGATTGTTATCTATATTCCTTCAGGAGGAACTGAAACTATGTCCTGTGACTCTATTGTCCTATTAATGCTTGAGCCTGCTCTTTGGAATTTGGGGAAGACCTAGGAGATTAAAGCCTTTTCTTTTTTCTTCACTACAAACAAGAAACAGGGGACACGGAGGAGCACCCGAGAGGGCACTGCAGACTTTTGCTGAGTTTCAGGGAGATAATATGAAATTCAGGTAAGAGTGTATCAGCAGAGAGGAATATTAACTAAAATATGAATTGTGATTTCTTTAAGTGATGGGATTTGGGGTGAGTTTTTTTTTTTTAATTTTACACTTTATTTATTTTTGGCTGTGTTGGGTCTTCGTTTCTGTGCGTGGGCTTTCTCTAGTTGCGGCGAGTGGGGGCCACTCTTCATCGCGGTGCGCGGGCCTCTCACTGTCGCGGCCTCTCTTGTTGCGGAGCACAGGCTCCAGACGCGCAGGCTCAGTAGTTGTGGCTCACGGGCCTAGTTGCTCCGCGGCATGTGGGATCTTCCCAGACCAGGGCTCGAACCCCTGTCCCCTGCATTGGCAGGCAGATTCTCAACCACTGTGCCACCAGGGAAGCCCTTGGGGTGAGTTTCTTTTTTTTTTTTTTTTACTTTGTACTTTTCTGTATTATTTTAAAATTTTAAATTTATTTTAAAAGGTGTAAACCTAAAGACATGTATGGCAGTTTTATTTTTAATAATGAAAAGTTATCTGATACTAATGTCCAACAACAGAGGAATGGTTACAACCTTTAAAATTAAGTTGGCCAAGAACTTTTTTTAATGATGAAGGGAAATAAATACTTATGATAAAATAATAAGCTAAAAAGCAGGAAACAGAATTGCACATTCTATTAGATTTTGACTATGTAAATAATGCTTGAAAAAAGCAATACATTAAAATACAATTGACTCTGGGTGACAGATTATGGGTTAGGTCATTTCTTCTCCGTTCTCAGAGAAACTGAGGCAAAGGGGATCTTACAGTTTATGGTTGTTCAGAGAGTAAATGATTGCCCTGACAACCCCAGAAGGCCACTGGACATCTAGTCTTTGGATCAGCTATTTTTCCCCTGGCAAGAAGGAGAGGGAGAAATCACCTGCCTTGATCTCCTTCCCTGTGCTACTGCTATCTTGGAAATCTGTTCATTTGTGGAGTTGTCCTACACTGAATGGAATCTTTTGTATCCTGGCCTTCAAAAATTTGTGCCTAACACTGTGAGTTGGAAGGCATCTGAGCACTTCCGTTTCCACAAAGCCCACAAGTCCACCAGACGCAAGGGCTTCTTAAGCTTTCTCTTCACACTCTGTCTTTCAGAATTTCCTTCCTATTATAAAGAACCAGCTTAGAGCTTCATCCTCCAGCTGTCAGAGAAGAGATTAGCAGCTCTATAACTGATTTCTTTCTTCCCCCTAATGCACAAGGGAGCTGTGGTACAGCCACCTGGCCTGTGTTGAAGCTCATAGGCAGCAGCTGCCTACCTGGACGGCCACTAGACTTGATTACTGAGGGGATGAACTAATTCTTCAGTGGGATGTGGTTACAAAACATAAGGAGTTGGAGCACTGGAAAGAAACTGATATTCATCCTCTATTTATCCAGGCACCATCCACTGTTTGAGGCCAAACATCAGGGCACATTCCTCACCCATTCTCAACTCTATCCTACACACCTGCTGCTTCCACCATCTTTGTTACTGAGGGACACGGCACAGTTGCAGATGGAAATACCATAATGGAAACAGGATAATTAAGCACAAGTTTATGAACTATTTAGTTGATGAAATATTTAGACTACAGGTCCTCTTCCCTCACCTGGCTCATTCAGCTTCCAGACCCTGGCAGGCAGAAATGTATCTTTCATTCAGGAGACTGGAAGAACTTCTCTAAGATAATCTAACCAGTCCAAGAGAGAAAACTTGAAGATATAACACTGAGAGTTCCCCAAGGAAATAGGCCAACCAGATCACCCTTGGTGAAGACCACACCCATGTTCGCAGAGTTTCCAGAGAACTACTTAGTGCTACACTCTTAAGTATGAGTAGATAAAGTCACAGGTTATACAAGAAAACCTTTAATATGGAAGACAGAGATCAACATAAGCAAGCAGAAAAAAACAACTGGGAAGAAACAGAGGCTATGCATCAAGAAGAAATCAAGACCCCCCCCCCAAAATCATCAATATCCTCAGAGACTTAAGATATTTTATTCGTGAAAGAACATGCTGTTTCAAGAAGTGAACATTCAGAAAACAAACATGAGACCTTTAAAATGAAAGTATACTAGCAGAAATTTTTAAAAACTCAATAAATAAAAAGAGGAAGAAATTGGGAATTCCCTAGTTGTCCAGTGGTTAGGGCTCTGTGCTCTCACTGCCAAGGGCCTGGGTTCAATCCCTGGTTGGGGAACTAAGATCCCACAAGCCACACGGCACTGCCAAAAAAAAAAAAAAAACAAAGGAGGAAGAAATTAAAAATAGGAAAGATGCAGTTTATCTTTGCTCAGATTGTTGTGAAATGGTGCCTTATTTCATGGTTTTTATTTTTTTTTAATTGAAGTATAGTGGATTTACAATTTTACGTTAGTCATGGTTTTTATATTTGTGTCCAGTGCACGTTTTAACATGATAGGTACAATGCATTGGGTAGCCGCAGTTTTCTGGAAAAGCTGATCTCTTAGGAATTGTTTTTCAGATCTTCAATACACATTTTTTCTCTAATTTAAAGAAAAAAAAAAAGAAAAAGAAAAAGAGCTTCGCTGGTGGCGCAGTGGTTAAGAATCTGCCTGCCAATGCAGGGGACACGGGTTTGAGCCCTGTTTTGGGAAGATCCCACATGCCGCGGAGCAACTAAGCCTGCGTGCCACAACTACTGAGCCTGCACTCTAGAGCCCACAAGCCACAACTACTGAAGCCCATGCACCACAACTACTGAAGCCTGCATGCCTAGAGCCCGTGCTCTGCAACAAGAGAAGCCACCACAATGAGAAGCCCATGCATCACAACGAAGAGCAGCCCCCGCTCACCACAACTAGAGAAAACCCGCGCGCAGCAACAAAGACCCAATGCAGCCAAAAATAAAATAAATTTTAAAAAATAACAATCACTAAAAAAAAAAAAAAGAAAGAAAGAAAAGAAAAGAAAAGGACTTAGAGGGTCAGTCCAAGAAGACCAACACCCAAATAATACGAGTACCCGAAAAGTGACAAGGAAAATTGGGGGTGTAGGAGGGGGGAATTCAAATAAATAACTAAAAAATTTTCCCAAAACTGAAAAAGGAGAATTTCCATAATGAAAGGGGCCACTAGGTGCCAGCCTAATAAATGAAAATAAACCTACATTAATACACATCACTATTAAATTTCAAAACTCTGGTGACAAAGAGATAATCCTTCAAATGTCTGGAGTGGATCAAGGAACATTTTCACAAAAGCTCAAGAGTCAGAAAGATACTGAACTTCTTAAAATGAACTTCTGGAAGCCAGAAGATAATGCCTTCAAATACTACAGACCCTCTGTTTGCCTTCTCCAGAGAATGAACTGACAACCAGCCAAAGTTGGGAAGGGCAGTCATCTCCTGTTCAGAGTTAGGTAGGGGATCAGAAACCAATCCTTCTGCTTTCATTTCTACCTTCTAAAGTACCTGCTGCCTCCAATTCAGAGCCTTTTAGGGGTGCTGCAATATAAGTTTTCCCTAGTGCTGGCTAAAACTTTATTTTAGCTTTTTCAAGACTGCCAAATTGCCACTCATTTGCTTTCCAGCTTTCAAAACTGTCACTATTGACTCCTGCCCCCTCCATCTCTTTTTCCCTCCTTGTAGGCAGAGTGAAAAAGAGCTAAATCCATATTCTCTATATTGGGAGGTCAAATGATAACACCTAAAATGAACATTCAAGAGATGGCATTATCATGTTATTCAGACATATGGAAGTAAATATCATAAGGATCATCTAAAATAAAATGGTTGGCTCCCAGGAACAGGAAATTATGGGGTACTGAGATAGCTGCTTTAATCAACAAGACCTGTAGAACTATTTGACTTTTCAAACTGTCATGCATAATTGAGATGAAAATTAAAACTTTAAGAGCAGGGACTTCCTGGGTGGCACAGTGGTTAAGAATCCTCCTGTCAATGCTGGGGACACAGGTTCAATCCTGGTCCAGGAAGATCCCACATGCCTTGGAGCAACTAAGCCTGTGCGCCACAACTACTGAAGCCCGTGCGCCTAGAGCCTGTGCTCCACAACAAAAGAAGCCACCACAATGAGAAGCCTGCACACTGCAATGAAGAATAGCCCCCGCTCGCTGCAACTAGAGAAAACCCACGCGCAGCAACGAAGACCCAACGCAGCCAAAAATAAATAAAATAAAATTAATTAATTAAAAAAAAAACTTTAAGAGCAGGCAAAACTATATTGTACAGAACAGGGAATTATATACATTATTTTGTAATAACTTTTAATGGGGTATAATCTATAAAAATACTGAATCACTGTGCTGTACACCTGAAACTAATATATTGTAAATCAACTATACTTCAATAAAAAAATAATTAAAAATAAAAAAAAAGCAGACAAAAGCAATACATAGTTTATGGATGCATAGCTTCATTTGCACATATGAAAATATAAAAATGGACTGGAAGGAAACCCACTAAATTCAGACAGTTGTTTTTCTGTGGAGGAAGGGGAAAGTGGGAGGAAAAATGGGACAGGAGTGTTGGTCAAAGGGGACTTTATAGCTAAATCTGTTATACTGTATTTCTTTTTAAAAAGTAGGCTAGAAGCAAATATGATAAAATGATTTTTTAAAAGTTATTTCTGAGTAGTGGGAATGTGGGTGTTTATTATTAGGTTGTTCTTTGTGCTTCTCTATCTTTTCAATTTCTTCGATTAAACAATGACTCACACAGGCAGAGGAAAGGTTGGGGCAGTGCACATACTACTTAAAAGAATCTGGTACCAAAAGGGGCAGGCCTCACAAGCTGGGAAGATGGATGACTGAGTTTGAGTGTAAGGGGGGCCCAATGGAGCAGCTGAGGGCAGAGCCTGCTGAAGGGGTGAAAACATGGAGACCTCAGGGCAGCAGCAAAGCCACAGGGAGTCCCCCAAACCAAGCTCCTCTTGGACCCTGATGAGTTTCTTCCAGGGGTCTAATTCAGGAGTTTTGGTAGGAAAGTGGCCACTATTGCTCAGTCCCAAGATCTGGCGCTCCTATAAAAATACTGCAATGCACAACTGGTTTGTGGGAGTGTCCACAGTCATGGATTTGCAACAGCTGCCTGTCTGCATTCACAAAAGGTGGGCTCACAGTGCCCTCTAGTGGTCACAGGCTCTATCAGCCTCCACAGTCAAACTGAAGAGTAACATTTCTCAGCTTTTTAAAGCCCAGAATAAACTCCCCCAATACCCCATTACCCATCCTTTATATAAGTAATACTACTAAAGAAAGAAGAGATGGAGGGAATGTACGTGGAGATAAAAAGAAGAAAGAAAATTGTTAACATTTCCCCTTGTTTCAGAAAAGATTAGACAACACTGATCATTTTTATTGTTTTGCATACTGCTGTTGATAAAGGTTTAAAAATAGCTCTACTACTGAAGACATACAGATGGCCAACAGGCAAAAGAAAAGATGCTCAACATCGCTAATTATTAGAGAAATGAAAATAAAAACTACAATAAAGTATCACCTCACACCAGTCAGAATGGCCATCATCAAAAAGTCCACAAGTAGGGAATTGTTGGCGGTCCAGTGGTTAGGACTCCACGCTTTCACTGCCAGAGCCTGGGTTGGATCCCTGGTTGGGGAACTAAGATCATGCAAGCCGCGTGGCACTGCCCCCCCGCAAATGTTTATAAACAATAAATGCTGGAGAGGGTGTGGAGAAAAGGGAACCCTCCTACACTGTTGGGGTGAATGTAAATTGGTGCAGCCACTATGGAGAACAGTATGGAGGTTCCTTAAAAAACAAAAAATAGAATTACCATATGATCCAGCAATCCCACTCCTGGGCATATATCTGTAAGAGATGAAAATTCTAATTCAAAAAGATGCATGCACCCCAATGTTCATAGCAGCACTATTTACAGTAGCCAGACATGGAAGCAATCTAAATGTCCATCGACAGATGAATGGATAAAGAGGATGTGGTATATATATATACACACACACTATGGACTATTACTCAGCCATCAAAAAGAATGAAATAATGCCATTTGCAGCTACATGGATGGACCTAGAGATTATCATACTAAGTGAAGTAAGACAGAGGAAGACAAATATCAAAAGATATCACTTATATGTGGAATCTAAAAAAATGATACAAATGAACTTATTCACAAAACAGAAATAGACTCACAGACAAACAAACTTACGGTTACCAAAGGGGAAAAGCGGGGGAGGGATATATTAGGAGTTTGGGATTAACAGATACACACTACCATATATAGAATAAACAAGGACCTACTGTATAGCACAGGGAACTATATTCAATATCCTGTAATAACCTATAATGGAAAAGAATCTGAAAAAGAAATATATATATACAACTGAATCACTTTGCTGTACACCTGAAAGTAACACAACATTGTAAATCAACTATACTTCAATTTTAAAAGAAAAAAATTAGCTGTACTACTGTTGAGAGGAGCAGTGATGTCAAGAAGGAGCAAGATGAGTGAGCACAAGGGGATACAGGGTGGCCAGAGGGAACACAGCAGGGGAAACCTGGATGGGAGGAAAAACCAAAGGTCAGAACTGAGAGTGGAAAGAGTCTGGACTGCAGAGTCAGGAAGGCCCTGGACCCAGAGTCTGTCACTTACTAGCTGTGAGGTTGTGGGCCAGTCATTTTGCTTCACTGAGTTTGTTGCTGCAGAAAACTAGTTCCTCTGATCCTTCTAAATTAAACAAGAGGCAGTAGACTGCAGTGGCCAAGAGCCAGGTCCCTCTGGAGCCAGATGGCTCTGATGGAATCCCAGCATTATCACTTACTCTGTGGCCTCAGGCAAACTATTTTTTTTTTTGTAGGTTTTTTAAAAAATTTATTTATTTTTATTTTATTTATTTTTGGCTGCGTTGGGTCTTCGTTGCTGTGTGCAGGTTTTCTCTAGTTGCGGCGAGCGGGGGCTACTCTTCATTGCGGTGTGCAGGCTTCTCATTGCGGTGGCTTCTCTTGTTGCGGAGCAGAGGCTCTAGGCGCGCGGGCTTCAGTAGCTGTGGCATGTGGGCTCAGTAGTTGTGGCTCACGGGCTCTAGAGAGCAGGCTCAGTAGTTGTGGCGCACGGGCTTAGTTGCTCCACGGCATGTGGGATCTTCCCAGACCAGGGCTCGAACCTGTGTCCACTGCATTGGCAGGCGGATTCTTAACCACTGTGCCACCAGGGAAGTCCCTTGGGCAAACTATTGAACCATTCTGTGCCTCAGTATCTTGGGGGTGTTAACAGTGCCTCTTAGGTCTGTTGTGCTAAGGTATATACTTAGGTATATGTATATACCTTACGCACTTCATATACTTAGGTATATGAAGTGCTTAGAAGAGAGGTAGCAAGCATTGAATAAGAATTAGCCATTATTAGTAGTATTATTATTACCATTATACACATGTAAAGTACCTAGAAGATGATCAGTATTAGTTCCCTTTCCTCTTCCCCTGGAATTTGGCTCTGGGCAAATTGCTTGTGTCCCCATCACTTGAGCTACACCCCCAAACAAGCATGGCCAATGCTCCACAATACCCTCTGAGTTGTCTGTGGGTACCATCCCCTTTCCTATGCAGATCTCCTTTCCACAGGATCCTAAGCCTAGTTTCCAGTTTTCTACTGACATCTTTTTGGAGGAAGTGAGGCTAGCAGCCTTCTCTCAGGGAAGCTGGATTCCTTTGACTGCCCAAAGGAGGAATCTGTGGATCCAAATGCACCTGATCCCACAGACATCCCTTGTTGAGGCAAGAGGTCCCCAGAGGGGGGCCCAGGATTGCTGAGGAGCCATGCCCATCGACACTCCCCAGCAGGGGGACACTTGCTTCCAATCATCAGTCCAGGGACAAGCTGCATGTTCTTGCTCATTCGTCTTATGATCAATGCCCAGTGAGGCAGCTGTGGCCAGAGCTTTTGTCCTTATATAGAACCAACTGGCCAGGAAGGACAGCCAGCACATTAAGCTGACATCAGCCTGACATCTGTCAGCTGTGACCTCACTAGCACCAAGCTCTTGGCCTTTCAGAATAGCTTTCAGAGGAAGTGGAAGACAAATTAGATCAGGACCAGGTAAACAGGTCAAGACGGGGCCTATGGAAAGAAGCACATCAAGAGTTTATACAAAAACCTTTTATTTACTGTTTATATTTTGTCTCCCTATCCCTACCCCCTGATCTGGAACCCAGCCAGCTGCTAAGGCTTCCTGCTGTCTGGTTCTTGAAACTGGGGCCTCGGATGGGGGTTATGAGAGGTGGGAACGTCTTTACCCACTGGTTGTGGAAGTTGAAGGAAGCTTTCCTGCCTGGCTGAAGTGTCAGCAGCTTCCCAGGGGAGCCCCTCAAGTCAGAGGATCCATCCCCCACTGGACAGATACAGGAAAAGATAACATGCATCTCTTGGAGGCCCAGAGGCTCCCCGTCACTCACTGCTTCTATGCCACGCCAGGCTCCATAGCTGAACTAATCTCTCACCTGGAGATGGAGCCCAGCAGCAAAGGGGTGGGGTTTGGGGGCAGGATAGACAATGCTGCGATGCTGGGTCCTAATCAACAAACAGGAAACAGGAAGAGGTTGGCCTGGTTGAACTGAAATGGGAAAGGCGAAGAAGGGTGCAGGAAAACCCAGGGTGGCTTAGTGGCCTGGAGTGGAGCCAGCTGGACACTTCATAAAGAAAGGTCACAGGCCCTGTGGGAGTAAGCACTCCCAGCCCCGCAACCACCCTGAAGAGGGGGAAAGGAGCTCTGTCCTCCCATGGACAAAGGGCTAATGACACAAGCAACACTTTTGGTCTGAGAGTGCCAGGGAAGGGCACCCACTGGCACCCGAAAGGGCAGCCTGCCTTGCTGGTCACCACAGCCCACTCTGAGTACTGTCACCCCTGCCTGCACCTTTACTGCCCACCACGAGCTCTGCATACCCCATGACCCCCACTGGAGACTGACGCTGCCAGCCAGGTGGGGCAGAAACAAGGACCCTGAGCTCCAGGGCCCCGCCCCGGGTAAGGCCTGTCCGTGGAGATGTCAGGGCTCTTTCCCACAGTCCTGCTGCCGTGAGCCAGACATACTGAACTCTCCTGGGAGGGCACTGGGCCCTCAGGTTCTCGGGAAGAGGAGACCCTGGAGAAGCACTCTCAGGCAGGAAGAACAGCCTCCGAATGGTATTTGTTCCTCCTTCTTGTCCCAGGTCCTGCTCTCCGGGCTCAGAAGTCTGAGTCTGCGTCCATGAGTTCTGCCTCCATCAGGTTGGTGCGGGAGTGAATGGGCCCTAGCCCCTGCCGTCGGCCCTGCGCCCAGGCCATGGGGGCTGGGGCGCTGGGCTCTGGGCAGAAGGGGTTGGAGACCAGGGTCCAGGCTCCCTGTCGGTAGGAGTCCCCAGCTCCCCAGGCACCCGCGGCCACCAGGCACTTCTGCCGGGGCAGCTGGGGCAGCCGAGGGACAGCACTGGAGGCAGGGGCAGGGCCCGGGACGGGGTGGTGGAGCTCAGGGGGCGACACCAGCGGGCACACCTCCTTCTTCCTCTTCCTCCGCTTCTTCCTCCGGCCCAGGCGCTTCTCCAGCTCTGGGGAGATCTCTGCCTCAACCAGCCACAGGTTGGCTTTTTCCTCCGGGGGTACTGACAGTGGGAGAGAGAACGTGAGCCTGGACCCTAACTGTGTCCACATCATGCCTTCTCTCCTCGGGGCCCTACTCTTTTAGCTCAGGAACCCACACTTTAGATCCTCCAAGGCTTTTCCCTCCCCTCCCCTGCTGGCAGCCCCTGGTACTCCAGTCCCAGGAACCTCCAGCCTCTACGTCCCCCACCTTCCTACAGAAGCCGGAACCCCATACCTGGAGTTGCCACAGGGGTGACAGACACATCCTGGGGCAGTATGGCTCCTCTCCGGGCCACCATCTTGGTGACATGCTGGGCCCAAGCAGAGGACACATCGGCCGAGGGCTCATTGAGGTCAAAGGCCAAACCCGCTGTGGGGATGGAAGGAAAGGATAAGGTACCATGACCGCCCAGGCCCTCACAATGACCGCTCCTCCCTTATTTAGCACCATTCACCATCCCCCAGCCCGTGGCTCCCACTTGACTTAGCACAGAAAGCCTGCCCTAGTGAACACAGCAATCTCTACACATCCCCAGCCTGAAGAGAGGGGCCTCACAAGAGGCCAGAAATCCAGTCCCTGGAACCTAACTTCCTGTAGCCCAGGGAGAACAGCTGGAGAAGACGGTTGAAGGCGAGGGAGATGAGTCCTTTGGAACCAAAGCACCAGCAAGCAAGATCCAGGGGCAGGAACAGAGAGGGGAGAGTGGCCTGGGATGGGGGCAGGGTGGGGACTGGAGGAGAACCAGTGTGTGAGAGAGAGGAGGGAGCCATTCCTCACAGCCTTCCAAACAGTCCATGAGGCCACACCGGCCTAGAAGGAAACTGGGAATGGGGTGGAAGCTCACCCACAGGCCCGTCGTGGGAGACAGTGTGCATGCTGAAGGAGAGCTCCTGGCCTGGGTTCTGCAGAAGCTCGTGCCGCTTGGAGAAGGCCTTGGCGATCATCTTGCTCTTCTTGATCCGTCTGGGCTCATCGTCACTCTGCCCCGTCAACCTGAGGGCAGAAAGGGTGGGGGAAGGGGCATAGAGGAGCAGCTGCTTCCCCTCAAATCTTGCAAAAGACCAGCGGATCCGTTCCATCCAGGAAAGGAGCCTCCAGACGGCCTCAAGGACCCTGAGGGGTAGAGGCCTTCTGTGCCAAAAAGGGGGCCTAGAATGCAGGGCTCCTGTGCTCCGTTCTCAAATCACTCCACTCTTAGAAGACACCGGCAGCTGGCTCAGCCCTTGGCCCATCCTCCCAAGGACAGGAGGTGTCACCAGGGGGCAGTGGTGAGCCGCAGAAAAGGCTGCTTTCGGCGGCTCAGGGCAGGCCCTTAGAAATCACACCTGCTCAAGGCTGTGCTGGGACACGTGAGACCAGACAAAGCCTAACAGATGCCGAGGCTGAGAGAACAAGGCAGCAGGGTCAGGACAGGCTGCTGCTGACCCCACCTGCACCAGGTGCGCCTCCAGATGAGCAGCGTGGCCTTGGTCCAGACCCACGTGCTCATGGCAATGCCGGTTCCAAACATGGCAAATAGGTTGATCTTCTCCACCAGAAGGCTAGGGCGATTCTTGATCTCACAGTCGGGGATGGGTTTCTTGGTGGGCAGCCCGATGGTCACATTGGCCTGGCACCTGTGGTGAGGGGTAGTACACAGTTGAGGCTTTCTAAGTCTCCTGGGTGGGTGCCCAGACAATCAATCCAAACACTTTAGAAAGAGGGAAGCCCACAGCCCTGATTTGCAATCCTGGGTGATCATTAGAGTCACCTGGGAGCTTTTAATGACTCCTGATGTCTGGGCCACACCCCAGACAATTAAATCAAATCTCTGGGGGAGGGACGTAGGCATCGGTGTGGTGTAAAGCTTCCCACGCTGGAAGCTGCTGGAGCCTTTAAGGAAGAGTCTGAAGCAGTCAGATTTTAATGAGCACTTTAACTGCTATTCTTGGTATCAGTAGGTACTGCAATTCTTTAAGCAGCTGAGATGTGTTACCTTCTCAGATTCATCCTCATTGTGACACAAAAAAGCACAGGCAAAAGCAGAAAGCATTAATGGGTTGTTAACCTATGGTAGAGAGGTAACTACTTCTGTGCAGAGATTTGCAATAAGCTCTGTAAAGAGTCCATGAGAAATAGCAAGCAACTTCTGTGGCCAATGCAAGAGTCAGTTGGAGAAGCCAAAACTCAGGATGGCTTAACAGTTACAAACATACCAGCCAGAGAGCCTTGGGGGTGAAAGGGGAGGGTGGAGCTGGGCAGGGACCCAGAGGGCTGTCCGCCACGTTTGCAAATTACAGAACAACTATCAGCTTAAGCGCCCAGAGCAAGATGGGCAGTTTCTCTTGTCATCTGAGGCAGGGACCTGGCAGACCCCTGCTGGACAGCAGAGGAGGGTCTCCAGCTCCCACCACTGCTGCCCCCAAGCCCCCAGCCCCCTACTCACAGCACGTAGTCCCGGAAGCTGCGCTCCCACTCAGCCTGGTTGAAGAAGTCGTAGAAGTGGCAGCTGAAGGTGATGAGCACAAAGCCAAAGGCCAGGAAGCCAAAAATGCCTGCGGAGGGACAGGGGTGGGACAGGGTGTCACCAATCCCAGGTATGGAAGCAGCAGTGGGGAAGAGGGTGTTCGCCCACTCAGGCCTGAAAGACAGCTGAGTTCGGGGTGAATTCGTGCTGGGCTCAGTTTAAGAGCTGTTTTCTCTACAAACTTACGGTTACCAAAGGGGAAAGGCGGGGAGGGATAAATTAGGAGTTTGGGTTTAGCAGATAGAAACTACTATATATAAAATACATAAACAACGTGGTCCTACTGTATAGCACAGGGAACTATAATCAATATCCTGTGATAGGGGCTTCCCAGGTGGCACAGTGGTTGAGAATCTGCCTGCCAATGCAGGGGACATGGGTTCGATCCCTGGTCCGGGAAGATCCCACATGCTGCAGAGCAACTAAGCCCATGTGCCACAACTACTGAAGCCTAGAGTTCGTGCTCCGCAATAAGAGAAGCCACCGCAATGAGAAGCCCGCGCACCGCAACGAAGAGTAGCCCCTGCTCGCCGCGACCAGAGAAAGCCCGCGCACAGCAACGAAGACCCAATGCAGCCAAAAATAAAAAAATAAATAAGAAATTTTAAAAAAAAGATTACATGAAAACTTAAAAAATTATATCCTGTGATAAACCATAATGGAGAAGAATATATCTATATCTGTATCTGAATCACTTTGCTGTACACCAGAAATTAACACAACATTATAATTCAAGTATACTCCAATAAAAAAATTTAAAAAAGAACTGTTTTCTCCAAAATAAGACAAGATTTTGGAGGTGCTTAAGGCCACTCTGGGAGGGTCCCAGCAGGAGGGAAGTAGACATGAGGAAGCAGTCTTGACATGAACTTGAATTCTTCCAACTGAGAAAGAAGCTACCTTCTCTTTTCAGCTGCTACCACCACCACCATCAGCACCAACACACACACACACACACACACACACACACACACACACACACGGCCTTATCTTGCCTCCCTGGCTGCTAACTTGCCCCACAATGTACTTCAGCCTCCAAGACTCTTCCCCAGAGGGTGCGGTGCTGGGATGGCACACTCACCCAGGCGCAGCATGGTCTCGTTGATCTTGCTGGCTGCCTTCTCGCTCAGCAGCCCAGGGTGGTTGCTCTTGATGGAGAACAGGGTCATGACTCCTGAACAGAAGGGAGATGGCAGACATTAGTGGAGGCCAGGCCACTCTCCTGGGAGGAATAGGTGCGTGGCAGGGGCGGGTCCCATGGTCCTGGAGTCCCAGGTCTGATGACTTCTGGGCTGATTTAAAGCTTGGGGAACTGGAGACACTGGAGCACAGCTGGTGGCAGATGAGCCATGGACTGGAAAGACTTGGGCAGGGCACAGATGGTCAGTGGAGACGAAAGATGCCTCAGTCCTGGTCCGGCCTCCCCAAGTAAGGCAGCAGGTCAAAGCTATTATGATGGAAAAGGCCTAAGAAGAGACTCCAGGACAGTGCTGTCCAAGAGAAATATAATGTGAGCCACATTCATAATCTCAAATTTCCTAGAAGCCACCTTCAAAAAGTAAAGGGACACAAATGAAGCTAACTTCAATATATTTTATAAACAATATATCATTGTTTATGACATTATCATTTCAACATGTAATCCATATAACACACTGTTAATGAGATAGTTTGCTTCTGTATGTGCTGAGTCTTTGAAGTGCAGTGTGTATTTTATACTTATGACACATCTCAGTCTGGATTAGTTTCACCACACATGGCTAGTGGCTCGCGCTAGCCACAAAGGATCACACAGATACAAAATATAAATCAGAGGCTCAGCCACTGCCAAAGAGAGGGAAACGAGGTGCGCTGAACAGAAGACTGATAGTGCTGGGGGAGGAAACTGAAGTTTACAAAGAACACTCAACGAAAATGAGCTAAGATACGGAGGCTTATTGTGGAGGTGGCAGATTGAGACAGGGAAATGAGGAAACAGAGAATCTGTGCATGTTGTGAAAACTCTGTGTGTGTGTGCGTGCGCACTCGCCCTATGAGCAGAAAGGAGAAATGAAGCTCCAAAGACTGAGCATGTATATAAATTCAGGGCGCGCACGATTGAAGGCTCCCAGCTGGCCCATATGCAGGCAGGGTGGTTACTCAGGGTGTTCACCACACAAGGGCATCTGGCCAGGGCTGACCAGGGGCTGGAATCCAGCCCAAGCTCCACTCAACAAGCCATGAGCCCTGGCACAAAGCTGGAGTAAGGGGAGCATTTTTCTGGCCCGCACAAAGGTGCTGCCTGCACCAAGTGCCGTGGTGCTGAGTCTGCCCATGGGCACCTTCCCCTTTGCACCAAGGTCCTGCATGAGGCAGCTGAGGTCCCACCTCAAAGGCAGCAGAGCTGGCAGCTCCTGGCTCCTACCTACACAGAGCAGATGCTCAGCACATTTTGCTGCCCGACCAGTCCTGGCCCGGTCCTCACTCACCTCGGATGAGGAAGTAACCTCCCACAATGAGCACCAGGCCGATCGGGGCCAGCACGAAGCCAGCACGGTACCGGTAGTTCTTATAGCCCACAAAACAGATGCCGCTCACGGAGTCCCCATCCACCTAGAGCAGGAAGGGGTGGGGGGACAGAGTCAGTCACTGTCTCCCTCACCCAAGCCTGCCCCACTCAGATCCCCACCCCCTACCAGTCACTATACCTGGGCCACGGCGAGGATTGCCACTGTGAGGACAAAGGGGAGCGACCAGGTGAGCAGGTGGAAGTAGGAGGTCTTGCCCGAGAGAGGCTGGTAGGTGGTCCCCAGGGCTTTGAAGGAGGTGTGCCAGGCATAGGTGAGGACCACAAACCAGACGACGCCGGCCATCAGGGCATAGTACACGATGACGAAGATGATGACACAGGACAGGGTCTCGTTGGAGCTGCACAGACATGTGGAACGTCATTTGGGGCAGTCATTCTGTACTCCCTCTACGAAGTCTCTCCGCCCTGTCCCCAGTCCCCTGGCTTCTAAGGTCTGGAGGTTCCCTAGCAGTCAGGGCTTGGAGACTAGGCTCAGGTCAGAAGTGAAGAGGATACAGAAGATGCCCCTTTGAACAGATGCAAACAGTCCAGGCTCTAATGCTGGAGACCTTGGGTGCAACAAGGCAAAGCTGAATCCCACGCTGAACTCTCCGTTTCAAGACCTACCTGCCCCTTCTGTGGAAAACGCACATCAGCCTCTTCCCCTCACCCTCGCCTCTGGGTCCGCAAGACACCTACGTGGGCTCCCCAAGCCTCATGGTGCCATCAGCACGGCAGACGATCTCCCGACGGGCACCGTCCATGAACTGGGCCAGCCAGCCAATGCTGCCCACGAAGAAACACGCGTTGACGTAGAAGAGAATGACAGCAGGGTAACGATTGGAATTCCGCCAGTCAGCCACAAATGTGGCCTAGAAGAGAGAAGTGGGGCCCATTCTGTGAGGTTAGGGTTATTCTGCTGCCCTTATCTGAACCCCCAGACCCCTCTTATCGCCATCCTTCCCCGAGGACCCCTGCCAAGTCCTCCTCCCCCCTCTCCCAGAGCCCAGCCTCTCTCAGTGACAATCAGCTCCCTTCCTACTTTATAGGCTGCCTGAGGGTCCTGGGCCCTGCCGCTCCCCTGACCCTCCACCCACGGGCCTGCCTTCCGCTGACCAGGGTGAAGAGCGTGCAGAGGCCCGTGACGGCTCCGAAGGCCGCGATGTAGCTGTGCATGTCCTGGTGCTCGGCCTCGGTGAACAGCGGGTTCTGGCACTGGATCCCACAGCCCTCCACGTCCTCATACCAGCTCTTGGGGTTGTCAGTCCGAACCAAGGGAGCCTCACATTGGCCCGAACTGTTGAACTTGATGTTCTGCACCTCATTCTGGCAATGAGAGAAGAGGAGAAAGTGCACAGGGGAGCAGTAGGCTCGGGTGACCTCTGGTTTAATAAGAGGCGCGAAGGTAGCATGGCAGAGAGGCCAAGAGCCCAGGCGCTGCAGACAACCTTCCAGCATTTGAATCCTAGCCTTGCCACTCACGACTGCATAGCCTGGGGCAAATTATTTGACCTCTCTGTTAGCTCAGTTTCCTGATCTATAGGATAGCAATACTTACTTCATGGTGAGGTCTAAGGGTTAAATGAATAAATAAATGTAAGATGTTTAT
The DNA here is from genome assembly GCF_949987535.1 of Balaenoptera acutorostrata. Lineage (NCBI taxonomy): Eukaryota > Metazoa > Chordata > Mammalia > Artiodactyla > Balaenopteridae > Balaenoptera > Balaenoptera acutorostrata. The sequence continues at coordinate 24,065,810 of NC_080070.1, forward strand.
AATAGTATTTGGAAGGTAATAAATAATAATAATTAGTATTACTACCATCATTATTATTATTATTAATGTGCTGTCCTTCACCACCCAGAACTAGATCACATCCCCGGTCTTGGTGTCTCTTAGCTGTTTTACATGTGCAAGCCTTGACTCCCTAAATACACAATAAACTTCCCGAGCATAGGTTTGTCATTCATGACTCCTGTAACTCCCCATCACCTAACGGAGTGGGTGCTCAAAAATCTTTTTATAAATAGATAGATAATCCCTGATAGACTGGCTCAGCTTGGCGAGCTTCAGTTTGGGTCTGTGGCTCACTGACGCCATGGCTGTAGACTTGGGATCTCCCACAAGAGAAGGCGCTGAGCTCCTCTGCCCCTGCTGGGCCCTGTCCTGTGCCTGGTCCCGCCCAGCCCAGACCCTGCCCCACAGAGCACTTACCGGGCAGCCCTCGGGGAAGTGGTCGGGGGTGCAGCGCAGGAAGTCGGGCCAGCCCCGCTCCCTCTCCACGATGGCACAGGGGCCACGGGTGGCCTGGCAGAGGGTGCGGCTGGGCAGTTCCACCCGGTTGTTCTCACACTTTGGCATGTACACAGCACACAGCAGGGGCTGGATCACTGCCCAGCAGCGGGGGGCGTTCCGGAGGCCTGGGGGTAGCAACAGTGTGGACACATTGCAGTGAAGACCCCTCATCACTCTGACCCACAGACAGACACAGCTGCACCGCTGTTCCCCGGGCCTAAGGCATCTCTCTTTGCCACGCTGCAGGCCATGACTGCTCAGGACGGTCAGGCACGGCGTTTCTCAGCAGGGCATTTAGGCTTGACCGTTCTTTGTGCTGCAGGAGTGTCCCAGGTACTGCAGGACATTTGGCATCCCTAGACCCTGCCCACTAAATGCCAAGAGAACCCCTAAGTCCTGGTGACAGACAAAAAATGCTCCTCACCCCTCCCACTCCAGGGTGGGGATTGGAAGAGGCCTGAAGAGGAACGTCTGGGACGCTGGTGATGTCCTATTTCTTGATCTGGTTCTGGTTTCATGGGTGTATTTACTTTGTGAAAATCAAACTGTGCACTTTTCTGTGTGTATATTACAACTCAATTAAAGTTCTTAAGAAACGGCCCCCATTTCCAAATGCCCCGCTAAGGGAATGTTAGCACCTCTGGCTGAGAACCCCAGGTCAATTTACCTTCTACTTTTTCAGGGACATTGTTAAAACCTTCTACAGTCCACAGGGAAGGAGTGTTGTGGGACCCACCCTCACAGGGCCCGTGCACCAGAACCAGGAGTTGCTTCTCCTTGCCCAGACCCCAGGACCCTTGTTCCTCTTACCAAGCTGAGGTGAGACAGAGAACAGGTTGGAGCTTAAGAAGAGGTAGTCAGGGGAACCAGGTACTCCAAAGCCAGAGGAGGAAACAGGAAATCAGATGGAGAGAAACAGAGGAGGCTGTGTCCAGTGCAGGGGGAGGAAAGGTGTTGTCAGCCAGAAAGAAACAGGTGGAGGTCTCCCAGCACCTCTACCCCAGCCCAGGCCTCTACCCTGCTCTCCCTGTGGCTGGGCTCACTCAGCATTCTACCCCCTTCGCCCCTCCTGAGTCACCCCTGCTTCAGGAACACCTATTTCCCAAACAAGAAGTTGTATTAGGAAAAGCTTCTGAGGATGTGAGAGCCAACGTGGGTGACTGCCCAGGCTGGGGGTGGTGAGAGCAGGTAACTAACTGCTCTTTTTAGAAGGAAGGTAATATAGCAGAGGGATAAGGAGCATGGACACTGCAATTAGCCTGCCTGGGTCCAATTCGTGGCTCTATCATTTCCTGGCTGTGTGATCTTAGACAAATTACTTGATCTCTATGTCTAGCCTCAGTTTCCTCATCTGTGAAATGGAGATAATATTGAATAGACTTACCTTGTGGAACTGTGGTGTAGAGTGAGATAATGCATCAAATGTGCTTAGTGCAGTACCTGTCATGTACTAAGCACTCAAGAGATATTAGCTGTCACTATTAGTAATCTGAGGCCTCTGACCATTCACAGCTCTCACTAGACAAAACCTATTCCAAGGGTGCAGAGCAAGTTCCTGTCACTTAAGAAGCAATGTCCTTGGGCAACGGTTCTCAGACCTGACTCAAATCAGAATCACCTGGGGGACCTTTATCACTCTAGATGGAGAACCCAGTCTCAAAGATTTTGGCTGAGAGGGTGTGGGTGGAGTACACAGCAGTGGTTGCCAGGGGCTGGGGTAGGAGAGGGCTCTGCCTACTAAGGGGCAACACGAGGGAACATTTGGAGGTGATGGGACTGTTCTCTATCTTGAATGTAGTGGCTGCATCCGAACTCTATGCGTTTGTCTAAACTCATAGAACTGTGACAACAAAGAAAAAGTGAATTTTACTGGATGTTTATTAAGCAATATATTTTAAATGCGGAGGGGCTCCCTAGAGTAATATGTATTTTAGAGGAGCAACAGGCAGATGCTTAATAAAAATACTGTGGGGACTTCCCTGATGGTCCAGTGGTTAAGAATCCGCCTTCTGGGACTTCCCTGGTGGCACAGTGGTTAAGAATCCACCTGCCAATGCAGGGGACACGGGTTCCAGTCCTGGTCCTGGAAGATCCCACATGCCGCGGAGCAACTAAGCCCGTGCGCCACAACTACTCAGCCTGCGCTCTAGAGCCTGTGAGCCACAACTACTGAGCCCACGTACCACAACTGCTGAAGCCCACGTGCCTAGAGCCCATGCTCCACAACAAGAGAAGCCACTGCAATGAGATGCCCATGCACCGCAACAAAGAGTAGCCCCTGCTCGCTGCAACTAGAGAAAGTCCACGCGCAGCAGTGAAGACCCAGCACAGCCAAAAATAAATAAATAAATAAATAAATTTATTTTAAAAAAAAGGAATCCGCCTTCCAATGCAGAGCGCAGGTTTGATCCCTGGTCGGGGAACTAAGATCCCACATGCCGCGGGGCAACTAAGCCCGAGCGCCTCAACTAGAGATCCCGCGTGCTGCAAACTACAGAGCCCACGTGCTCTGGAGCCCGTGAGCCACAACTAAAGAGGAGCCTGCACGCCGCAACGAAGATCCCGCGTGCTGCAACTAAGACCCAACACGGCCAAAAATAAAATAAAATAAATTAATTAAAAAATAAATATTTTAAAAAAATATTGTGGAATATGGGCTGGCCTTAGTGACTTGCTTGACCAATAAAATGTGGTGGAAGTGACGTTCTCAGACTCTCAAGCCTGGATAATAATAAGAAGCCATTTGGCTTTTGCCTGGGTCTCTCTTGGAACACTTGTTCTTGGATCCCAGTTGCCATGAAGTAAGACCAACTATCCTGAGGCTGTCCTGCTGGAGAGGCCTGGTGGAGAGACCACATAGAGAGGCCCTGGGGCCAAAAGAAGAAAGAGAAAGAGATGCTGGGTTTTTCGAGTTCCTAGCTTTTCCAGTTATCCCAGTGAAAGCCACAGATACCAGGGAACAGAAACAAGCCACCCCTGCTGATGCTGTCCAGACTGCAGATTCATGAGCAAAAGGAATGGTTCTTGTTTTAAGCCACCAAGATCTGAAGTGGTCTGTAATACAGCAATAAATAACTAGAACACACACACACACACACACACACACACACACACACACAAACAATATTGTGTTATCTTTCTGGAATTTGTGATATTTATGATAATTATCAGCTTTTTAAAACGTGTAATGTGTTTTTCTTTTTATCTCATTTTAAATATTGTTTTGTACTTTAAAAATAAATTACCCAAGGAAAAAATAGATTATTAAATAAATATTAAAAGACAATTGAGGAGGCATCTAGGGAAAAAATAAGTTGAATCTTTACCCCATTTCTTACATAAAAATAAATTCCAGATGAATCAAAAATAACTACATTATTTTAAGAAATCAGAGTACTAGAAGAAAAAGTGGAAAATGTTGTTTTAAATCTTTGAGTGGAGAATGCATTTTGAAGTATGACACAAAACTCAGAAGTTTTGAAATAAAAGGTTTAAAGAAAAGACCTCAGAAAAATAGATAAATTCAGTAGGGTAAAAAACAAACAAGATCATAAGAAAAGCAACACACTGAGAAAATATATTTCCAATATGTATCACAGGTAAAGAATTACTTTCCTTACATGCATAAAGCTCTTCCAAATCAATAAGAAATTCACAATCCTATAGAAAAATGGGCAAAAGACAAACAACAGAAAATACAAATGGCCTTTAAAAACATAAAGAGATGTTGTCTCACTCAGTAAATGTGAAATAAAACTACGATGACATATAATTTTTTAACCATTAGAAGGATAAAGATCAAAACATTTGAAAATGCTGTATTGGCAAGAGTGGGGGGGAAACTGGCACTTTTGTATATTTTTAGTAGGACTAAAAATTAGTAAACATTTGTGGAGACTATTAGACACTAGCTGTAAAATGTTATACTAGCAATTCCACTTCACACGTTCACAAAAATCGTATATAAGATTATTCATTGCAGTACTGTTTGTAATAACAAAAGAGTAGAAACATCCTTAATATTTATCCATCAAGAGTAGACCTACTAAATAAAATATCACACATCAATATAATAGAACACTATCCAGGGTTGAACTATTTGCAATAAAATGGAACAATCTCCAATATGTCTTGTTTAATGGGTGCAGCTGAGTGGAGAACAGCCCAGAGAGCTGCTACTGGTTATGGGAGGAAAAAAGAATAAAGACACATGTACATTTGTACATATGTTAGATATCAATAAAAGAATACACACAAACCAGTGTTGGTGGTTGCCTGTGGGAAGCGAAATGGGTAGCTGGAAACAGAAGTGGAAGGATTTAACTTTTGCTACTTTCGAATTTTGTACTATGTTCGTATACTACCTATTTTATTAAAGTAATTAAGCTTAAAAAATAAATACGCAAGTTACTGGGATGGGGGAAGCTCCCCAGCGAAGAAAAGGGAATGAAACTGGAAACAAGAAGAAAGGGGACATCAGCTTTATCTGTTTTGTTTTGTTTTGTTTTGTTTTTAACATCTTTATTGAAGTATAATTGCTTTACAATGGTGTTTTAGTTTCTGCTTTAAAATTGTTTTCTTTCTTTTTCTTTTTCTGTCTTTTTTTTTTTTTTTGGCTGCAAGTCTTAACCACTGGACCGCCAGGGATTTCCCTTGTTTTATTTCTTTAATAAAATATGAAACAAAAAGAAAAAATACAGACACAGGTGTTATATTAGTCTCTGCATTTTTCTATATTTATACACTTTAAAAATAACATTTGCCACAATTTAAACTTTAAAAACGAATTTTTTTGTGTGATTCTGACGATCAGTCAAGTTGAAAACCATTGTTCCAAGGATGGTTTAGCATTAGAAAATTTCATCAGGACCTCCCTGGTGGCGCAGTGGTTAAGAATCCACCTGCCAATGCAGGGGACATGGGTTCAAGCCCTGTTCCAGGAAGATCCCACATGCCACAGAGCAACTAGGCCCATGCGCTGCAACTACTGAGCCTGCGCTCTAGAGCCCGTGAGCCACAACTACTGAAGCCCGTGCACCTAGAGCCCATGCTCCACAAGTGAAGCCACCACAATGAGAAGCCCATGCACCCCAATGAAGAGTAGTCTCCGCTCACGGCAACTAGAGAAAGCCCGCGCATAGCAACGAAGACCCAACACAGCCAAAAATAAATAAATAAATAAATAAATAAATAAATAAATTTTAAAAAAAGAGAAAATTTCATCAATGCAATTTACCATGTTAACAGATTAATGAAGAAAAAATCATATGATCATCTCAATAGATACAGAAAAAGTAGTTGATAAAATTCAATATCCATCCATGATAAAAATAATAATTGGCAAATTAGGAATAGAAGAAAACTTCCTTAATCTGATAAAATGTTTATAACTACAAGAGACCTACACCAAACATCATATTTAATGGTGAAAGGTAGAAAAGCTTTCTCTTCAGAATGAAGAAAAAGTCAAGGATGAAAGATGCTACCATTTAAAAAAAAGTTTTTTTTGATGTGGACCATTTTTTTTAAGTCTTTACTGAATTTGTTACAATATTGCTTCTTTTTTTTTTTAAACATCTTTATTGGAGTATAATTGCTTTACAATGGTGTGTTAGTTTCTGCTTTATAACAAAGTGAATCAGTTATACATATACATATGTTCCCATATCTCTTCCCTCTTGCATCTCCCTCCCTCTCACCCTCCCTATCCCACCCCTCTAGGTGGTCACAAAGCACCGAGCTGATCTCCCTGTGCTATGCAGCTGCTTCCCACTAGCTATCTATTTTACATTTGGTTGTGTATATATGTCCATGTCACTCTCTCACCCTGTCACATCTTACCCCTCCCCCTCCTCATATCCTCAAGTCCATTCTCTAGTAGGTCTGTGTCTTTATTCCCGTCTTGCCACTAGGTTCTTCATGACCTTTTTTTTTTTTTCCTTAGATTCCATATATATGTGTTAGCATACTGTATTTGTTTTTCTCTTTCTGACTTACTTCACTCTGTATGACAGACTCTAACTCCATCCACCTCACTACAAATACCTCCATTTCATTTCTTTTTATGGCTGAGTAATATTCCATTGTATATATGTGCCACATCTTCTTTATCCATTCATACAATATTGCTTCCGTTTTCTGTTTTTGGTATTTTGGCCACGAGGCATGTGGGATCTTAGCTCTCCGACCAGGGATCGAACTCTCATCCCCTGCACTGGAAGGTGAAGTCTTAACCACTGGACCTCCAAAGAGGTCCCAGTGCTGCTACTATTACCATTTCTTTTCTTTTTTTTTAAATGGCCATATTATTTTATTTTTGGCTGCGTTGGGTCTTCGTTGCTGTGCACGGAGTTTCTCTAGTTGCAGCGAGCAGGGGCTATTCTTCATTGTGGTGCATGGGCTTCTCACTGTGGTGGCTTCTCTTGTTGTGGAGCATGGGCCCTAGGTGCATGGGCTCAGTAGACACCTCCAGGACATTGTTAACTAGAAGTGGTAGGGCTTCCCTGATGGTCCAGTGGGTAAGAATCCACACTCCCAATGCAGGGGGCCTGGGTTCGAGCCCTGGTCAGGGTACTAGATCCCACATGCATGCCGCAATTAAGAGATCCTGCGTGCCGCAATTAAGAGATACTGCGTGCCGCAACTAAGACCTGGCGCAGCCTAAATAAATGAACAACTATTTTTAAAGAATGTTTAAGAACAACAAAATAGATAAATAAATTATGATGTATTCTACAATGGAATACTATTCAGCAATGAAAAATAAGCTGCAACAACATGGATGAATTTTACAAAATAATGTAGAGCAAAAGAAATGACATAAAAGAATACACACAGCATGATTCCATTTGTATAAAGTTCAAAAACATGCAAAACTGAAATATACTGTTTAGGGATTCCAAAACTAGATGGTAAAACTATGGAGGAAAGAGGAAACCATTATCAAAAACATCAGGGCAATGGTTACTTCTAGAAGAGGAGGGAGGGGGATGTGATTGGAAAAAACAAAGAGGGAGCTCCTTGGGGGGCCCCACCATCACTTGACTCAGGTGTCACTTTATAATTATTTGTTATTTAGTACCTCTGTGTCTTATTCACCTTCTGTATACATGCTACATTTCACAATTAAAAACTTAACAATCTGACGCAAAAATGAAAACTTGGGCCCGTGGGTATTTCTCTGTATTTTTATACTTTCTAAAAATGTGTATTTTTAGAATGATTCTGATCATCACCCAGGTTTGAGAACAGCTCTAAGGAAATTCTTCCTGATCTGCCCCTGCAAACAACCTACCATCACCAACAATAGACCTCCTCTCAGTCTCTCAACTAGGTGTCTGGGAGGCAAATGAGAAACTCCTCCCAGCTTCTCCAGCTCTTTCCCACTGGCTGCCCCTGGCTGGGTGACAGGGCCGCACACCCCTGTGCGCACACACAGCACAACAGTGGTCAAAGAGGCTACGTGCTGGCTCTCAGGGACCTGTTTCTCTTGCCAGCCGCAGGTCTCTCTGCTTTCTTGCCCCATTTACCAAACCAACCAGATTTGGCTGAAGGTGGACCATGGCCTGGATAGTATGTTTGTCTGGTCAGCTTGGAATGCCTGAGAGGAGACATTTCAAGCTATCCTGGGGAAAGATGCTGAGTGCCTGAAGAAGCCCAAGTCGAGAGAGTGGAAAGACATAGGAGAGACAGACCTGAGTTCTATATAAACCTAGAAATTGGCCCAACCTCAGCTGCAAACTTCCTCACTTGATGGCATGCTTCCAAAGGCTCAGCAATCTAGGCGGAGGAAGCTCATAGTGGGTACCTCTCTTCAGCAACTCTTATTCCAGATCTGCTGGAAATCTCCACATAGACGTCCAATGAAGGCCTCTAATTCACATGGCCCATACTTTCTTCCTAAACCTCCTCCTTCTCTAGCATTCTCCAGCTTAGTGAAAGGGAATGATACCACCTTCCATCCAAGCCTAAAACCTGGGTCCTCCTGCTCACTCATCAGCAAGTCCCATTGGTTCTACCTCTGAAACTCCGGGATCTGTCCACTTCCTCCAAGCTGTTACTCCGGTCCTGACCGCCATCATCTCTCAGCTGGACTACTTCAACCATCCCCTAAACAAGCAAACAGGCTCCAGGATCCCCCTCCTCCTGTGGCTTCTTCACACAGTACTCAAAGAGATCGGTCTAAAATGCAAACATGATTACATCTCTTTCTTGCTTAAAAGCCTTCAGTGGCTCCACACTATCTTCTGAAAAACAACCAAATTTCCTAATATGGGGTATGAATCCCTTTATTTTCAATTCTCTAGGTCTTATCTCTTATAATCCTATCCCTCAAATGCTTTGATCCAGCTCTACTGAAATTTTTATACTTCCTTAAAAGTACCAAGCCCTCTCACCTCTACACCTTTGTGCATGCTATACCCTCTTCCTATCCTTCCCACCCAAATCTTCCTTGGCCCCAGTCATTCCTACTTATTTCTCAGGTTGTGGGTTAAATGTCAGTTCCTCTGGGGGTCTTCCCTTGCTCTCCAGAGTCCTTTGTGTTCATTCAGCATCCCACCCGGTCACAATACCTCTCAGAGGTGTTGCTAAAGCCTGTTTAATTATCTGTCTTCGGATCCTGTCTGAATTCTTTGTCTATTTTTTTTTTCGGTATTCTTTGCCTTTATTTGCCCCAGAACCTGATCCAGAATGACATATAGCAAGCACCCGACACCTAACTGAATGAATGAATGGACAGTTGTGTACTCAGAACTCTGAGACTTTTAAAAAAGTAAAGAAGTCTCTACTTTCAAAAGTTTACAGATGAAGACAACCTAAATCATCTTCACCCACAAAAACACCTCCAAGAGCCAGATGACACTGACCACGTCCAAAGCCAAATCAAGACCACCAGCTCAGGACAGGACAAATCACTAGCCAGAACCCCCAGCAGAAGGCTTGTCTGTGATTCTCACGCTCGGCTCCAGTTCACTACCCGCCCACTGACCCAGCTGGCCCCAACTCCTGCTTCTGGCCCTACTTCATATAAAACATCCAGCAGAAAGACCAGACACAGAAAAAGAACACCCAGAACACATATGGGAATGGGACTGAGCTGAGAGATGAAGGGTGGCAGCAGAGAAGAGCTCAGAATGAACTAAGGACCAGGGTTCAGTGCCGGCACCCCTGCAGGACCCTGCCCCACCAGAGCCACAGCTAGTGAGGTTCGAACCTACATAGCCAGCGGATGGTTCTGACTCCTCAACTTTCCTGCCAAAACCACTTCTGCCTGCTCAGCAGCTGCTCTCAGGAGTATGGGCTGGAGAGAGGTTCATACCCTTTCTGCCTGATTTGATGGTAACTACAGAAGGGCAGCATCACACATGCACTTAATTTAGGAGAATTCGACCATGGGCCCCTGCAAAATAAATAAAAAGAGAGAGAGAATGAACACATATTCTCTCATAGTGTGAGCAACTCAGAACTGGGTGAGATTCTAGTGCCGAGACTTTTTTTTTTTAAAGGAACATTTATTTATTTATTTTTTGGTTGCGTTGGGTCTTCGTTGCTGCACGCAGGGTTTCTCTAGTTGCGGCGAGCAGGGGCTACTCTTCGCTGCAGTGCGCAGGCTTCTCATCTGAGGTGTCTTCTCTTGTGGCAGAGTACGGGCTCTAGGTGCGCGGGCTTCAGTAGTTGTGGCACGCGGGCTCAGCAGTTGTGGTTCGCGGGCTCTAGAGCACAGGCTCAGTAGTTGTGGCACATGGGCTTAGTTGCTCCATGGCATGTGGGATCTTCCCAGACCAGGGCTCGAACCCGTGTCCCGTGCATTGGCAGGCGGATTTCTTAACCACTGCGCCACCAGGGAAGCCCTAGTGCTGAGACATTTAAATTTTCCATACATCTGGCTCCTAAACTCAAAGAAACCTTGTTTATACCTTTCTTTTGTGTATTTTTAAAAATCCTTTCCCTCTTCTGCTCTTTTGCATTTATGTAATTTTAAAAACTAAAATTATATTTTCTATGTATGCCCCTTCATATATACTGTACATTACTATATGTTGCACATTCATACAAACATATTACCATAAAAGAGTATGTATGCAAAATCCCATAGACCTTATGTTGTGGCCATTTATGGATTTTTCAAAGCTACTGTTGGTTACACATGGTTTCTGCCTACATGTTGACCTTAGAACCTGATACCCACAAAGGATGTGGCTCCACCATGGGTACCATCCTCCAGGTTCTTCCTCTGGCATCTGTACCAAGCCAGGAATGACATGACTTTGTCCAACATCCGGCAAAGACTCTGAGAACTCTAGTGGCCAACCTAACAATGACAGGCAGCCTACAAACACTCCCCTATCAGGATCCTTACCCGTCCCTGGGGCAGAACTGAGATGTGGGGCATCCAAGGCCTATCAAAAGACGGAGGTTGCCAGGTCTGCTCCTGTCTTTTGATTTTATTTCCTGTTTCTTCACGGACAATTTTGGAGTCACCCTAGCTACAAGCAAGGGGTGGCAAGGCCAGTTCCCTCCCCTTCTCTTTAGGTCCCCAGCCCAGAAGAGTGACAGGTGGGGAGCTAATCCACTCCACACTGCTAAAGAAGGACCTGCTTGGGTTCAGTCTGCAGTTTTTCAGGCTGGGTCATAATCCCACCATGAGGTGAGGGTTCTGGGACCTCAGACCACCATGAAAGTATCCAGGGGGCTCTAGACATCCCACACTTAAGTGTCCTTCCTCAGCCCAGACCAGCCTGAGGGTCCAAACTTCCAAGGAACCCACAAATAATGGGTTAGGAATCCATGAAGGAATGAATGAAGGAATAGTCTCATTCCTTCACAACCTCGGACAAGGAACCGAGTCCCCATTTTTCAGATGAGGAAACTGAAATCTCCTGTCAAAGCAAGACACGATCACTGGACTTCTGTCTCCCAAAACAAGATTTCTGGAACTTTCTGGTTACCTTTTAATTACTCATCACCAGGGGTTTCTTACCCTTCACAAATTTCACTCAGTTCTTTTCCCCCACCCTCTCCCTCAATGCCTATATCTTCTACCCCTATCTTTCCCTTTTTCCTGCCAATTCGATTTCCCAGTCTCTTCTCCAAGGTCTAAACACCTCCTTGAATTCCCGAGGACCCCGCTTCCATAGTGGCACCTACGTGGAGCATCTCCTTTTCTTAAAAAAAAAAAAAAAAAAAGTCCTTTCCTGTGGCTCAGAGCCACCATCCCCCTCGCTCTCGGGCCCCTCATTCCCCCTTTTCCTCTGCTAACCCACCCTGCTCAGGCCTTTGTGATCCGCTTCCTCAACTTCCTCGCCCTCCCGCCTCATCACCGACGGTCCCATCCTGCATACAGCCTGCCCCCAAAGTTTCAGACTCCGTTCTTGCAACTCTCCCGGGCGCTGCTCCCGCCCTCTCAAAAGCTCAGGCTTGAGCCTATTCTTTCCGAGAATGCCCGCATCCCATCACCACAAACCCCCGGCTCCGGCTCCCGCGCGCTTACCCGACCAGAGCACCAGCTTGCCGTGCGCTTCCTCCTGGGAGTCCGAGTCCCCGGCCAGCAGAGTGGAGGTGGCCCCGTAGGGCAGCGCCGAGCCCAGGCACACGTTGTAGCGCAGCGGCTCGCAGGGGGTGGCCCGGCCGCAGTGGCTCAGCAGCGGCGGAGGGCCGGTCACGGCCGCGCTCCTTCTCGCGCTCCCGCCCGCGCTCCGCGGCCCAGGCCGGGTCGCGTTCCCGCTCAAGGCCGCCCCCCGGCCCGGGCCCCCCAGCAGCAGCAGGAGCAGCAACAGCCCCAGGAGCAGGAGCGCCGGCCCCCGTGCGAGGCGGGCAGCGGCCATGGCCAAACCCGCCAACTCAGCAGAAGCCCTGGCGCCCCCGCCCGCTCTCCGGAGCCCCCAGGCCACACGCGCAACACTTGGGGCCTCGGGGGCAGCTCAGGCGACCTGTGCGCCCCGCGAGTCCGGTGCCGGGCCCCCCCGGACGCTCCGCGCGCCGCGGGCCCTAGGCGCCCAACTTCGCAAACTTTGGAACCCGGGGCCCATGTTGGGCGGTGGAGGCTCGGGCCGGGATGCACAACTCTCTACCCCTTCCCCTGGCAATCCTAGTTATCTTCAGCTGCGGGAGTCCCCTGGGCCCCCAATCTCTAGCCCCATTCCTTCTCCCACCATTAAAACCACCTCCCGGCCCCGCGATGGAGGCCAGGCGCGGGCCGGGGGTGCTGGACTAGGTTCCCGGCTCCACCCTCGCGCCAGCCTGCGGCCCAGACGCCCACTTGGCTGTACTGTGCCGCAGCCCCGGGACTCTCCCCGCCAACTACCCGGCTCCTTTGTTGCTCTAGCTCGCTCGACTCTCTGGAATGCACGGGCCTCGGCGAGCCAAGCCCGGCCCCCCCTCTTCTACGGCTGGGGGAGGGACTGGCCGAGGGAGGGAAGAGGAGGAGCTCGAGCTTCAGCGTCCCAGGCGCCCGGAGAGGCCCGGACCAGGGGCTCTGGTGACCCCGCCACTGCCTCGGGGCAAGAGATGGGTGGCAATCGTGGCCAGTAGTTGCCACAAGACTCAGCAGGCACCTTGATTGGCCTGAGGATCGTTCAGCCCGGTCGTCTGCAGGGAGAGGACTCCTCTGGTTTACGGTGGGAGAGACAGGGGGTGCCTGAAGCCTCTGTTACATCCCGCCCTGCTCCCCAACCCGCCAGTCTTTTCTGCTTTGCGTTAGATCTTTCAACTTGTCCTAGGGCCCCATGGAGAAGACCAGGGTTTGGGGTTCCCACTCGTCCGAGTCCTTCCAGCTCAGGACCTGTGTGAGAGTCTACCTCAGAGTCACTCAGGGCAGCTGCCCCCCACTGCTGTTACCTCGGGGAGCAGGTGTCTGGAAACCAAAAGTGCCAACATCAAGACTTTATTGCTACAAATGTGTGAAGCTCTGAACTGTGGTTGCCAACAGCTGGCCTGGCGTGTCTTTAGTTATGTCCAAAGGAGGCCAGTCCCTCTTTGATGGCCCTTTGCTGCTCATAGTCTGGCCAAGGAAGTTTATGCTGCTCTCCTTCCCTACTCTGCTTATTTTGCCTTTTCTCACTCCTTTGCTTGTCATGTTTTCAGTCACGGAATTTGATTTCACCCTGCAGCGGTTTCCACCTCTTAGTAACCAGGGGTCCAGCTGGAGAGTGGACTTGCATTGAGCAACTTTTCCATGTTGCTGATGGGGCAGCACACTAGGGTGGCTTTTCCTTTCTTACCACTGCCGCTACCCCTTCAGCCTAGCCCAAGTGAACTAGTTCTGTTAGGTTTGGCCATTTTAGAGCAAATTAGCTATTTCACTTCAGCTACCATCCTCAAGTGTTACATAAGCCCTAGAGAGAGAGGATTTAATTCAATTTAGCAAGTCTTTTTCTGAAATCCTGGGATGTGTATAGCACTGTGATAGGCATGACATACTTGAAGAATTTGAGAACTTGGATTTTTACTGTGGAGTCAAGGCTTGCCCTCAAGAAACAGTAATATACTACGACAAAGCAGCAAAGTCTCCTCCTCTAGGGCAAGGACCTTATTCTATTCTCTGTATCCACAAAGCATCCAGTGCAGTCAGGCATGCAATATTAACCACTCGATAAATAAGCTGCCAAAATGAGGTGTACAGTGAGTGTACTATAGGAATTTATAGCAGGAAAAGGTCAGTGTGGGTAGCAGTGGAGGAGGTGGGATTTGAATCCAGCCCTGAAAAGTGAGTAGGAAGAGTTAGAAAAGTAGAGAGAAGCCCAGCTGGCATTACAAGTGGAGGAAACTATGACTATAGCTCAGAGCATGACCAGCCTGGCAATCAGGACATAGTAGGGGGTAAGCAGGGAAACTGACTGGTAGGAAACCGCAAATGACATACAGAGGAATTAAGGTTTCATTACACTGGCAATAGGAAACAGTGAAAAATTTTGACCAGAGGAGTGATATGTTTAAGAACATTAATCAGTCAATGTGAGGATGGTACGAAGGGCAAGAGTCTGGAGACAAGAGACCATTTTGAGGGAAGTCGCTGGTGATTTGTGGAAGAAGTGGGAATAGTCTATGTCATCAGGGTGTAATATTCCTACTGGAAAAATAATTTAAAACATTATGACCTACCTCAGTTATTTATTTTTTTTCTGTGATATAAATGAAATGGCTGTTATGTCTAAAGTTTGAGCCACAGAGAAGGTTGCCTGATACCACACCGTTGCTTTGCTTTAGGAACTTTCTCCACTTGTTTTCTATCTGGTTGTTACTGTGGCAGCTTTGAAGCCCTCTGGGATTTTCTCCGTAGTCCATGCATTAGGGAGAAACCTATGCATATGCTCAGGCAGCCCCTTACCTTTCTGCCTAAAAATGTTAGCAATTCTTCAAGTATGAAGGCTGTACCATCCCTTGTCTGGGATTTCTTGGGAAGCAGAAGAATCTTTTGTGGAAGAATCACATCATTGTAATATAGAACCTTTATTCTAGAGATTGAGAAGAGCCTACAGTGTTGTCTTCCATCCAGAATGTTCTTCCCTTCAGGAGGAGGGAGAAGATGTGCTAATTTCTCAACTCCCTGAGACTCACTCTCCAGGAAGTGGAGATTCAGGATCCTGTCAGACAGCAGGTTCAGGAGAGGATGGAAAATGTTCAGTGGGGACTAGGGAAGAGAGGATTTCCTGGTGGTTCCTGAATGGCATTCAAGGTCCTGGAGAAAGCCCACCCATCCCCTCCTTCAGGCATACCAAGACCGCCAGTGTCTTTTTTTTTTTTTTAATTAATTAATTTATATTTGGCTGTGTTGGGTCTTCGTTGCCGTGCACGGGCTTCTCACTGCAGTGGCTTCTCTTGTTGTGGAGCACGGGCTCTAGGCGGGTGGGCTTCAGTAGTTGCGGCAGGCAGGCTCAGTAGTTGTGGCTCACGGGCTCTAGAGTGCAGGCTCAGTAGTTGTGGCGCATGGGCGTAGTTGCTCCGTGGCATGTGGGATCTTCCCGGACCAGGGCTCGAACCCGTGTCCCCTGCATTGGCAGGCGGATTCTTAACCACTGTGCCACCAGGGAAGCCCCCGCCAGTGTCTTTTAGAGACTCCTCTGAGTGATCTGACACACTCCTGTTCTCCAACCTCATGGTAGCAGGGTGAGAACTGCTCCTCTCCTGAGCCTGAGCCACCACCGCCCAGTCCCTCCAGAGTCTTAACCCTGTGTACATGTCGTAACACAGTCCTTTTGTCAGGTTCAAGAGAAGCTATCCTGTGTGACAGTGTATTACAGTACTTGATTTGTCACAAGTAGCTTCTTGATTTCTGAGTCATTCTCACCAAATATTTTGGCATTTTGAGGTCACACATTCAATGTTGACTCTTTGTTATTTGCCTCTGGGCCCTCCACTTGAAAAGAATGAACATGAAAGTATCTGTGGGCTATCCCTGGGTATCCTTGAGACCTTAGTTGCTTCCTCATGGTTCAGTTGTCACACCTGCCAGAATTTGGAGCATAATTGTTGTAGTGCTCCAGTTCTTTCTTTTTTCCCGTGTTTCTTATTTTACAATGAAGAGCATCAGTCAGAGGGAAAGGACAAAATGGGAAAGGAGCTAGATAAGCTACATCCTCAGAGGAGTACAGTCGATTTGGAGTTAGAGACCTGACTAGCCAACCTCTGAACAACTTAGTCTAAGTCCCTATTTCTTTCTTTATAAAAATGAGATATTATCAGTTGTATTTCAATACATCAGAAATGAATGTTCTGAAAAGGAAATTATGATGGCAATTCCATTTACAAAGTATCTAAAAGAATTAAGCATTTAAGAATAAATCTAACCTAGGAGGTGAAAGGCTTGTACACTGAAAACTACAAAAGGTTGCTGAAAGAAATTAAAGAAGACCTAAATAAATGAAAAGACATTCTGTGTTCATGGATACAAAGACTTAGCAATGTTAAGATGTTAATACTACCCAAAACAATCTATAGATTTAACACAATCCCTATGAAAATTCCAACAGCCTTTTTCACAGAAATGGAGAACTGGATCGATCCTGAAATACATATAGAATTACAAGGGGCCCTGAATGGCCAAAACAATCTTGAAAAAAGATTAATAAAATTAGAGGGGGCTTCGCTGGTGGCGCAGTGGTTGAGAGTCTGCCTGCCAATGCAGGGGACACGGGTTCGAGCCCTGGTCTGGGAGGATCCCACATGCCGCAGAGCAACTGGGCCCGTGAGCCACAACTACTGAGCCTGCGCATCTGGAGCCTGTGCTCCGCAACGAGAGGCCGCGACAGTGAGAGGCCCGCGCACCGCGATGAAGAGTGGCCCCCGCTCGCCGCAACTGGAGAAAGCCCTTGCACAGAAACAAAGACCCAAACACAGCCAAAAATAAATTAATTAATTAATAAAAAAATAAAAATAAAAAAATAAAGTTAGAGGACTTAAACTTCACAATTTTAAAACTTACTACAAAGCTGCAGCAATTAAAACATTATGATAGGGCTTCCCTGGTGGTGCAGTGGTTAAGAATCTGCCTGCCAATGCAGGTGACACAGGTTCGAGCCCTGGTCCAGGAAGATCCCACATGCCGCAGAGCAACTAAGCCCGTGTGCCACAACTACTGAGACTGCACTCTAGAGCCCACGCACCACAACTACTGAAGCCCGTGAGTCACAACTACTGAGCCCATGAGCCACAACTACTGAAGCCCACACGCCTAGAGCCCATGCTTCACAACAAGAGAAGCCACCGCAATGAGAAGCCCACGCACAACAACAAAGAGTAGCCCCCGCTCACCGCAACTAGAGAAAGCCCGCGTGCAGCAACAAAGACCCAACGCAGCCAAAAATAAACAAATAAATAAAAATTTATTAAAAACAACAACAAAAAACCCCACTATGATACTGTCAGAAGGAGAGGCATATAGGCCAATAGAATAGAATAGAGAGCTTAAAAATAAACCCTTACATATATGGCCAATTGATTTTCTAGAAGGGTACCAAAACTATTCAGTGGGAGAACGACAGTCTTTTCAAAAGAAATGTTGGGAAAACTAGATATTTACATGCAAAAGAAGGAAGTTGTACCCTTACCTTACACAATAAACAAAGATTAATTAAAAATGGATTAAAGACCTAAATTTAAGAGCTAAAAACTACAAAAATCTTAGAAGAAAACTGGGGGAAATCTGCATGACACTGTATTTGGCAATGATTTTAAGGATAGGACACCCAAATTATAGGCAATAAAAGAAAACATAGATAAATGGGACTTCATCAAAATTAAGGACTTTGGTGCATTAAAGGATACTATTATTAAAGCAAAAAGACAACCAACAGAATGGGAGAAAATACTTGCAAATCATATATCTGATAAGGGATTAATATCCAGAATATATAAAGAACTCCTAAAGCTCAACAACAGCAACAACAAAACAACCCAATTAAAAAGGGCTGAAGACTTGAACAGACATTTCTCCAAAGAAGACATACAAATGGCCAATAAGCACATGAAAAGATGCTCAACACCATTAGTCATTAGAGAAATGCAAATCAAAACAACAATGAGGTACCACTCCACAACTACTAGGATGGCTATTAAAAAAAACACACACACACAGAGAAGATAACAAGTGTTGGCAAGGACATAGAGAAATTAAAAACCTTGTGTACTGATGGTGGGAATGTAAAATGATGAAACTGCTGTGGTAAAGTTTTGTAGTTTCTCCAAAGGCTAAACATAGAACTGCCATATAACCCAGCAATTCCACTCCTAGGTATATGTCCAAAAGAACTGACAGCAGGAAGTCAAACATACACTTGTATACCAATGGTCATAGCAGCACTATGCATGATAGCCAAAAGGCAGAAACAACCTAAGTGTCCATCGATAGATGAATGGATAAATAAAATGTGGTATATGCAGTTGACCCTTGAACAACACAGGATTGAACTGCGGGGGTCCACTTATGAGCGGATTCTTTTCAATAAATGCTACAGTATTACATGATCCAAGGTTGGTTGTATCTGCAGGTGCAGAACCATGGATATGGAGGGCCAACCAGGGACTCTGAGGATTTTGGTATCTGAGGCAGGTCCTGGAACCAATTCCCTGTGGATACTAAGGGATGACCGTACATACAGTGGAATATTAATTAGCCATAAAAATGAATGAAATTTTGATACATGTTATAACATGTATGGACCTTGAAAACATTATTTTCAATGAAATAAGCCAGACATAAAAGGACAAAGATTGAATGATTCCACTTATATGAGCTACCTAGAATAGGCAAATTCATAGAGACAGAAAATAGAATATAGTTTACTAAGGGCTAGAGGGGAGGGAGGAAAGGGGAGTTATTGTTTAATGGGTACAGTTTTTGTTGGGGATGATGAAAAGTCTTGGATTGAGATAGTGGTGATGATTATACAACATTATAAGTATATTTAATGCCACTGAATTGTAAACTTACAAATGGTTAAAATGATAACTATTAAGTTATATATACTTTACCATAACTTTTTTAAAAAGAAAAAGTAAGCATATTACTAATTAGCTATAAGGAATCTAATGAAGATTAATATGATGTAATAGTGAAAAGCTTGGTCCTTAAGTACTTAATAACTTTTGGTTTCACTTTCCTTTTTTCATCTCCAACATCCAACCTACGGTGCCATTTCAGTGATTCCTGTAAGTCCAACCGGTAGCCAACAGTGTAGAAGTGGGGCTGGTTTGGGAAAGGGTAATCTTGCCCCATTTCAGCCTGTGACTGTACACTGTGATTTCAGGTTTTAGGTCTTTTCTCGGTGGTGACAGTTCTGCTTTTATACTAAAGAATATAGTTTTTCAGAATCACAGACACAGAGAACAGACTGGTAGGTGCAAGGGGGAGGGGGTGGGATGGAGTGGGAGGTTGGGGTTAGCAGATATAAGCTTTTGTATATAGAATGGATAAACAACAAGGTCCTACTGTATAGCACAGAGAACTATATTCAATATCCTATGATAAACCATAAGGGAAAAGAATATTAAAAAAGAATGTATATATGTATAACTGAATCACTTTGCTGTACAGCAGAAATTAACACAACATTGTAAATCAACTATACTTCAATTTTTAAAAAAGAAAGAAAAACAAACCAAAAAAGAATGTAATTTTCCTCTTCTCAATAAATGGCACCACCATTTACCCAGCTGCACCCAGGCCAAGAACCTTTGACTCATCCTTGACTCTTCTCTTTTTCTAACAACCCACACCCAATCCATCAGCATATCCTGTCAGCTACACCTTCAAAATATGTCTAGACTCCAACTACTCTTCATCACCTCCACAGCTGCCAGCCAGTTTGGAGCTCCCATCATCTATCTCCTGGGCCACTCCAAGAGCTTCCTAACAGAGCCCTCTCTTTCCCTGTACCCTTCTACAGCCGATTCTCCAGTCAGGTGCCAGGGTGATCCTTCTAAAACGTAAGGCAGATCATATCATTCCTGTGCTCAGAACTCTCTAATGGCATCTCATCACACTCAGGGTAAATTCCAAGATCTCATCGTGACTTCACCGAGGCCCTGTCGACCCCTGGCAACCTCCTGGATCTCATTTGCTGCTACTCTTTTTCTAGTTCACTCCATCTCAAACATGCTGTTCATTTTGCTGGTCCTTACACACACCAAGCAAACGCCTGCCTCAGGACCTTTGCACTCTTGTTTGCTCTCATGTTCTCACTTCACTCGAGTCTCTGTTCAACTAACCCTCCTCAAGAAGGCATTCCTTATAATGGCTCCAAAGAAGATGAAATACTTAAGTATAAACCTACCAAAAATATGTACAAGACCTGTATGGTGAAAATTACGCAATGCTGATTAAAGGAATGAAAAGACAACCTAAATCCTTGGAGAGACACACCGTGTTCATAGATAAGAAGATTCAACATAGTAAAGATGCCAATTTTCCCTAAATTGATTCCCCTAAACCTCAATACTATCTAAATCTCAGCAAATTTCTCTGTAGACATAGACAAGCTTATTCTAAAAGTTATATGGAAAGTGAAAGGCCCTAGTATAGCCAAAATAGTTTTTGGAAAAGAAGAATAAAGTGGTAGGAATAATTTGATATTAAAGCTTACTATAAAGCTATAGTAATCAAGACAGTGTGGTACTGACAGAAAGATAGATACACTGATTAATGGAACAGAATAGAGAATTCATAAATATGCCCCCAAATATGCCCAGTTAATTTTTGACAAAGTAGCAAAAGAAATTCAATGGAAGAGGGAACCTTTTCAATAAATGGTGCTGGAGAAATTAGACATCCATAAGCAAAAATATGAAACTCAACCTAAACTTTGCAGCTTATACAAAAATTAACTCAAAATGAATCATGTAAATGTAAAGCTATAAAACTTCTAGGAAAGAACATAGGAGAAAATTTTCAGGACTTATGACTAGGCAAAGAGTTCTTAGACTTGATACCAAAAGAATGACCCATAAGAAAAAAAATAGATAAATTAGACCTTATCAGAATTTTAAAAAGTTTAGCTCTGCAAAAGATACTGTTAAGAGAGTGAAAAGAAAAATTATAGACTGGGAGAAAATATTTGCAAATCACATATCCGATAAAGATCTAGAATCTGGAATACATAAAGAACTCTCAAGACTCAGCATTAAAAAAACAAACAATCTCATTAGAAAATGGGCAAAATATATTCTCACTGAAGAGAATATAGAGGTGGCAAATAGTACATGAAAAGATATTCAACATCATTAGTCATTAGAGAAATGCAAATTAAACCACAATGAGATAATCACGACACACTTATTAAAATGGCTAAAATGAAAAATATGATTAACACCAAGTGTTGGCAAGGCTGGGGAGAAACTGGATCACTCATACATTGCTGGGGAACATAAAATGATACAGCCCCTCTGGAAAACAGTTTGTCAGTTTCTGAAAAAACCATACATACACTTACCATACAACCCAAACAATCACACACCTGGGCGTTTAGCCAAAAGAAATGGAGACTTGTTTCCACGCAGGAACTTGTACATCAATATTCATAGCAGTTTTATCTGTAATAGCTCAAAACTGGAAAACTAACCAAAGGTCTTTTAATGAGTGAATGGTTAAACAAACTGTGGTACATCCATACCGTGGAACACTAGTCAGCAATAAAGAGGAATGAACTACTGATACACATAACAACTTGGACAGATCTCAAGGGAATTATGCTGAGTGAAAAAAGCCAATCTCAAAGGATATCTACTGCATGATTTCACTTATGTAACATTCATGAAGTAACATAATTATAGAGATGGAGAATGAATTAGTGGTTGCCGGGGGTTAGTGATGGTGGGGAGGGATGGGTGTGGTTATGAAGAGGTAACACCAACAACATGTCTTGTGATGATGGCACAACTGAGTATTTTTTGGTAACAGCTTTATTGAGGTATAATTCATATATGCAGTTCAGTACCTTGATTGTAGTGATGATTACTCAAGGCTACACATATGATAAAATTACATAGAACTATGCACACATACTCAAATGACTGCATGTATAACTGGTGAAATCTGAATAAGCTCTGTGGATTGCACTAATGTTAATTCCTTGGTTTTGATATCATACTATAATTGCATGAGATGTCAACATTGGATGAGGTTAGGGAAAATGCATGTGGCTTCCCTGTACATTTCCTTGCAACCTCTTGTGAGTCTATAATTATTTCAGAATAAAATCATTTTTTAAAATTGAAGGCATTTTTTGGAATTCCATGACGGTCCAGTGGTAGGACTCTGCACTTTTTTTTTTAAAGTAGCTTTATTCTTTTTTTATTTTTTATTTTTATTTTTCATTTTTGGCTGTGTTGGGTCTTCGTTGCTGCGCACGGGCTTTCTCTAGTTGCAACAAGCAGGGGCTACTCTTCGTTGTGGTGAGCGGGCTTCTCATTGCAGTGGTTTCTCTTGTTATGGAGCACAGGCCCTAGAGCGTGTGGGCTTCAGTAGTTGCGGCGTGCAGGCTCAGTAGTTGTGGTGCACAGGCTTAGTTGCTCCGTGGAATGTGGGATCTTCCCCAGACCAAGGATGGAACCCGTGTCCCCTGCATTGGCAGGAGGATTCTTTCTTTCTTTATTACAGAGCAGGTTCTTATTAGTTACCTATTTTATACATATTAGTTTATATATGTCAATCCCAATCTCCCAATTCATTCCACCACCCTGCCCCCCACTTCCCCCCTTGGTGTCCATATGTTTGTTCTCTACATCTGTCTCTATTTCTGCCTTGCAAACCGGTTCATCTGTAGCATTTTTCTTGATTCCACATATATGCGTTAATATACAATATTTGTTTTTCTCTTTCTGACTTACTTCACTCTGTATGACAGTCTCTAGGTCCATCCACATCTCTACAAATGACCCAATTTCATTCCTTTTTATGGCTGAGTAATATTCCATTGTACATATGTACCAAATCTTCTTCATCCATTCATCTGTTGATGGGCATTTAGGTTGCATCCATTACCTGGCTATTGTAAATAGTGCTGCAATGAACATCGGTGTGCATGTGTCTATTTGAATTATGGTTTTCTCTGGGTATATGCCCAGGAGTGGGATTGCTGGGTCGGCAGGCGGATTCTTAACCACTGTGCCACCAGGGAAGTCCCAGGACTCTGCGCTTTCACTGCCAAGGGCCCAGGTTCAATCCTTGGTTGGGGAACTAAGATCCTGCAAGCCACGTGGCTCGGCAAAAAAAAAAAAAAAAAAAAAAAAAAAAAATTGAAAGCATTTTTAACTACCTCATCTAAAATAGCACCTCTTCCATCAGTCTCTACCCTCAGAGCCTGCTTTTTCTTCCTAGCCTATATCGCTACCTGACATTATAGTAGTATATGTAATATGTAAGATATAACATATTTTGTATAAATCTGTCTTCTCCAGTAGACTTACGAAGGCAGGCACTTGTTGTGTTCTCCATTGTGTGCCCACTGCTAAAATGGCACCTGGCACATTATCTTTGTTGAATGAATGCATGCGTTTACCTGCCTTCCTGTAGGTATACATTTTGTTTATTGTGTCTAAACACAAATTGGCCCTTACAGCCTCCTGCCAGAAAACACCTTTTTCAAGGTATCCACCCCAGACTCTCTATTTAGAGGAATTTCAATTGCCTTTTTCAGTAATAACATTTTAATACATGCAATTCTCTAGTGGGGAATAAGCATTTGATCCCATTCTGTTCATTCCTTCCCTGCTCCAATCCGGACTTCTGGGAATATATCTTCATTTAGAGTCTTTCTGGGATAGTTAAAGCTTCAGCTATGAGAAGGCAGCTAAATAAAGGTCCTTGAATCTGGACAGAATTGACCCTGTGTTCCTCATAAAAAGCTTCAGGAGGTCAAGGCTTCAGACCGAGTTGTTCAAATATGTAAAATGAAGAAATTTTACAGGAAAAAGAAACCATACAAAGAAAGATCATTAAGCTCTCAGCCATCTATCTTGTTACAACTGGTCACAGTATATTTTACTGTGCATCTGTGGTAGGCAAAATAATGGGTCCTAAAGATGTCCACATGCTGGGGCTTCCCTGGTGGCGCAGTGGTTAAGAATCTGCCTGCCAATGAAGGGTTCAAGCCCTGGTCCGGGAAGATCCCACATGCCGCGGAGCAACCAAGCCAGTGCGCCACAACTACTGAGCCTGCGCTCTGGAGCCCGCGAGTCACAACTACTGAAGCCCGCGTGCCTAGAGCCCATGCTCTGCAACAAGAGAAGCCACTGCAATGAGAAGCCCTCGCACCGCAACAAAGAGTAGCCCCTGCTCGCCGCAACTAGAGAAAGCCCGCACACAGCAACGAAGACCCAACGCAGACCAAAAAAAAAAGATGTCCACATCCTAATCCTCAGAACCTGTGAATATGATGCCTCACATGGTAAAAGGGACTTTGCAGATGGATGTGATTAAGGTTAAGGATTTGAGGTGGGGAGGTTAGCCTGGATCATGCAGGTGGACCCAATCTATTCACATGGGTTCTTAAAAGCCGAGAACCTTCCCCAGCTGCAGAAAACAAGAGAGAGAGTGTGGTGAGAAGGACTCGATCTGCTGTTTCTGGCTTTGAAGATGGGAGAACGGAACTTCAAGAAGCTGGAAAAGGCAAGGAAAGAGATCCTCCCTTGGAAACTCCCGAAGACATGCAGCCCTGCCAGCATCTTGATTTTAGCCTGATGAGACCCATATCAGACTCTGACCTACAGAACTGCATGATAATGAGCGTGTGTAGTTTTATGCACTAAGTTTGTGGTGAGGTGTTACAGTGGCAATAGAAAACTAATATAGCATCTTACTGTGATTATAGCTTTGCTATTAGCTTTCCTTGTAAGCAACAGAAACCAAGTTGAGCTTCCTTAAGCAAACAAAGCAGGCTTTTCTGTAAGCACACAAGAACGTCTCAGGGAATCCAAGGGAGGACAGCCGTGGAGCTGCAGAAACATTGTAGGACCACAGTGAAAGCTGCTTCCAGGACTATCCTTCCTCGGCTCCCTTTTCTCTGCCTCTCTGCCCCACCCCCAATGTGTTTCATTCTGCTCTTTCTGTAAATAGACTTTCTCTGCTACTTAGTCCATAAGGTGTAAGAAGCTGAGCCTCAGATTCCTTTTTTCTTCTTTCTCCACCAGACCAGTCAGGCCAGGCTGTGACTAGAATCTCATTTTCAATTCCAAAGTCCCACAGAGGGAACTCCGTTTGGCACAGTTTAGGTTAGATGCCTGTTATGGGTTGAATCGTGTTCCCCCAAAAAAGATATGTTGAATCCTTAACCCTCCAGTACTTCAGAATGTGGCCTTATTTGGAAACAGGGTGGTTGCAGATGTAATTAGTTAAGATGAGGTCATACAGCAGTAGGGTGGGCCCTTATTCCTATACGACTGGTGTCTTTATAAGAAGAAATTGGGACACGGACACAGAGGGAAGATGACCACGTGAAGATGGAGGCAAAGGTTGCAGTTATGCTGCCACAAGCCAAGGAATGCCTGGGGCTACCAGCAGTTGGAAGAGGCAAGGAAGAATCCTGTCCTAGAGGCCAGAGGGAGCACGGCCCTGCCAACACTTTGATTTCAAACTTCTGGCTTCCAGAACTGTGAGATAATAAGTTCTGTTTTAAGCTACCCAGTTTGTGGTACAGTTGACTCTTGAACAACATGGGTTTGAACTGCACTGGTCCACTTATACATGGATTTTTTTCAATAAATATGTACTACAGTACTGCATGATCAGGGTTGGTTGGATCCACAGACGCGGAACTGTGAATACAGAAGGCCAACTGTAAAGTTCTCAGGAGTTTCGACTACATGGGGTGTTGGTGCCCCTAACCCCTGCGTTGTTCAAGGGTCAACTATACTTTGTTATAGCAGCCCTAGGATACTAATACAGTGCCCAAGCCTGATCCAGTCAGTTCTGTCCAGGAGACCAGGTCTTATAGTACAAATATGGCTTCTCAAGACTCACCCTTATGGTTTGGCAGTAGGGGGCCAGTTTCCAAAGAAGGAAGAATCCCTGTGAGCTGGGCAGATGCACTGAAAAGCTGTCCACTCTAGTTCTCGACAGCTAGGACACAGATAATATTCTGATTTTAATTTTTGTTGTTCATTTTGCTTTATAATATCCTTTTACCTTCTGGAATGAACTGCAGTGTATGATGTGAGATATGAATCTGAGTTACTCCTCTTCTGTAATGTAATCCATTTGTCCTAACAACTTTTATTAGTGATTAACCCTTCCTCTCATCATTGTGTTGCTTCTTGTTTACTAGTCAGTGAGTAGTGATGATTAAAAACTTTTCTGGAATCTCTATGCTATTCCATTCATCTGATTGCTTGACCAGGTCCCTGGCATGGTAGTGAGGACTCTAGAGCTTAACTTCCAACCTCAGTTCTACAGTGTGGTTATCCATCTCTGAGGGTTTTATCTATGGCAATTTGGAATATCTAGTTACTCTCAACTTTTTTGGGGGCAGGGAGTGGGTTTACAAAATGTTCTTGATCTTTTTAGAGTAATGGACCAGAAGAACTCTTCTGGTGGAAGAAGCTGCGCTGTTCCCCTTTTTTGAAATTGGTCCCTGGCCCTGTTAACAAATCTGGTCTTTGGGATGAGAACAAGTTAGAAAACAGTAAAGGACCCACATATCAAACTTTGTAATAAATATGTACCTGACACACAGCAAGCACACAATAAATGTTAGGTAATTACTAGAATGAAGGTCAGACAACACCTACGTCAAACTCTTGCCAATATCCAACAACAGTCCATTTCTACATCTCCCCCACCTTTAAGTCATGCATGTAGTGGGAAGGGGATGTGACAGGCTGAATAAGAGCCACCCCAAAATGTCTATGTCCTAATCCCAGAACTTCTGTGTATATACCTTACATGGTAAAAGGGACTTTATAGATATGGTTAAATTAAAAAGAATTTGAAAAAGAACAGATAAATGTATATGTATAACTGAATAATTTTGTTGTACACCTGAAACTAACACAATATTGTTAATCAACAATACTTCAATATAAAATAAAAAGTTAAAAATTAAAAAAAAATGAATCTTAAAATGGCAGATAATCTGGATAACCTAGGTGGGCCCAAATTAATCACAAGAGTCCTATAGGAGAGATATAGGAGAGTCAAAGTCAGAGAAAAAGGAGATGTGACCACAGAAGCAGAGGCTGGAGTTATGTGCTCTAAAGATGGAAAGAGGGGCCAGGCACCAAGGAACGCAAGTGGCCTCTAGAAGCTGGAAAGTGGATTCTCTAGAGCCCCCAGAAGAAATTTAGCCCTGCTCACACCTTGGTTTTAGCTCAGTGAGACCCATTTCAGATTTCTGACCTCCAAAACTGTAAAATAACAAATTTGTGTTGAATTAAGCCACCCAGTTTATGGTAATTTGTTACATCAGCAATAGAAAACAAATACAGAGGAAATTAGAATTTCATTTAACATTCTGCAAAATTTGCACTCCTGGACTCAAGTCCTTGTTTAAATTGTAGGGTTTGAGGCCCACAGACCGTAGGGGTACCTTTCTTGCCATGTCATGCCAGACAAATTCTCACCCTCCTTCAGGCCCTTTCTGTCCACTTCTGCTCATCCAGACTGATCTCCACTGCCCCAAGAATCTTCTTCCACTCACCCACCTTTGAGGCCTAGATTTGATAGCTGTTCTAAGATACTGGTGTTAACCCCACATGTTGAGACTAGGGTTTTTAAACTGATAGAAATTCAGGGAGCAAATTAAATTGAAACGTGAAATAATGTTGAGAAACCTTTAAAAAACTGGGCATTTTCTCTCCCAGCATCAGGCCAAAGAGAAAGAAAGCTAAAAAGACACTGAGAAACGAATCTAGGTAAAAACATTGAACTGCACTATAAGCTCCTGAACATTTAAAGCTCAGGGTCTTTTAAGGCCTGGGACTTGGTGGGAAATTCCCGACTCCTTTTGTATCAATACAAGCCCAGAAGGCTAGATAGTGAGAGACAGTAGAGACTTAAGTAAAAGTGTAGTTTGGAGTTCAAAAAATCTGGATTTGAATCCTGGTTCTGCAGACTAACGTTCCTGGTCTTTTCCTCCAAAAGGGCTTAAACAGCCCCCTACCGGGTAAGCTCCTCAAAATCGGTGAACCGGGAAGGTGCATCACCCCAGCTCCCTAACACCGAGTTCCTGGTCCGCATCACCAAATGAAGGAGCATAAAATGCCACTCTCTGGCACTAAGAAAGCGCGCTTTTTTACTCCTCTCCCAGAATAAAAGGCTCTTACTTTTTTTAAAAAAAGATTTTATTTTTTCTTTCCGTTCTGTTACTAGCTGGAGCTAAACATTGGCTGGGGCCCCAGGCGGCTGCTGGAAAGGCGCCCTCCCAGGAGCAGAAGGCTGGTTTAGGGGAAACTGGGGGCGGGGAGAGAACTCTAGGCTCTGCCCAGCGCGGTAGGGCTTCTCCCATCTTTCCCCGGCCAGGCCAAGGCCCTAGTCTGAGCTTCCCGACTGCAGAGCTAGGTTAGGAGACGTGGGGGAACACTCACCGGGAAGTGGGGTCACGCAGCCCTGCCCCTCCTCGCGGGCGGGGTGGGGGAGGCGCGGGCCAGCCGCCGCGGGGGTGGGGACCACCCACGGCGCCACGGGGCCCCGCCCCGGCCCCGCCCCGCGACGCGCCAGCCGGGCCTCCCTGCTCTCGGCGCTCGCCCGCTCTTCTTCGCGCGAGGAAGCCCTGCGCACGGCTGTAAATTTTTTTCCTGGATCTTCACTAAAGCAAGATGGGCCGCGGTACCCAGCTCTTTCAGATAAAGATGGAGGAGAGGGCTAGAGGGTCTAGACTGGGAGTGAAGAGATGGCCTTCCTCCTCCTCACTCCTCCCCCCTCCCTTCCCGGCGAGAGGGCTACACCGTGATTTACAGACGTATCCTTCCCTAACCCATCCGGAAAGTTTTGGGTAGCAAATTATTTTAGTTAGGAAAAAAAATTAACGTCAGGTTTGGGGATAAAATTATGCCGTTCCCAAATGCGAATGGGGAATCTCTTGAATTTAGACTGGAGGGAGCGGGGTTGTGGGAGGGGAATGGTGCATCTGCTAGAAGGAGCTGGGGTGAGTGGTGGGGCCGGGGAAGTACGGTAGCGTTTAGGAGAGTGTCCAGTCCCCTCTTGGAGGGAGGGCCCACCGGCCGGGCCCTTCTACCCCTCCCTTCCCAGTTGCCAGAATGGAAAATTCATGGAGTCCAGGTTAGCCCAGGTCAACAAACTTTTATTGCCATTTCTGGCTCCCCCAGCCCCAGCAAGATCCCTGCTTACACTGTAGAAATACTGAGCTCTGGTGCAGAGGAATGGGGGGCGGGGGGGTGTTACCTCTCGTTCTCTGCACACTGC
This sequence comes from Balaenoptera acutorostrata, assembly GCF_949987535.1. Lineage (NCBI taxonomy): Eukaryota > Metazoa > Chordata > Mammalia > Artiodactyla > Balaenopteridae > Balaenoptera > Balaenoptera acutorostrata. The sequence continues at coordinate 24,095,178 of NC_080070.1, forward strand.
CAAGGTTAAAAAAAAGAAACCCACTTACTGGAGAGCGAGGGCCATACAGGGGTGGAGTTCAAGGGGATGTATGGCTCAGTCCCACCTCTGCTGGCTGCAGAAGATAGAGACCATGGTTCCAGACATTTTTTAAAGGAGGGGAGACGGGGTGAATTTGGCTGCTTGTTGTACCCCTTGCAGTTGCTGCCACGTTTCCATGGAAATGAGGGAGGAGCAGGATGTAGCTCACTCTGACTACCTGGGAGGATGGCAGCACAGGCAGTTAGTAAACACATGGTCTTCCACTCCTCCCCAGCACATACGACTGTCCCCAGCCGACCCCCACGCTCACTGCCTGCTCCACTCCCTTCCCTTCTGGAGCCGGTATCATGCCAACCGGACTCCAGGCAGGGCGCGCTGGCAACAGCCAGAATGCGAGTATGTGCGGCAAGCTCAGCGGCGGCCCCAGCAGGTCTGTCAGTTGCAGTGCTTCGGTGGAAAGCCTGTTGCCCCCACAACTCTGTGCCACTGCTGCTGCTCAAGCATCTGCTCAGACAAAACAAGAACAGAAACCCAAATGGTGGAGGGTAGAAAGAATACAAAATGACAATGCTGAGAGCTAGGATGGGGAGAGGAGGCACGTCCTTCCCAGACTTGAGCCACCCGTGTACCCTGCCTTCTGGCGTCTGGAGTTTGCTTCTTCCCACTGGGCCGTCGCTTGTGGGCATGGAACCCAAGTCTCCATGTGGTGCTGAGAGCTGTAACCACTGCCGTTGGTTGATGAGGCTCGCCTGTTGCCCTAACGAGGAGGTGCAGGATGGATTCTCAGTACCATGGGTCAGCCCGGTGCTGCTGGTTGTAGAGCTGTAGTTTGATCTGATCTTTGATCTGACTCACGAGGATCATGGACAGCAGGATTCCCACCAGCTGGGAAAGGTGAGAAGGAATTGGGTCCCCAGCAATGAGTGATGCCTTTGTTTTCTCTAACTCAATTTTCCCAGTGCAGTCGGCACCATCACATCTCCTACCCTTCAGCAACGTTAGTGCCTGACACCCTAGCTGAGCCCCAGGTGCCCTCCCCCAAACAAAGGAGTCTTTACAGAATTGTGGGACCACAGTTTTACAGGGTAAGTTACCTGGGGGATGGCCAGGCCCAGTGCCACACCACCAAGTACGAAGAGGTTGCTGTGTATCCAGTTGACCAGTCTGTCAATACAGCCATTGGTGTAGATGACTTTACTAGCTTCCAAGTAGTCAAGGGCCTGCATACCTTGGCCACACATGGTGTTGATCACTGCCTGGGGAAAGAGTTGAAAAGCCAAGTGGGACTTCCATTCCAATAACTTTTTCTTTGGGGCCCTAGCTGATGGGCTTCCCACCCTTCCTAAACTCCTAAATTGTTAGAGAATATATGTGGAGGATGCTACGTTGGAAGTTGCTAAATGCAGACTTCCCTTCCTCTGAGACGTCTGAGTCCAGTTCTCCTTGCCTTAGAGACCTGTGCCTTCTGAACCCCCAAGTGGGCTACAGGAGTGCAAGATAACAGAGCCATCAGATTGGAGTGAAGAAAAACATCTGACAGCTGTCCTACAAAATTGACTGGCTAAACCAGGGGATGGAGATTCCCAATAGCAGCTGCCCTAATCAGAAAGTAACTCAGATCACTGCAGGAGGAAATGAGGTGGGATATGTGCTCACCTGGTTGGGGGTAGGCAAGCAACAGGAGTAAGGCACAGAGCAGCGCTCACGGCTGGGGTTGTCTTCTGAACAGTTAAAGTACATGTTCAGGGACCAGTCCTTGTAGGAAATCCCTCCACAGCAGCCGAACTGCAACAAAGCCCACCACAGGGGTTAAAATTACCACCCCCATCCCCACACTGAGGTGACAAGGGGAACTCTCAGAGCAACCAAAAGTCTATGGCAAGCTTGCACTTGCAAGTTCACGTTGTGTTGAAACACAACCTGGAACCTGGAGCTCAAGCTTCTCAGTGACCTTCCCCTGAAGAAGTTTTCTCTTCTTAATTTCTATCATTTTATATGTCTTGTTATAACTTGTTGTATATATATTTTGTTTTACACACTCAACTATGAGCTCCTTGAGGGCAGTTTCTGGTTTTGCAGTCCTGTATAGCATAGAGCTTGGCAAAAGTATATGTTCCAAAAATACTGGCTGAAATAAAGGATCAGTGCTACAAACATTTGCCTTAATATAGAGAAAGCACAGGAGGAGGCTCTTCAATATTGTGGGCCCATAATTACACCATGAAAGCAAACAGGATCCAAGTCAAGAGCGTTGCACCAAGCGAAGGGGAACTCAGCACTGGTCTCAAAAGCACTTTTGTTTCAAATTTAAGTTCTGACTCATAGCAGCATTATTTACAATAGGCAAAAGGTAGAAGTGACCCAAGTGTGCATCAAAAGATAAATGAATCAACAAAGTGCGGTATATACATATGATGGAATATCATTCAGCCTTATAAAGGAAGGAGTTTTGGCATATCCCACAACATGGATGAATCCTGAAGACATGCTAAGTGAAACAAGCCAGTCACAAAAGGACAAATAACAGTATTCATAGAGACAGAAATTCATAGAGATAGAACATAGAACGGTGGTTGCCAGGAGCTAGGGGGAGGGGGAAAATGGAGAGTTAGTGTTTAATGGGGTACAGAGTTTCAGTTTGGGAAGAAAGTTTTGGAGATGGACGGTGATGATGGTTGTACAACAATGTGAATGTACTTAGTGCTACAGATCTGTACACCTAAAAATGATAAATTTGATATTATGTATATTTTACCACAATTGAAAAAATCTGACTTTTGAATTGGTAATATTAAAAAATCTGCCCAGTTCCCCCTCCCACTATAAGTAACCACTTATAATGGTTTCCTTCATATCCTTCCAGATTCCTTTTGCAAACATGAATACATATTTTCCTGTCTCTTTTTACACAATTGGTAGATTACTATATATACTGTTCTTTGCCCTTAAAAGTACTTTTAAAGCTATGTGTGTTTTTTTTGCCAGACCCCTTCCCAGAATCCATTACCTGGCAGGTGATGAGGGTGAGGTGTCTCTTGGGATGGCATTAACTTTTGCCCACAGCTTCCCGGACCACTAGATGACCCCCCCCTCTTAGCCCATACCTTCTTCTGGCCAAAATCAATGAGGTTCTGCAGGTCCAAGTCATCTCGGTAGTGCACAATGGCATTATTGATGATCTCACTCACTTTCCCCCGTGCCTGCCAGAAACACGAGGAGGGAATCAGAACACAGGACTAACCCCTAACCTGCTCCTCCCTGCAGAAATAGCAATAGACCGTGGTCATCCTTCTTTATTTAAGTCAGCCTTGAAATCAGAACCAAGTCCTAGTGATGGAAGATGGCCAATTCCGAAGGCTGTGCATCCCTGGGCCCTCAGGTACCTGTGGGCAAGAAAAATGCTGGTCCTGCTGTTGCCTCTTCTCAGAGCCACATTTCAAGATAATCCAATATTTATCTATCTCTGAATACTATTACACAAAATACTTGTTGACTGATGCAAAGCAGCGAAACTAGTGTGTGTGTGTGTGTGTGTGTGTGTGTGTGTGTGTGTGTGTGTCCGGGGGCGGGGATGGGGGCAGTATTTAGTAGAAAAGGACTTACTGAGCTGAGGCACTGACCTCTAGTGGACATAAGAGAATTGCATCTCTTTAGACTCAAAACAGATCTGTATCATATTAGGATTTTACTAAGCCCGAAGGACTAGGACATTCTGAATTAACTCAGTGGCTCTCAAATTCATAGTTCTACCATGGTCTCTTCCTTCCTGCTTCATTACTTTTCTCAAAGTTTCCTATCCATAGTCCTATATTCTGCCCCTGCTAATCATTTGCCCTTTGGGAAAGAAATTCTGGTTCTTAATTAAAAGGGCTGTCACTGAATGGCAGACCACTTCCAGATATGGTAAGAGCTGTTCAAAGTGTTGTTTACTTCCCCCTTTTCTTACTTTTGTTTAGCCCAATAAATAATTTTTAAAAGAAATAAAAGGCTGTTCACGTTGTCTGTGGTCCACTTGATAAGTGAATTTTACTCAATCATTTGCCATTAAAGTTTACAGACTATTTTAACTTTTGGTTCATAGAATTTACTTCCCTGTTGGCCTCTCAGACTATCAGAGGAAAACACCTTACAATCTTGAAATCCTCTTTAAATATGGCAACTTTAAAGGCCATTCATTCATCCCTAAGGATAATCTTTCAGAGGCCAATGCTTCTCAGGGCAAGGACCACTGTGGTTAATTAGTCAGGCTAAGCACGGGCAGGAACCTTCCCTTCCTCCCTCTGGTTCACATCTGAGGAGGCCCTGTGACTCCCAGTGTTACCTTGTCTGAGAAGACGAAGCCCAGGACCCCGGCTGCCAGCTGTAGCAGGAACACGATGGTGAGACAGAGGGAGGACTGTGGGGAACAGGTGGAAAAGGGAGACAGTCTGTTACCATGCTGGGCGGTAGTTCTTTCCAGGGCCATGGCGAGTACTGGGGGGCCACGGGGCACTTCCTCCTAGGTGCCCCACACACAGTAAAGGCAGCTGCCTCTGGGACGCTGTCCTGGGGGTGGTCACCCTGTGCTGGGTCATCTGGGCTGAGCTCTACAGTGAGGAGTCGACAGCACAGGCCTTGGGGGCAGAGAGGGACAAAGGAAACTGAAAGGTTTCAGGAATGAGAGGCACGTGGAGGAGGCGGCCAGGGCATTTCTGGGGGCGCCCCTGACTACTCACTGTCTGCAGGAGGCAGATGTTCTCCCGGAGAGAGCCGATGCAGCCGCAGAAGGTGAGCAGGAACATGAGGACGCCCACCACAATCAGCAGGATGGCAGGGTCCACGGCCAGGCAGGCCAGCGCTGCTTCTGGGGGAGGGGGCTGCCTCTCAGTCTGAGTCTGGTGCCGACTGAGGGGGGTACCAGGGAGGGGGTGGGGTGCCCCCAAAACTGTCCTCTTCCCCTGGTGGGGGATTCTCCAGTGTGGCTGGGGGAAGGTTACAGGAAGCAGTACTGCCCTCCCATGGGGAGAACACAAAGGGCCCAGAAGGGTTTGTGGTGTTTAATTTGAGAAACTAACAAAAAGTAAGGGCCTTCATTCCCAGGCTTAACAGAGGAGGGACCACTTTCGCTCCAGAAAAGAATTAGAATGGCATTAGGCTCATTGGCTTTGCAGATTCCGTTTCCTGGAGACTTTGTGCAGAGGAATAGGAATGGAGGTTGAGTTAACTCCGGAACAGAGCGAAGGAAGGGCTACAGCCCCTGGTTACTCTTTGCACCCAGAAGCCTACCTTCTTCCCTAGACACTTCCTAAGCCTAAAATGCAGGCAGATCTCAGAAGACTCGTGGGAGCTCAGGGAAATCCAGGTGAACTGGCTTGGATGGCCTGATGGAGTAAGCCTCTAGGATTTGGCTAGAGGGTGGCTGCCCCCTCTAGCTCCATAGCTTATGTGGGAAGGAGAGCTGAAAGGCCAGGGCTGAAAGAGGCAGAGAAGAGTCGTGGGGAGATGGACGGGGACCTACAGCTCACCTGCATGCTTCATCAGCCGAGCGTAGACTCCCACGGCAACCATCACCATGGAAATCACCTGTGCAGACAGGGAAGGAGCCACACTCTGAGGTTTTGGAAATCAGGGAGCCCTGATAGCCGTGAGTAACCTTAAAGCAGAGTAGGAGGAGGACGACTCTTCCTGGACCCAGAAATGAGCATCTTTTTCCTCCCTGGCGATACTATTGATAAAATCTGTCAGTGCTTTACCTCCATGAAAAGCTTATACCAAGATTATCTCATTTAATCCTCACAACACGGTTATCTTGTGAGGCAGCTATTATCCCCATTTTACAGATGAGGAAATTAAGGCAATGCAAGGTTAAAACAGAATAGCAGTTAAAAACATGAGCTTCGGAGTGAGTTGAACCTGGGTCTGTGTTGGACAACTCTCTGAGCCTCAGTTTCTGTATCTGAAGATGGTAATTTAAAACAACTACGTTTAATAAGATTACTGTGAAAATGAAATAGAAGAATGCATGGAAAGCATTTAACACAATGCCTGATAATAAATATTATCTATCATTGCTAAGGATTAACTTGCCCAGGGTCACATAGAAACTGTGAAGTTCTGAATTTGAATCCAGCTACACCATAGGGGAGGTCTTAAAGCTGAAGCAGGCCTGAGTAGATGCTCCCAGGTCTCTAACCCTCTTGGAGGTCAATATGGTGTCAAATGCAAGAATGAAAGTACAAACCAGTGTGAAAGAATGCTTGCACATGAATGCGTGGGTGTAAAATAGCAGAACTACCTTGCAAAGGAATCTTTTTAAACCCTGATTCAGTGTGGAACAGAGAAGTTTAGACCTTTCAAACTTCCTGGCTTCTCTCTGAGAGAACAAACCCATCCAAGACCACCAGCGCTCCCTAAAGGGGCCTTCTCTATGCCCGGCCCTATGCCTCCAGGAGTGCAGCGTGGCCCAGTGTGCACATCCTTCGGCCACCCTTCCTTTGTGCCCAGTTCCCAGGCTGGTGCTAAGAAGCAGCTGGCTGTCACCATGGCAATAGCGGGGGCCAAGCTCTGGCTGGAGGGAGTTCTCAGCAGCAGGGACTTGACCAACCCAGTGGTGAAGGAGAGGGCTGGCTGCACTCCACTGTCCTGCAAGACAGAGACCAGCTGAGAAGAAACCATCTTGGGGCTTTGGTGGGAGAAGGGAATTGAGCACCTATAGCAGGTAATAGGGTCAGACTAGCCCCTCAGTAGAGAGACATTTTCCTTGGGAAACTCTACCGGCTGGTGCATTCAGCAGGAAATGGGAAACCCTTGTCTAAAACCGCGCCTTTCAGGACTCTTCTCGGCTTGTACACACAGCCCCTTCTCCTTGGTCCCCAATCATTTGACGCCGCCTCTGACTCGGGGCCAGATGTGTGATGTGCTGGCCCTCACACTCTTTGTCCAGGAGAGAGGGAGCTGCTTGCAGAGAGAGCTGTGTGAGGGGCTGCAGGTGCCAGCTGGCTTCTTGTCCCACAGCACAGCCAGGCTCAGGGAGCAAGGGGGAGTTGGTGGGAGGCAAGGAAACCACACAACCGAGATCCTGGTTACCCCACAGGCCTGGAAGCACAAGCCCTTTGCCAGAGTGATCGGGCATCTCTGTCTGCCCTTTAAAACTCACCACAGCCAATTACGGTTCTGAATATCACTTTACTGAATCATTAAAAAATATGTATCTGGGGCTTCCCTGGTGGCGCAGTGGTTGAGAATCTGCCTGCTAATGCAGGGGACACGGGTTCGAGCCCTGGTCTGGGAAGATCCCACATGCCACGGAGCAGCTGGGCCCGTGAGCCACAATTGCTGAGCCTGCGCCTCTGGAGCCTGTGCCCCGCAACGGGAGGGGCCGCGATAGAGAAAGGCCCGCGCACCGCGATGAAGAGCGGTCCCTGCACCGCGATGAAGAGTGGCCTCCGCTTGCCGCAACTGGAGAAAGCCCTCGCACGAACCGAAGACCCAACAGAGCCAAAAATAAATAAATAAATAAATAAATAAATAAATAAATAAATAAATAAATAAATAAATAAAAAAGAAAATCCTTTCATTGCCTTTCCAGGCTTGCAATTTATAAAAAAAAAAAAAAAAAAATATGTATCTGCTCTTTACTTCTGTTGCTCCCAGGCTCCTCACTGTTTTGTCACATGTTAAATTTTCACTAAGGTGTATAACTTTCCACAAAGACGGTCTCTGATTAAATCCTAACACAGCTAAAACAAGAAAGGAAAAGTAAAGAGATGCCGTGTGTCGCAGGGTAACTTAATTCCATGGGTGGGCTTGTAATTATAGCAGTTGCTCCGTCTCTATCTGTGGTACGTAGAAAAGTGTCCTCCCAAAGATGTCCATTCTTAATTCCCAGAATCTGTGAATATGTAACCTTACACAGCCAGAGGGGCTTTGCCAATGTGATTAAGTTAAGGACCTTGCAACTGGGGAGATTATCCCAGTTGGCCCAATATAATCACAAGGGACCTTATAAGAGGGAGGCAAGAGGGTCAGAGTCAGAGGAGGAGATATGTATGACAACAGAAGCAGAGTTTGGAGTGTGTGCCGTAAGCTGAAGAACGTGAACAGCCTCTAAGAGCTGGAGAAGGCAAGCAAACAGATTCTTACCTAGAGCCTCCAGAAGGAACCATTCCTGCTGACATCTTGATTTTTGCTCAGTGAGACCTGTTTTGGACTTCTGACCTTCAGAACTATGAGAAAACTAATTTGTGTTATATTAAACCGTTAAGTTTGTGGCAATTTGTTACAGCAGTAATAGGAAACTCATACACTATCCAAATCCAATTCATCAGCTGTTATGTAGGAGATACCCTGAGGACTGCAAAGATGAGCAAGATGTGGTCCCTGCCCTTAAGGAGGTGCATCCGTTACCTGGGACGGGGCAAGAGCATCTAGAGCCTAATGCAGTGCTTCTTAACCTTGGCTGCCATTAGAATGGGGGGCACGGAGGAGAACTTAAAAACTGCTGATGCCTAGGCTGCACCCCAAACCCAGTATATCAGAATCTCTGGCACTAGAACCCAGGCAACAGTGTTTCTGAATGCATACCAGGTGATTCCAACATGCAGTCAAGTTCAAGAACCACAAGCCTAAAGCACACTCAGCCAGGGATCTAGAGCAGTAGGTGCTGGCTATGTGAAAAGCAAGATTAAGACATTAATATTATCATTAATATTGAATATGATCATTAATGATACTGCTTACCTGGAACTCACTAGCTAACTCTAAAATTCTGCATTTCTGTCATTGATCTGCCTCTTTATCCTGCAGTCAAGCTTGCCCTTTCACACTTCTATTCCTGCCCACATCTCCCACCCTGAATTCCTCAAAGCTGCTGCCATTCCAAAGTTAGTGCTGCTGCTGTTAACAGCATAGCATTTTAGAGCTGAATAGAAGCTTAGATATGAACTCAGCCACTCACCTTTTTTTTTACAGATGAGGCCAAAAGAGGGAAGTGATATTTGACCAAATGCACATGGGTGCCGTGGCAATATCTGGACTAAACCCCATTTCCAGTCTCAGGTACTGTCTACAATATATCAGTCTTTGCTACAAAATCTTATGACACCCTACAATATCACCAATGATCTCCTTTCATGATGAGAATGGAGATAAAGACACTTCTCTTCCTAGAATAGCTTTTCATATTCTGGCTAGAATGAAGCCTCGCTGGAAACTTTCAAAAGCTAGACAGTTTTTAAAATAGCTGAGTCCAGCCAAAGGCATGTTCTTGAAGAGTTGTCAATCAAATTATATAAAATAATTTGCACGCACCAGTACCTTTATCCTTATGTAAGGTGAGTAATCACCTTATAAAGAAAATAGCCATCCCCTGGGCTCCTTGGAGAAATGGCTGATCCTAGGACTGGGGTGGGAAATAGATAAGTCTGGAGCATCTTGTGGTGCCAGAAGGTAAGGAAATACTCAAAAACAAACAAAAAACAAAAACAAAACCCCACATTCGTGTGGCTATGCCAAAGAGACATCAAAATAAAAGAGTATGGAATTGCTACCCCAAATATAAAATAAATACCCATGAGTCCATACTGATATAAATGACTTAATAAATAAATAAATGAGGGAGAAAAGACAAATCCCCCACGCAGAAGAATCCCAGATACTTTATGGAGGTAGTGCACTGTCAAGAACGTGGAGCATACATAACTCCCCACTTCCAAGTGTGGGCGGCACATAGTAACTTCCTTCCAAAGAGAACAGTATGGAAAAGGGGGGAAAAGACTAACTTTACAGTGGAGAAGCCTCACTACCTCAGCCAGGTGATCAAGGTCAACATCAACAGAGGTCATTGATACATGAGATTAGGTGATGAAAATGGCACTTCCCTTCTGTGCTCCTCCTTCCCCAAACCCATAACCCCAGTATAACCATGAGAAAACATCAGGCAAGTTCCAATAGAGGGACATTTTACAAAATGTCTGACCAGTACTCCTGAAAACTGTCAAAGTCATCAAAAACAAGGAAATTCTGAGAAACTGCCACAGCCAACAAAAACCTAAGGAGACATGACAACTGAATGAAATTCAATATCCTGGATGGGATCCTGGAACACAAAAAGGGCATTAAGTAAAAACTAAGGAAATCTGAATAAAGTATGGACCTTAATGATCATGCCACTAATTGTAACAAATGTATCATACTCATGTAAGATGTTAATAAAAAGAGACACTGGATGTGGGATATATGGGAAGTCGCTGTACCACCTTCTCAAAAGTTTCTATAAAACTAACACTGTTCTAAAAAATGAAATCTATTTAAAAAATAGTCACCCTCAATTTGTTAGTCTTGTAAATCCACACTTTTTAATATCATATTTTCTTAAACTGGGATTCACTTGCATGCAATTTTACAACCTTTAATCAGGGTGATTTCTGCTTACACCAAAACATATGGCAGTGGATCTTAAAACTGTTCAGATGACAAGGCACTAACAGTGCTCTGTTGGTGTACACTATACGATCTTGACATATCAGATTCTTTTTGAAGCTTTAATATGCTACTACTGCTATCTAATTTACAGTCATATTTAACTTTCCCCAATTATCACAATAATGTCCTTTATAACTGTTTTTTTTCCCCCTTTTTTCTGGTTCAGGATCCAGTCAAGGATCATGCATTTAGTGATCAAGTCTCCTTTAGCCTGGAACAGTCTCACAGCTTTTTTTCTTTTCTTTGTTTTTGGTTTTTCAAGACACCAACTTTTAAAAAATCGTGGTAAAATACATATACCACAAAATTACTCATTTTAAAGTGTACAGTTCAGTGGCCTTAAATACATGCATACTGCTATGCAACCACCACCACTATCAGGTTCCAGGACATTTTCATCACCCCAAATATAAACCCTGTACCCATTAAATGGTCATTCCCATTCCCTCCACTCCTCCAACCCCTGGCAACCACAGATCTGCTTTCTGTCTCTATGGTTTTGCCTATTATGCACATTTTCTATAAATGGAATACATAATATGTGGCTCTTTGTGTCTGCCTTCTTTCACTTAGCATAATGTTTTCAAGATTCATCCATGTTGTAGCATGTAAGAGTACTTCAATACGTTTTATGGCCTAATAATATCCCATTGTATGGATAGAACCCAATTTGTTTATCCATTCATCCACTGATGGACATTTGGGTTGTTTCTACCTTTTGGCTATTGTGAATAGTGTTGCTATGAATATCCATGTACAAGTTTTTTTTTTTTTTTTTTTTTTTGGGCCACACCACAAGGCTTGTGGGATCTTAGTTCCCCGACCAGAGATCAAACCCAGGCCCACAGTAGTGAAAGCACCGAGTCTTAACCACTGGACCACTAGGGAAGTCCCCATGTACAAGTTTTTGTTTGAATACCTGTTTTCAGTTCTCTTGGGTATAGACCCAGGAGTGGAACTGCCAGGTCATATGGTAATTCTATGTTTAATTTTTTAAGGAACTGCCAAACTTTTTTCACAGCAGCTGCACCATTCCACATTCCCACCAGCAATGTACGGGGTTCCAATTTCTCCATATCCTTGCCAACACATGTTCTGATATTTTTTCTTTTGACACTGAAATTTTTTTGGTAAGTCCAGGCCAGTCGTTTGGCTTAATGTCCCTCAATTTGGATGTCAGATTGTTTCTTCCCAATTAGATTCAGACGACATATTTTTGACAGGAATATTACACAGATAATGTATCCTCCTCAATGTGTCATGTGAGGAAGCATGACATACTAATTTCTATCATAGAAATAAGGAACAATTTTACTAACAGATGATTCAGCTGTTAGACGTATGTCTCTGCATCTCATAAAATAATATGGCAATACTCTAAATAGTTTCCTAGTTTTCTATAATGTTTGTTGCTACTTGTCCTCTTCCCTTTGCCTTCTGCTTGCACTTGGTGGCAGAGAAGCAGTTGTTGTCTTGGAGAGAAGATGGGAGAAAACAGAAAATGGAGAAAAGCCTTTCCGTTATCTTGACTTTTTTTCTGTAAATCAGGAAAAGACAGTTATGATTTGATGTGAGGAAAACCCTTATTCTAGCCCCTAGGACACTACTTCACGGCCATCAGTACTAAGAGGTAAGTGGTTATAGGGCCCCAAGTTGAGGTCCTGAACAAGAGTTCTTCTCCTGTCTCTAATGCTCAAATGCCGATAATTACAGGCAAATTAGCTGTTGGAATCCATTTTCACTGGATTGTACCTTAAGATCAATGTGGTGTGAAAAGCTCTGAGGAGTGGACCTAGGGAAGGTCCTTAAAGACATCAGTGGAGTCTCTGTTCCTATGATATATATGAAACTTCTCTGTAAACTATAAAATATAAAGATGCCATTAATTGTCATCTCCCTCTAGCTAACAGTAGGAATGTGAGCAAGAGTGTTCAAGGCTGAAGGAAGTCAGGCTCAAGGCTGGCCCTTACCTAGACTCAATCCCCACCTAGTTGCCACTCGTCAGGAGGAGCACTCATCCTAGCTCTCCAAGTCCATCCCCAACAGGTGACTTCTAGGAGCCAATTCTAACAACGAGGTAACAGCTACCTTTTGTTGAGTGCTAAGGGCCAGGCACCGGACTAACCACTGTATGTATACTATGACCACAACCCCAAGAGGGTGTTAGGATCTCCACTTTATAGAACTGATGTTGGGAGAACGCACTCAGTTAGTGAGTGGCTAAAGAGGGACTGGAATGTAGGTCCACATGGCTCCAGAGCCTTATGACCTCGGTCACATGGCTGCCTCCCTCTCTGCCTCCTACCAGGACATGTGTATTCACTTCCAGGCATCATGTGAGGTGGGAAGGAGCTGCCTGCAGTTATCTTGGGTGAGCAGCGTGTAATCTCCAGACTGGGCGGGGCTCAGGCAGGGGGAAGTAAAACAGCATCAGGAGGGCCCTGCAGGACCCAGAGGGAAGTCCCTGGAACGGCGCCTGAAAGGGGCAGACGGGGCATCACCACCCAGGGCCCACCAGCCACCGAGAGAAAGCCCGGCCTGTCCACCTTCCACGTTCTAAAGTCCAGTCTGCATGAACTGGGTGGATGTGTCTCAGAGTCCTCACCTCTTCTTTGGAATAAATCTTTTACCCTCTTCTTCTGAAGGTGGCAGTGGGGAACAGCTGAGAGTAGAGTGATTCCCTGCATGGGAATCAAAACACTGTCCCTTCCCAGAGGGACATTGGGAGGGAGGGGTCTGTACCTCCAGCTTCTCAGTCCTTTCTATCCTTATTTCTGGATGAAGTCAAAGAAATCACATCCTGCTAGCCCTAAAGTAGGGCCTCCTCTCTCACTGCCCAGGATCTGCACACACTGGTCCTTCAGTGGTCATCCTGGCACCACCATTGTTCCTGGGTTTCTGAAGTGGCAACTATCCGTGTGAAACTGGCTCTTGGCTTTCTCCCTCTGGATAGGATGGAATTGTCCTGCTGGAGTAGAGGAGTCCACAGGGCTCTTTCCTCTCCAATGTCTGGGCCAACCCTTTAGCTCCTTCCTTAGGCCATGGCTGGTTTTGGTTTTCCAAGGGTATAAACGAGGAAGGAAAGTTCACAAGTGCTCAAAGTAGTATAAACACGCAAACTCACAGCCTGGAGTTACCAGCCTGACACACAGCCTGCTATCCGGACTCTAAGAGATGCTTTTCTTTTATTCTTTTTAAAGGCTGCTTGAAGTTTATGATTTTCTACTTGGTCCAAGGCAAACAGAGCTATCTGGGGAGTTAAGAAGGCATGCATGTGACTTGACAGCAAAGAGTGTGGTTCTTGTCTTCATTCTTGGTATTGTTGTTGTTGTTGTTATTGTTTTTATAAAAATAATGTGATAGCGACTTCCCTGGTGGCACAGTGGTTAAGAATCCGCCTGCCAATGCAGGAGACACGGGTTCGAGCCCTGGTCTGGGAAGATCCCACATGCTGCGGACCAGCTAAGCCCGTGCGCCACAGCTACTGAGCCTGCACTCCAGAGCCCGCAAGCCACAACTACTGAGCCTGCGAGCCACAACTACTGAAGTCTGCACGCCTAGAGCCCATGCTCCACAACAAGAGAAGCCACCGCAATGAGAAGCCCACGCACCGCAACAAAGAGTAGCACCCGCTCGCTGCAACTAGAGAAAGCCTGCGCACAGCAACAAAGACCCAATGCAGCCAAAAATAAATAAATAAATAAATAAATAAATAAATAAATAAATAAATAAATTTATATATATATATAAAAATAATGTTATAATTCATTTATTGCAGCCTGGTTAGTCTATAGGGAAAGGAGGGAAAAAATGGGGGAGGAAATGGGCTCTGCCTCCTAGCATATTTAAGTAGTTGTGTGTGTGTGTGTGTGTGTGTTTGTGGTGGGGGGATGGGGGCATAAGGGACCCTGTCACTCAGGAGGGGCTTTTGCCAGGCTTGATGCCTGATCATTTCCTCATGGCTTCTGAGCCAGGTTACAACAGATAGTGCTGCAGGTGGTTTGGGGCATCCTGAGTGCCCTGGGGACTCCAATATAGCGGTCCTAGGCAGGCAAGTGAACTTGTTGAAGAAGATACCTCACCAGAGGCCTGGATCAGCCTAGGGAAGACCTGGAAGGGGGTCCACGTGTGCTGTGTGTGGTAATTAGGCCCTGAGGGAGATGCTGGAGGGGATGGCTGCCATTTTTTCTGACCTGGCTTGAGGGAGGGGTGCCAGGCCCACTGCAGAAAAGAACACAGGACAATATTCCAACCAGGAATGCTGGAGGACTTAACGTTGTGCTGCATCCTGAAAGGCTAGTGTCCATGAGAGAGGGAGGAAGGGCATCATGCCTCCACCCTGTAGGCTCTGCTCTCTCATCCCCCATTCAATAAACATTCAATAAGTACCCACTCTCTGCCAAACACAGCTGGGCACTGAGAATCCAGAAGTGAATAAGGCAGTCTCTATTCTCGGGAGCCTGAAGTCTAGAGGGGGAGAAAAATAGAAACACATAATTGCAGCACAGGTAAAGAAAGATCTGACAATCGAAATATGTACGAGGTGCCATGGGAGCCCTGAGGCATCGCCACTAAGGAAGCCTCAGCTGAGACACAGGGGCAGGAGATCTGAGCTTCTGGGCTTTGCCTGACTCAAAAGCCACCCCAACTGCTGCCCAGGGTGGGAAAAGGATCAGCAAGGAAGGAGATGGCTGCTGTAGGCAGCACTGATAATGTTCCTGCCAACATACGCCCAAGATGATAAAGCATGTACGAGCCCACTCTCTTCCCTCTGCACAGAGCTGTCCGATACAGGGAGGAAAAGAAAGTCAACTACTTCTTAACTGAAAGACTAAAATACAACTTCTGTGATCTTGAGGCAACTCTCCAAGCCATGGGATCCTAACAATCAGTAACCCAGCAGCACAATTCTGGGGAGAAAATCAGAACTCCTGGGCAAAAGGGGAAGTGAGATTTGAAACATGAACAGGTGGACTAGGTCCTGGTCCCAAAGGAGCCAGGAGCTTTCTGAGTCAGACACCAAATGCCCCAAGGATCAGGGCTCCTAGAGAAGCAGCAGGGATAGCCACTGCCACCACTGAGTATGAGCCCAGACAATGCTGGCTACCATCCCAAGGTGATCCAGGCCCAGACACAAACACCACCCATACACAGCTCCCCGGCACCTGGCCAGAACATGCACTCTGTCTGGAAAAGGAGTGGGCTGACAGTCCCAGCCATGGCACTCAGGTGCCTCCTGAGCAGAAGAGGGGAATTTGATTAGGATGGTGGAAGCCTGCAAAAAAGAAACCACACTAACCAGTCCCTAAAGGGGGGATGGGAAGACAAATGACCCCTGGTCTGGGGAAGCAGCTCTTCATCTCCAGCTGGCCTTGTGTGGAACGAACTCTGCGGCTCTGGACCTGGGGGGAGAAGTGGCACTAATGCCAAAACAGTATTGTCCCCTGGGAAGGTCAATGTCCCAGGGATACTGGGACACAAAAAAGATGCATCCTTAGATCTAGCCTCAGCTCTTGAAGGAAGAAAACAGTCCCCAAAGTGATGCATTCATCTTTAAATAGTTCACAGAGGCAGAAAAAAATTTCTCCTTTAGAGGAGAAAGCTTAAGGACAGAGAGACAGATATATTGGCTTGGGGTCACACAGTAAGTTGGCGCCAGAAAGAAACTGGGCCCCTTGTCCTTCAGTGTGCCATTTCTAGTGCCAACGACTTCTTGTGAGTCTAAAGTAGGGCCAAGAGGGGGCTCTCCTCTAATTTGGGATGGTGCCAGCTTGGTTAGCCAGGTCCTCTGACCTTGAATGAAGCATTTGTACCAAGATAAATGGGTCTAAGGAGCCAATTCTCTCCCTTGCTGCGACCTCCCAAAGTCATTTATCTGGCAAAAGGCCGGTGGGGTAGAGTGGGGAAGTCCAGGAAAATTACTGAGAACACAAGTGTAACAGATGCACCCAGCTGTTGTAGCTGGGGAGCACAGATAAGGGTGAAGTGCCAAAGGCTCCAAAGAAGACGCAAGCAGAGGCCTGGTTGATAGAGGAAGTTAGAGTGAGGACCTGAGGTCCCTGGGATGCTAGTGCTGGCTCTGAGGATGGCGTGCATTGGCCTGGGACACTCAGTGAGCATGTAAGAGGGTTCTCAGGAACTTGCTTTTAGGTGGGGGGTTCCCCTTAGGACATCCCCCAGCCTGGCAGAGTGTGAGATTTTCTTCCATTCTTGCCTGACCTCCAGCTGAAACAGAACCTACACCATGAAACTTGTGTTGACTAGTTAACTACTAATACTGCTAACACCCCAGCCACAGTAGCAGCCATCTGGGCCAAGGACTTCCCCTAGAGGCACTGTGGTTCAGTAGAAAAAAAAATCACCAGATCAAGTCCACTAACCAGCTGTTGGACCTAGGATAAAACAACATCTCTATGCTTTGGCTTTCTCATATATAAGATGCAAGTACTGGACAAGATGTCTTCCAATTTTTTTCCAGTTCTAAAACTGAGAATTTGTTAGGAGTTCAAACTTCATTTTTCCCAGCACAATGGCTGAGAATGAGCTGTCATCACCACCCTCTGGGATTTCTCTCATTTTTCCCAACGGGCTAGCACTTACGTACTTTGTGTCTGTTCACACCACGGCCCCTGTGAAACCTTTCCAGCAACTGGCTTAGCTGCCTAGTCTGCTCCCTCTCCTAGGAAACGTATTTTAGACTCCTCCCTCCTGCAAGTCTGAACTGTAGGTCTCAGGCAGAGGTGGGCAAGCATAACAGGCTCTTAGAGCAGCAGCTCTGGTGTAGTTGGTGCTGGAAGAGAAATTGGGGAAAGGGGGTGGATCTCCCAATGTTCTCAAACCCAGAGAGGCTCAGGGACTCTCTAGACCTGAAACAGGATTGAGCTAGCATTTCATGATCTGGTCCAGCTGCATTCTCAGCTCCAGCAGAGTATTTGTGGCATCCTTGATCATGCTGGATTTTTATGGAGGAGGAGACTAAGGCCTACAGAGGTGGACATATTGCCCATGTTAGTCAAGTTAACAATTAATGGCAGAGTGGGGATGAGAATCTAGGCAGTCCCGGTCCAATATTTTTTCTACTTTTCCAGCCCCAAGCAGAAGATTCTGAAAGGACCCCTGGACTTCCAGCCCAACATAGGGTCTATTTAAAGAAGCTGAAGACTGTCAAACTCCCCGGGATGGAGCCTGGTCCTGAGAAAGGTGGGGGCAAAGTTTGGGACAGTTCTGGGAAAGACATCCGCACCTGAAGGCCCTTCCTGTCCTTTCTCAGCCTTTGGAGGGAGGAAGGGCAGCAGAGGCCTGCAAAAGGAAGAGGTGAAAGCCCCTTAACTCATTCTCTCTGAGGTAAGGGAGAGAGAAGGTTTGGGTTTCCCTCCTTCCTCTTTTTTCTTTGCCAGGAGGGCCTCCCAGCCCCCAGGCCTGAAAAATCCCCTAACCATGAAGGTATCAGTGGGTCTGGAAAACCCGCTCCTCCCGCTCAAAACCACCTTTTTGGCCTGACACAGACCCTCATCCGATGCCGAGAGGAGAATACCCAGAAGTCTGCACTGAATCCCCTGCATCTCCCCCACCCCAACACGCTCTGCAGACAAGGAGCCACTGTGGTGTCTCTGCTTAGGATAAATTACCCCAAAGTACGCTCTTCTCAGAAAACTCGGCAGTGCCGCTCACCACGTTCGCCTTGAACCGGGCATCCGGGGACGACCTCTCCTCGGCGCGGGCAGCCCACTCAACCCTCCAGGGGGTGCCCTGCAGCCCAGGTGCCCCCACGACCCCCAAGCCTCACCCAGAAGAGCATGTTGAAGAAGAAGAGCAGGTATTTCACCAGCGGACTGACGAAGGAGAAGTCCTCCCCGTAGGCGGCCGGCGCCCCGGGTCTCCGGGCCATGGTCCAGCCGCCGCCGCCCCCGGGGGCCTATCTCCCCGCGGCGGCCGGCCCACCTGAGCGCTCCGCGCCCGGAGGCATGAGTCGTGCCACGGCCGGAGCCCGAGCGGCGGGGGAACTGCGCTGCGGCGGGAGGTGCCCACGCCGTGCCTCCGGGAGAAGCGCGGGCAGGGGAACGGCGCCGCTACTGGCGCCGCCGGGAGTCGCGGGAGCTGCCGCGGGCAGCGCGAGCGGCAGAGACTCCGCTGTGGCTGGAGGACTAGCCCGGCCCGCCGGGCTCCCAGGAAACCGGGCCCGCCCTCGACCTCCATTGGCTCGTCTGCCGAAGCCTGATTTCTCATTAGTCGGTCTCTGATGTCACTAAGTATCCAACCGTCCCTCTTTTCCAAGAGGCGGGGGAGACACCTGTTCTGTGAGGCACAACTTGTTAAAGGGTCAGCGGTACTACCTCCTCCCCCAAGAAGGAAAGCATCCAGGCTGCAGCTACTCAAGGGAAAAAGGATGAGGAGGAATGCACACTGCATCACGCACCCACCTCCTCTACCCATTTGCTGTGCACGTATGTAAACACACATACATTAAAATCAACAAGTACGTACTCTGTATGTTGAGCAATGCGCTGAAAGCTGTGGGAATGCAAGAGAATAGACATATCCCTGGGTGTGTGTGTGGGGGGGGGGAATGACAATAAAATCAGAGAGGCAAAACTAACCTACACATAACAATTGAGAATATTTGAGTAGCTGCAATCCTGTTTAGCAACTATTTATTTTAAATGCTTATTTCAAAACCACTATAACCCAATAGTGGAAATTTGGAAACATCACCAAGAATCCTGCCATCCTAATTCATTACTGTTTCAGTCCCCACCTCCCTATTTGTCTTGATCTACATGAAGACAGAGTTTTTTTTTTGTTTTTGTTTTGTTTTTTTTAAATTTTATTGATTTATTTATTTATGGCTGTGTTGGGTCTTCATTTCTGTCCGAGGGCTTTCTCTAGTTGCGGCAAGCGGGGGCCACTCTTCATTGCGGTGCGCGGGCCTCTCACTATCGCAGCCTCTCTTGTTGCAGAGCACAGGCTCCAGACGCGCAGGCTCAGTAATTGTGGCTCACGGGCCTAGTTGCTCCGTGGCATGTGGGATCTTCCCAGACCAGGGCTCGAACCCGTGTCCCCTGCATTGGCAGGCAGATTCTCAACCACTGCGCCACCAGGGAAGCCCGAAGACAGAGTTTTTAACACGCTTATCCGACCCACACAGGTCGAGAGCAGTGCGGGTGATGGACACTGTGCTGCCTACGTGACACAAACATGAATGCTGTAGGCTGAATGTTTGAATCGGTTCTCTCCCCAAATTCATATATTGAAATCCTAAACCCCTAGGTGATGGAGCCTTTGGGAGACGCATAAGTCATAAGAATGGAGCCTTTATGAATGGCATTAGTACCCCTATAAAAGAGACCCCAGAGAGCTCCCTCACCCTGCCTGCCCTGTGAAGACACAGTGAAAAGACAGCTGCCTATGAACCAGGAAGTGGGTTCTCACCAGACACTAAATCTGTGGGTGCCTTGATCTTCGACTTCCCAGCCTTCAGAACTGTTGAGAAATACATTTCTGTTGTTAGCTACTAGGTTTATGGCATTTTTGTTATAGCCCGAACGGACTAAAACAATGATTTCAACCTCATCAGCTGCATGACTTGGTCAAACTACCTCATCTCCTTGAGCCTCATTGTCTTTAATGTTAAATGTGGAGGGTGCTAGCCTAACAACATTGATGTGAGGATTAAATGAGATAATGCATGCAAGTCACTTAGCACAGATTGGCACCTAGAAGGGCTCACTCAAAGCAGTATATCATTTGAACAGAATTTACAGTCCAGTCAGGAAGTATGATAACTGCACAAATAACTATAACACATTTGGTGGAGAGTTAGTAAAGATATCATGGTAAGTGAAATTAGGGGAGGATAAGATTTAGAATAGCAGAGATGGAGGGGAAGGGTAGTCCAGGTGGACAATAGGTGAACCGGAGCCTGGAGATGCAAAAGCACACTGTGTGTTTAGTGAAAAATAAGCAGACTGGTTTGGCTGGAGCATAGGGTATGCTGAGTATAGCAGTGGAAGTTTACATTGACTGATGCCCATTCATGCTGAACTGAGTTAAAATCTTGGAAATACTTGAATATCAGATTGGGGAGTTAGTGTTTAATTGATTTGGGAATAAGGGTTTGGAAGGGGGAATAATGTAAGACCTGCTTTTTTTTTTTTTCTTTCTTTTTTTTTTCAGTTAAAGTGAGAAAGAGACTGCAGAGAGGAAGGTTTGTTAGAAGATCACTGTTAATAGTCTAGATAATCAGAAATTAGGATCTGATTTAGGGGTAATGGACAGAACTCATGGGAAAGGATAGAAGTGAAGCCACAGGTAAGATAGAATCTCTAAGGCTAGACTATGGTGGGGTATAGGGGTGATAGGAGCACCAGGGGTAGGGGTCAAAAAAGTGAGTCAAGGCCAGGTTACTGGAAGATTGGCCATTAACAGGTCAAGGTGACCACTTGGAAATCAGTTTTACTATGAAGGGGGTGTTGTGGGCAGAAGCCATTTTACAAGAGGTTAAAGAGTGAATGGGTAAGTGAAGGGTGGATACCCATTTTCAGATGTTAGAGAGGTGAGGACTGAGAAGAAGACCAAGCTGCTGATTGTTTCTATTAGATGATTGCCCAGAGATCAGTTTTAGTACACACTGGGCAAGTAGCCCAGTTTATTTTAACCAAAAGAAAAGGAATAATGGGGGATAGAATTAGCAAAATAAATTGGACACAGATCATGGGGGGCCTTGAAATTGTTTACAGTTTACGCTGTAGACCACTTGAGAATTCTAGTGAGCCCCAGGTGTGAATAAGCCATCAGTCCACAATGCCTGTAGGACAGTGGCTGTGTCTCCCTGGCATACAGCAGAGCGTTCCTTGTGGGATGCTCAGAATGTATTCATTGTTGAAAACGTGGCTTTATTGAAGGAGTTTTGGTTGGATACTAACATGCTAAAATCTCCTTTGGGAAGGTTTAGAAAATTTGTTGGTAATGATGGTGAGTAGAATAAGAATTGAAAGAGGGCTAGCTGAATGAGTTGGAGGAATTGAAGTAGGCTTTATAAAGGAGGTAGGGCTTGGCTAAATTAAAGGGGGAAACAGCGTAAGCAAAGATGAGGAGTCAGGAACGAGTTGAGGATGGCATGATGACTACTAAGGAAATTGTACTTTGGGGTGCTTTAAGAAATGAGATTCCAAAAGGTAGGGTCCAGAATGGTTTAGGGGGTCTAAAATTGGCCAGATATCTCTTGTTACATAGTAAATGATCTCTGATCATACATAAACTCAAGATTTGGGGTTTTCAAAATTGTCTACCTATGTTTTTCATGTAAGAAGAACTTTTAGTACAATAAGGACAAAAGTGGATAAGATTATTCTGAGCCTAAGAAGAATTAATAACTCAAGAATGCCTAAGCAAAGGGAATATTAAATTGGATTTATTTTGGATTGTGTTCCTTTCAAATTTATTAGACAATTGAAATATGACTGAGTACAACTGCATATATGAAATGAGAATACGATTGGCAGTGTTAGCAATTTTAGTTAAAGCAAATTTAATGAAGAAAGCAGAACATTTTCTGAAGATCGCATAGGAAATTGTATACTCTTATTGAAGCTTGACAGTTTATCCCCCTTTCAGGAGGTTGGACCCTCCTTGATTACATATTTAGGTTAAGGTGCAACCCAGACACACCTGTCCCCTTCACAAAGTGTTCACAGATGGTCTACCAGCAATTTCTACTAGTATCTATTGGCCAGAACTGGGTGACATTGCCACCTTCTCTGCAAAGGGTCTGGGAATACAGTATTATTAACTAATGTACTACTTCCCCAAGGTGGGGGGAAAACAAAGCTCTATTTTTAAGAAAGAAAGGGAGGGAGTTCCCTGGTGGTCCAGTGGTTAGGACTTGGCACTTTCACTGCTGTGGCCCAGATTCAATCCCAGGTCAGGGAATTAAGATCCTATAAGCCGCCATGCGGTGTGGCCAAAAAAAAAAGAAAAAAGAAGGAAAGAAGGGGAGAAAGAATATGGGGAGAAAACTAGAAAAATATCTGTCAAAAGTGTTTATTGTGTGTTAGAATGTCTATTAGAATATGTCTGTATGTATTAATTTGGATGTTTGCGTGAGCCTAATGTGTGAGTTAAGGTCAACAGAATCAGTTATAAATTCACCCAGTAAATATTTGTTTCTTGGCAAAAAAAAAGCATGTGAAGATGAACGAGCCACTATTACTGCCCTTGAGGAGCTCACACTCTAGCTGGGGAATCAGGCATGTATGTAACTCTAAATGGAACCTTTGGATCATCTACCCCACCCCCAGTTACCCTCAAGTGCTCCATCTCATCTTTGAGGTGGCAGCCATTTTGTACCATGTGATCTTGTCCACCCACCATCCACTCTACCCAGGCACTCCTGACATCTAAACTGGGTCAACCAATTCCTTCCCACTCAAAACAGAGGGATAGCGACTCTCTCTTTGTGTGGCTAAAGCTCTAACAGGTAAACTCAGTAGCTGAGGGACAGCCATGTTTTTGCCATAAGGACCGCAGAGCAAAAGAGAATTGATCTTCAGCAGGTGAATGAATCACCTTTGGACAAGAGCAGAGAGATGGTTGTATGAGTCCCTTCCTCAGGCCCAGTTGCCTGCTTGCCCTTGGGTCCTAGGAGTTACTTTGTTATTTTTAAAATCTTATTTTTTTTATTTTTAAATTTTAAATTTTTAAATTTTTTAGCGGCGCAGCGCAGCCTGTGGGGTCTTAGTTCCCCCACCAAGGATTGAACCTGGGCCCCAGCAGTGAAAGTGCCGAGTCCTAACCACTGGACTGCCAGGGAATTCCCTTTATTAAGCTAGTTTAAGTACCCTTTCTTTCAACCAAATAATCCTTATCAACACACCAGAAAACTATAGGATGCACTGAATGGACAGCTCAGGACAGATCAGATGGATCATGACCAAGCATTCAATCTTTACTAAGGCCCAGTAGCAAGTCAGAGCTGTTTCTTAAAAGGAGAGTCGTTATCTGCAGAGGATAGCACAGCTTTGCTCCAAAATCCTAAAGGTCTATGCTGTGTTTTTCCTATAGGGATCTGCCAAAGGCTTCATGCAATATTTCTATCTGCCCACAGACACTTCCAACACCATCATAGTTGCTAGGTCTCATGACAAGTAGCAGAGCAGCTTGCATGGCAGCCTGGACCTACTGCAGAGCCTTCTCTTGTTCTGAGCCCCACTCAACACTAACAACTTTTTCAGGTCACTCAATAAATGGGCCAGAGTAGCACTCTCAAATGAGGTATATGTTGCCTCCAAAATCTAAAGAGGTACACTAGGCATTGTGTCATTCTTGGAGATAAGAGGGACCAGGTGAGATATCCTGTTCATTACCTTGAAAGTGTTATCTCAAATGCTCCAAACCACTAGACCCCCAGAAATTTTACTTTGGAGGGCTCCAGAATTTTTGTTGGATTTATTTCCAACCCTTTGGCACACATGTATATTACCAATGTGTCTACGTAATTGCTACTTCCTGCTCATTGGGTCCAATTAACATGATATCATTAATGTAATGGGCCTGCATGATGTTCTGTGGAATGAAAAGGTGATCAAGGTCCCTGCAGTCTAGATCATGACATAGTGCTGGACAACTGATACAGCCCTGAGGTAGGACAGTGAAGGTGTATACTGGTCCTGTTGCCTGACAACACACTGCTTCTGATGGCTTTTACTAACAGGCATAGAGGAGAAAGCATGCGCCAGGTCAGTAGCTGCCTAGCAGGTGCAGGGGATCGGTTGATTTGCTTCAGCAAAGAAACCACAGCTGGAACAGCAGCCACAATAAAAGTCACCACATGATTAAGTTTACATGAAACTGCTTCCATTCTCCAAGATTCACTTGTCTTCATAGGCCAAATAAGCAAGTTGAATGGGGATATATCAGGACACTAATACATACATAAGACATTGCACTGCTCAAGTCTTTGATAGTGGCACTAATCTTAGGGATGTGGTGTTGCTTTTGTTTACTATATTGGTAGGTAGAAGCAGTTCTAAAAGCTTCCACTTGACCTTTCCTATTTTTGCCCCCAAGAGACATTTGGCAATGTCTGGAGACAATTTTGGTTGTCACAACTAGGAGGATGCTTCTGGTATCTAGTGGATAGGGACCAGGAATACTGCTAAACAGGGCCAGGACTAAGATGAGGTGAATGACGCTCCCAGGGCACAGAACTAGCTGCCTCCCTCACTTCACCCTCGTCTTGGCTCTGCTCCTACACATCCTACGATGTACAGGGCAGCCCTCCACGAAACAGAATTACTCAGCCCAAAATGTTAATACTGCTAAGGTCGAGAAGCCCTGCTCTATAGTATGCTAAGAAAAATTCATTCAGTCTAGGCCATCTTTAGGTCCAGATTTCAGTTAAGTAACCAAACAAGCTACAAGAGCCATTTCCAGCAACTTGAGCTAACATATTAAATCAGAATCTCTACTTAGGGAACCCATATCAATAAGTTTGGCCTGGTTCAAATTTATATTTCTTTCACCCTGATCCCATACTCTTGGGATTTATTCCTACATGTATTTCCTGGGTTGATATAAATTGGTAAATCCACCCAAGAGGCTCTGGGTCTGTGAACTTTCTCCAGTTTGGGAATTGGTTGATATAAATTGGTAAAATAATGTAATTCTTTAGTATGTATCTCACTTCTTCAGGTTATTCTCTCTACCTCATCCTCTGGGACATAATGTAACTTTTTTAAAAAAAATTATTTAATTATATATATATTTTTGGCTGTGTTGGGTCTTCGTTTCTGCACACGGGCTTTTCTCTAGCTGCGGCGAGCAGGGGATATTCTTCATTGCGGTGCACGGGCTTCTCTTTGCTGTGGCTTCTCTTGTTGCAGAGCACCGGCTCTAGGCGCGCGGGCTTCAGTAGTTGTGGCACGCAGGCTCAGTAGTTGTGGCTCAGGGGCTCTAGAGCTCAGGCTCAGTAGTTGTGCGCATGGGCTTAGTTGTTCCACGGCATGTGAGACCTTCCCGGGCCAGGGATCGAACCTGTGACCCCTGCACTGGCAGGTGGATTCTTAACCCCTGCGCCACTGGGGAAGCCTGACTTGCTGTAACTTAAATCTTATAGGTCTATAAGCAGTGAGAATTAATGGGGATGGGTCTTAGGAGGACCTGCAGTCCTTGCAAGGAGAAAGCCATTATGAGTTCCTCAAGCAAGGGGAGTCTGTCACAAATTCTTAATGGAACGATATCGAAAAAATAAATTAAAATATTGAAGTATAATTGACCTTTGCATTTCAAGTGTTATCAGTTCTTTCCAGGTTTGATTTCATTACATTAAAACAGATGGCGTTTGTCTCTTTTTGAAAGAGAGGTTGGATATAAATTGGGTTTCATAGACTACATTCATCATTCATTCTATTTTGAAATCCACGTATTTGTGACGGCAATTGCTCAGGTAGAGATCACCGCTGGCAGTTTTGACTACTATTAGTCTTAGATTTTCTGTCACCTTGATTAAAGGAGAGTTGTGACTCACCTTTTCAAGGAGATGTATGTGTAATAGGATACTGTACTTTTTGTGGGTACTCACCATGGATAAAAATCTGTGATAATAGGTTTAAACTATTTGACCTGTGAAAAGAATTTGCATCCTTGTATCCAGAATGAAGTTATGCTTATAGGAGTGCTCAGACACAGTATAGCAAACATGCTGTAGGCACTCATTATGCACCAAACATTGTGCTGAGTGCTGGGGTACAAATATGAAAAAAATACAGCCTTAGGCAAAATTTTAGGAGCACACAATCTAGCTGCAAACTCAGCTAACTTGTTCAGATTTGAAACAGAATTTGGCTCTGCTTTACTAATGATTACAGAAAATAAATTTGAAAAGAATCAAGATAATTCTGGAAACAACATACCAGCACCTCTTTCAAAAGAAAAAAAAAATACTTCAAACTGCAACACAGTTAAGACACATTCATTATAAAAAATACAAACAATAAAAATGAAGACAAGAAAAATCATCTGTAAGCCCACTGTCTTACAGAGTTTTCTCTGGGCACATGCATGCACATAACACAAACAGACATTTTTCACAAAAGTAAGTCTGATACTTAATGTTTTCCAGAGACCTAGACAACATCAGGAGAATATCTAGAATTTTTAAAGAACAGGGGAAAGAATTCTGTAATTGCCTTTTGAACTGTCCCCTGGTAATCCTGCTAATTTTACTTATATAGCTATTTTGAGGTTAATTCCTAGTGAGTGCTAACATTGCTTATGTGGAATTTGGTATGTTTGTCACAGCATTTTGCCTGGTGGTTTGAAAGAGAGGTGGAATCTGAAAACCAAGGGAAAAGGAAAAGTAAAGTGACCTTAAAACAATCTTGAATTTATGCTAAGAAGCAGCAAAGGCAAAGAAGCCATTCATAAAAACTTGGTTAAAAATTAAAAAGTGGTCAGGTTTGCCTGGGGCTGAGGGGATTCCCTGGGTTTTGGACTTAGTGCTAAAATCAGGACGGTCCAGGGCAAACTGGGATGACTGGTCATCCTAGACAGAGCCTGGAGTGTAACAGAATCTGTGCTGTACACACTTATTACAGTCTAAAATCTGCAAAGTTCTGGATTCTGAAACCCATTTGTCCCTAAGGATTTGGGATGAGGGACTGTGGATCTAGGTGTGTATAGACTATCTCCAGAAGAAGACACAAGCAATGAGTCAAAACCACGCTCCCCCCGCACACACACACAAGGAAGTAAACAAGGTGGAGGGCAGGGGAAGAAGGGAGAGTTTTCACTGCACATCCTTTTGTATCTTTTGGCTATGAATCATGTGACTGAATTTCCTATGTATAAAATAAATATAGTAAATTATTGAAAAAAAAAGTGGTCAGCATCTGCTACAATTAAGCTTTCTGGTTGTTTATCAAATCAGTGGTTTCTAGTATGGCTTGCTCATTTACTCTCTTTGGCTGTGTCTATAATATTCTTTCTATACATATCACTTCACCCTCTAGGAAAAACAAGGAATAGTGTAAGGCAGACCAAGCTCTTTGGAAACATGCTACTTTAAGAGTTTCCAGAGTGGGGATGTAGGACCAGAATGGTTCAGCCTGAGGAGGGGACCCTCCCTGTGAAGGTAATGGGACTTAACCAGAGGAAAATGACATTTATAACTTACTATGTGTCAGTCACTGTTCTAAGTGCAGCGTTTCTGACAAGTTAGGAAACATAGGATAAATTGATTTTTAAATTGTACGTTATTTAGCTTTTCAAATAATATGTTCAATTTTTTAAAATTCCAGGACATCTTTTCAGTGAAATATCTCTAACTTTGAAGCAATGGATACATTTGTTAATGTGAAAAAAAAGTTTATTTCATATATATATGTTACGGAGCCCAAGTTTGCTCTGCTCGCCACATGGCAGGCCAATAAATCAGGAGACGAGTTGCTGGGGCAAGGAATAACAACTTTAATCGGAAAGCCAGCAGACCAAGAAGATGGCAGACTAGTGCCTCAAAAATACCATCTTCCCTCAGTCTGAATTCAGGCTCCTTTTATTCAGAGGAAGGGGAAGGGGAGGGGCCACTGGAATGCCAACCAATGGCTGAGAGAGACCACTAAGGATCACTCACTAACAGCCGTGCCTATTACATATATATACTGTATATATAATTTTCCCTATATTTCTAGAATTTTTAGACACTCTTTAGTGTATTTATTGTACTTTTTATAGATTAAAATTGAACCTGTTGCTTTAAACTGAGGTTGTCCAAAAGTTGAAGAAAAGATATTGATGATGTTATTTGAAAAGCTAATATAATGTTTAAAAACTAATTTATCCTATGTTTCTCGATTTTTCAAATACCTTGTACTTTATAAGTGTTAATTCATTTAATCCTTCCAATGATGACATGAAGTAGGTGTTATTATCCTTATTTCACAAATGAAGAAATTGAGGCAAAGAGAAGTTGCCTAACTTGCCCAATGTTATAGACGCAGACACAGCCAAGAAGCTGTAGAGTCTGGGTTTAAACCCACCTAGACTACCTCTAGATCCATGCTCATAACCACTGAACCTTACTGCCTCTTACAGAAAAAGTTCTGAAGAAATAGTGACTTGGCACTGACTGAGTCCATATAGGATTCCTGATTCTAAGGAAGGGAAAGGAGGCTGATATTAAATATGTAATATTTCCAAGTTGTGCTGAAGTCTTCATATAGCTCACTCATAATTGCAAATACATTGCTAATGAAAAATGGTAAAGAAATGATATTCTAATATTTGCATCAACCTCCTCCTCAGTCTCCATTTCGAATTACTGCCATTTCCTGCAAGAGTTTTAAACAATATGTTCTAACCTCACCAGGTAAGAAGGAAATGCACTGCTCAGGAAGAGTCCTGCAGAACACAAAAACTTCCAGACAAGTCTAAACAGTGGTTTGCACATTAGCCTCTCTGGAAAATAGGTGAGTTTTCTTTGTCCCACAGTTTCTTAAATTTTTAAAAATATTTGAATGCCTTTAGCTTGGGCTTACCCTCTCCAATTAGCCACAGTCTCCACCACTCCTAATTATATATTCAGCCAGCTTCAAAAATTGTTTTACCTCTCTAGCCCTAGGAGAGAGGGACAGAGACAGAGAAACAGAGAATCTGTACTGCTAGAGTAGTACAGCCAACGAGTAGCCAACAAAGAATGATTCAAAGAATTAGGAGCACGTTGGTAACGGGGATAGAACTAGCTAGAGGTAAGGTTTGCAAGACAGGAACATGTTGTAGGGGAATCTAAAAACTCTAACGTATTGTAGGAATGATAAAAAGATGATCCTAATGAACATGTGAATTGGCAAAAGATCCTGGGAGATTTTGGAGTTCTTTTTGAAGCAGACAGACTGTAAACCAGCAAATGAATGGAGAAGTTTGAGGTTCTTTTGTGTTCACTCAAGAAGTCAAAAGCACTGAGGTCTGTTAGAATTCAGTGCAAAATTCCAGTTGTACTCAACTTCCACTGACAGTGTCATCCTTCTAGATCACAGAGAGTGAAGGAGAGACAACATAGAACTCAGTGAGGCAGCACGGAGGAGCCTCCGGGCAAAGGTGAAGAGGTGAGACTGTGTGTGCCTTTGGAGGAAGGAAGAGCCAGAGAAATAGGGAGACCTTGAAAACCAGAACAGATGGTATTGAGAAGGAGCAATACCCTCAAGGCCTAATGATTCAGGAGTTGGGACTGAGGGGACTGAGGCTGTGGACTGCAGACAAGGCGGTGGGGCCATTTCCTATCAGGAGCAGCCTTACTCTCATATAGGGGTAGAGCACTGTTCATTTTTGTGTCAGTTGAGAGGTTCTCTTCCCCTACTTCTCACTCTTACCAGCTTGCCTGACATTCCCACTGCTCTCTAATCCAATCATAATCTCATCTTATTTTAGATTAAGGTGTTGAATCACTTATTAAATGCAAATATTCCTGGGAAGGACACACAGCCCGATATCTGCACTTCATACCATAGACGTCATACATGAAACAAACAAAGAAACAAGCAATATATATATATTTGGCTCCACTGTGTGGCTTGTGGGATCTTAGTTCCCCAACCAGGGACTGAAGCAGGGCCCTTGGCAGTGAGAGCACGGAGTCCTAACCACTGGACCGCCAGGGGATGCCCTGATGTCATACATTTTTGAAAACATTTATTCTGTATACCTTCCATTCAACCATCCAGAAATCAGAGAATGACTGCACTCAGACAGAATCTCTGGAGTTTGAAATTTGGTCACGCTGACGTGGGGGAGAAACTGTTTCAGACGCTTATGTGAGTAGAACTAAATCCCTGTCCGTTATTTTTCCAAGCCCAGTGTCCATTCCCCTGCTGGTACAGCATTCTAGATTTCCTTTGGGAAATTACCCTACCCTCCCTCTCAGGCTAAGTGTCTAAGGGGGACATGTACTCTTGGGCCCTGGAGTTGGAGCATATGACCCTGCTCTGGCCAACATGAACACAGGGGTGGGTGTGATTCAAGTTAGGCCAATCAGAATGAATTTGATGGAGGAGAGGAACATTACTGAAAGAGCTTTCCTCTTTCTTTTGGTGGAACCCCTAGCATTCCAGGTGTACTGCTGCCACCAAGGGCCACCACACGGATTATGGGTAACACTGAGGGGAGGCAGAGCTGAGAGATGGGGTAAAACTAAGTCCAGACAACATTGTTTGAGTCCCAAGATCTAATAGTGCCTGAAATTTGCCCTATTCTTAGACTTTTCAATTAGGTGAGTCAATAAATTAATTTGTTTTGCTTAAGTCAGATTGAAATGGATTTCCAGTCAGTTTGCAACTGAAAAAGAGTTGCTATAGAATGAATATCTGTGGCCCGACACCATTCATATGTTGAAACGTAATGCCCATTGTGACGGTATTATGAGGTGGGATCTTTGTGAGGTGATCAGGTCACCCGACCTAATCGGGAACCACCCAGAGAGCTAAGCTCCTTGCTTCAGCCCTGTTAGGACACAGGGAGAAAACTGCCATCTAGGAACCAGGAAGCAGATTCTCACCAGACACCAAATCTGCTAGGTGCCTTGATCTTGTTTTCCCCTGTGAGAAAGAAATTTCTGTTGTTTGTAAGCTACCCAGTCTGTGGTATTTTGTTACAGCAGCCAAATGGACAAAGACAAGTATTGAGTGGCCCAGCATTCCACCCTGTTGTGTGCTGTGGATATGAAAAACGTTCACCTTTTCTTAGGAATCCAGCCCATATGCAAGATCCCTCAAGATGGGAACTTCCCTGGTGGGCAAGTGGTTGAGACTCCACGCTCCCAAGTCAGGGGGGCCGTGTTCAATCCCTGGTTGGGGAACTAGACCCCACATGCCACAACTAAAGATCCTGAGTGCCGCAACTAAGACCCGGTGCATCCAAATACGTAAATAAATAAATAACTATTAAAAAAAATCGCCATGATGTAGCCAGATCTAGGATACCTGTCTTTTTTTAAAAATTAATTAATTAATTAATTAATTTATTTATTTTTTATTTTTGGCTGTGTTGGGTCTTCTTTTCCTCGCGAGGGCCTTCTCCAGTTGTGGCAAGCGGGGGCCACTCTTCATCGCGGTGCGCGGGCCTCTCACTATCGCGGCCTCTCTTGCTGCGGAGCACAGGCTCCCGATGCGCAAGCTCGGTAGTTGTGGATGCCTGTCTTTATAGCTTAGCCATTGACTTCTTTAACTCCGGCAATTGCCTGATGACCTTCTTTCAGCAGCTCCAGCAGAGAGAAGCACAGCGGGGCTGCTTAAAAGGTAAATTCCAAAGGCTGATTATGCCAACAGCTAACCACAGTTAACTGCGGTAACCAAAGTTGGCCAGGGCAGTCCAGAGGCAGATGACCCACCCCAGTACTGAGGGCAGCTTTCCTGCAGTGCTAGACCCCAGAAAGAACCCACCACCAGTTCCTTACTGAGGTGGGAAATAACCCCGAGAAGCTTGGCTTTCTAAGTTTGGGACAACCAAGAAATGAGTCAGCTTTCTGTAGAAAACCCTCCTTCCCACAGTCTGTGATTCACAATCTCTACCAGGCCCCCACTCCCACCCCTACACCAGTAAGGGCTATGCATTTCTTTCAAGAGCACGATAATACCTTATATTTGAAAAGCCCTGAAGTGCTGTACCTCTTTCAAAGTACTTGTGCATTCATTATCTCATTAGGATACCAGATTTGCTATTTTTTCCTTTAGATTCATTTTTTTTTTTTAACTCAAATCCAGTGGAGAAATTCTGTACGTGGCTTTCAGTGAGCCTTGAGAGGAGAAAATAAGAATTTAATCCAAGAGCAAAGCTTTCCTAGAGCCGCAAATATAATCCTTTTCTCTCATGCCAAAAATAACAAGAGGGCAGAGGCTAGATTCTAGAGGAAAGAACACCGAGTGGCAGTTGAAACCTGGGTTCTAGTTCCAAATCTGCCACTAAGAAGCTGTGTGACTTACACAAGCCCCTTAATCTCTCTGGGCTTCAGTTTCTTCCTTTGTAAAATGGTGGCATTGAGCCTTTCTGGGGAGGTTGGCCTTGATATTTCCTGAAGGCTCTGAGCGTATATAGCTCTTGGGGAATAGAAGAGCCTAAAGGGACTAATTTATAAGCAAGTTGGCCCATTTTAATAAGGCCAGCTGCTCTTCTGGGATGTGCAGAAGAAAGCCCCTACCCAAGGTGCTAGGACCCATAGCACAGTACGACATAGAGCTGACAGGGCTGAGTCCCCAGAGACCCCCAAGGCCTCCCTCACAACAGCCTCTGATGGTGGTGGTTGGTTGGTGGTGGTTAGTTGGTTAAATGAAGGGTGAGCCCCTGACTACCACTCACAAAGTGCTGGCCTCCTGATTGATCAGGAAACCCTGTGGCCTGTGGAGACACAGATGTCAGTATGATTCTTAGAACAGAAAGGAAGTGGAGCCCTGGTATTTTCCTAGAGACGTGGCCTGTGTAGGGCTTAGCCGGCCAGGGTGGTAGGCCCCACTTAGCAAACAGAGACCAGCCCAAGAATTTTTCTTGCTGAGTTCAACCTTCTCTTTACAACCCTTTCCTCCAGCAAACACTACTCTGCCCAGCGGGGAGGTGAATGGATCCCTAACCCCCGTGGGCCCTGAGGTATGACTCTGCTCTCCGATATATCCTGGCTCATCCTTCCTTTTCCAATGACGGCTTTGAGAGACTGGGATGTCAGTGATTTATCTCCCCCGTGCCTGAATTATGCGTCCTTTGAGAGCAAGGACTGCAGTACATCAGAGTGCCTCCTCCGTTACTCGGCGCGGCTTTGGCTCTAAGCCTGCCTGCAGCCTGTCCCCCACCCCCAGCAAAAAGACAAAATGAGGCAAACAGCTGCCACCACCACGAACAACAGCAAAACCCCTAACCATCCCGCTCTGTATCTCGTCCTCAGGAAAATTTTCTTTGTTCCCAAAACTAATTTTCAAGCTAAAGTGCTGATAGCTGCTAAGGCTTATTAATTACCCACTCCCTGTCACTGCTCCAAATATGTATTTGCATTTTAACAGGGACATTGGATCCAATTTGTCAGAAACAATCCCATTAAAGGAACAACTTGTTTCAGGGTCCAGCATGAGACCTATGATGGGAGATATTTTTGTGCTTGAGGAAGGGCGTTTTCAGTCCTTCCAGTTACCGAAAGGAGGCTGGGTACTGTGAGGTCAGCGCTGTTGGAGGGCAGCCTGGTCAGTCAGGACTTGCCCTGAGCCAGCAGTGTCATCCTATACATAATCAGACCTGCAATTTTAATAGCCAGAACAAAATCTGCCACATTGCCTTTGCCAGCCTCCCTGCATTTCCTAATGTTATTTTGTTGTTTCTGGGATCTTCTGTCTTTCTCCTTAAATCCTGGCCCAGCCTCAGATGCCCCTGGCTCTGTATGGGCTGTACTTCCTGATGCTGGGATGTGGAATCTTGGCATCCTCTGAGAACTCCTCAGATTCCTGTGCCCTGTGCCCCTCCACACACCAATCCTATGCCCTTTATAGACTCTCCTGCTCCCCTAATCCCAGGACATCATGGCCTGAGCTTAAAACGGGACCAGAGAAAGGGACCATGATCCCATTAAGTAAAACCAAATTTGTATTAATCCCAGGAGACCAGCTGAGTTGCCAGAGCTTCCAGTTCTGCATTACAAAGGTACAACTTTCTATCCCAGTTGTTTGCGGACTGTGAGTTTTGGCTCCAGGCCAGTACTCTCTGCCACTCACCTCTGTCCCACCCCACTCCCCATAACAAGGTTGAGAATGTCCCTGTGAACAGGAGCTGGCCAGTTCCCTCAACTTGGAAGTCAGCTTGATTCTTTGAGGGGAAGGGTTAGAAGGGTCAGACCCAGCTCGGGGACATCCTTAAGTGATCAGATGCTCAGAGTTTTGCTGGCCTGTTTTGGTGTTCATATACAAACATAGGCAAACTATGAAAGAGTTTGCACTGATGTATAAAATGTGGTGGCTAAGCTAAAGTAATAATGCAAATAAACAAATATAAGGAAGGTTAAAATGTCTCTTAAGTTTAGAATTCTAAAATAACACAGAGTCCCATGGGAAAACCAATACCACCCCATCCACTGTCCTTTCCCACTTCCACAGCCTTGGGGGTGAGTCTTGGAGCCAAGGAGAAGGGAAAGAGCCAGCTCTCTTCCAGTCCCTGATTCATCCTGCCTGGATCTGCGTGGCCCATGCCTAAACTCGTTGGTTAGAAATGTGGTCACTTCAGTTATCTCCTGTCCATTCATCTTGCCCTCTCTTCTTCCTGATGTTGATTTAGTGGACGACACAGTAAAAGCCATGGTGAGCCCTCTGGAGAGGAGAAGCACCACAGATCTTTGTTAGGTCACAATGTAGAGATTAGTGATTAGCCTCATTAATGATTAACGATGAAGCAACTATGGGGTCCATGTAAAAGGAGATATTACTGAAAAGAAAGGAGAAAGAGGGAAGGCTAGGGCTGAGGCTGAAGGAAATCTACCAACCAGTGAAGTGCAATCATCACCTGAGAAAGGTCATCCCTCAGCTGTGTCTGTGGTTGAAGTAGATTCTTGCACCTGGGTGGATCCAGGCAGACCTTGCCCAGCAATAAAACTGGAGCAGCCAAACCGACTTTCTTCCTAACCCCACTTATTTTATACGAAAGGAGCTTTATCATCATCTCTAGGCTTCCAAAACCTCACCACTCTTTCCCAGCTTATTATCCCTGAACCAGCCTTGGGCTAACATGGGCTATGGAAAAGATTCTTCTCTCAGTTCTTTGACTCACACACTTGCCAGCAACAGTCTATGACTGCCAGCACCAAAAGGGCAGAGTGACTCTGGGTCAGCTTTGCTTCATGCAAAAATAAAATATAGAAATCCAGATATTTTCCTCAAATGATTAATTTGGGAGGTGATTATGTATTTGTTATTATTTATTTATTTATTTACAAAAGCAAATAAATGCTTTGAAGTGTTTCCTCAAAGAAACACTCTGAAGTGTTTCTTCAGCTTTTCTATGGTTCTGGGTTTTTTGGTTGTTGTTGTTGTTTTTCTTTTACTTTATTGAAGTATAGTTGATTTACAGTGTTGTGTTCATTTCTTCTGTACAGCAACGTGACTCAGTTATACATATATATATTCTTTTTCACATTCTCTTCCATTATGATTTATCACAGGATATTGAATATAGTTCCCTGTGTGGTTCTGTTTTTTTTTTTTAATTGTCATTGGTATAAAATTATATAATCACTTTACAAAAAACTTGGGAAAAAACTGAAAAAAGGAAACAATCCTACATGACCCCCCACCCTCTTAATGCATCTATCACATGCTAGCATTTAGAGATTTTCTTTCTTATCTTTTCTCCTATACACATTTTCCCTTCTAAACATTAAAAGGATTGTTTTGTTTTAAATTTGAAAAAAAAAGTACTTCAGGTACATGATAAAAAATGTAAAGTAAAAAGTAACAATCTCTCTCCTCCAGCTTTATCCCCAGTGACCGCTGTCAACTCTTATATATCTTTTCAGGAAATAGCTTTTTATATAGGGTGCGTGGCTGGGTTGGCATGTGCTGTGCGGGGCTAGGGGTAAGCAGTAGATTTGCTCCTATTTGGAGTATGGGCACCTGAACCATGTGAGCAGCCCCTCCTTAGTGTCAGAACTGTAATATGTAAAATTTGGGAGCTGCAAGGGATGGTGTTTCTGGACATGTAACTAAAATAAGAGACAAAAAGAACTGTAGAGAGAGCCCGGGTGCTATTAGGAATTCTGGATGTAGCTCTTTCTGAGCTTGATCCATGACCCTGGCCTTCCTATGATTTAATTGTTTGACCTTTCTCAAAGTTCATGACCAATAAATTTCCTGTCTGCTAAAATTTATTTGAATTGGGTAGATGTCATGTGTCAACAAATTAGCAATTCATCATAAGCATTTTTCTTTCTCTGTACAGTCTTCATGTCCATACTTTTTCTTCCAGTTTTATTGAGATATAATTGACATAGCACTGTATAAGTTAAAGGTGTACAACAGAATAATTTGACTTGCATACTTGATAAAATGATTATCACAATAGGTTTAGTGAGCATCCATCATCTCATATAAATACAAAATTAAAGAGATAAGAAAAAATACATATTTTTCCTTGTGATGAGAACTCTTAGGATTTCCACTCTTAACAATTTTCATATATAACATTATAATTAACATTAACAGCAGTGTTAATTATATTATCATATCATACATTACATCCCTAGTACTTATTTATTTTATAACTGAGAGTTTGTACCTTTTGACTGCCTTCATCCAATTCCCGCCTCCCCTTCCACTCCCCACCTCTGGTAACTACAGATCTGATCTCTTTTCTATGAGTTTGTTTATTTGCTTGTTTGTTTGTCTTTGAAGTATAATTGACCTACAACACAATGTTACTTCCTGTTACACAACATAGTGGTTCCATATTTCTATACATTTCAAAAAGATCACCATGATAAGTCTAGTTACAATGTCACCATACAAAGATATTACATAGTTATTGACTATATTCTCCACACTGTATATTTCATGCCCATAACTCATTTATTTTGCAACCGAGATTTGTATCTCTTAATCTTTCTCACCTATTTATTTTCTCCCCCCACCTCCCTCCCCTCTGGCAACCACGTTTCGTTCTCTGTATCTATAACCCTGTTTCTCTTTTATTATGTTTGTTCATTCATCTTTCTCTGACTTATTTCACTTAATATAATACCCTCTAAGTCCATCCGTGTTGTCGCAAATGGCAAGATTTCATTCTTTTTTATGGCTGAGTAATATTCCAATGTGTATATGTACATATGTATTTATATGTGTATATACACACTCACATATACACATTTTCTTTGTCCATTCATGTATGGATGGGCACTTAGGTTGCTTTCATATCTTGGCTATTGTAAATAATGCTGCAATGAACACGGGTGCATATATCTTTTCGAACTAGTGTTTTCATTTTCTTTGGGTAAATACTCAGAAGTGCAACTGGCAGATCATATGGTAGCTCTATTTTTGATTTTTTGAGGAATCTCCATACTGTTTTCTGTAGTGGTTGCACCAATTTACATTCCCACCAACAGTGCACAAGTGTTTCTTTTTCTCCACATCCTTGCCTTGTTATTTGTTGTCCTTTTGATAATAGCAGTTCTGACAGGTGTAAGGTGATATCTCGTGGTTTTGATTTGCACTAATCATTCCCTAATTAGTGATGCTGAGCGTCTTTTCACATGCCTGTTGGCCATCTGTAAGTCTTCTTTGGAAAAATGTCCATTCAGATCCTCTGCCGATTTTTTAATCAGGTGGTTTATTTTTTTGATGTGGAGTTGTATGAGTTCTTTGTATATTTTGGATATTAACCCCTTACTGGGTATATTGTTTGCAAATGTCTTCTCCCATTCAGTAGGTGGCCTTTTTGTTTTGTTGATAGTTTCCTTCACTGTGCAAAACTTTTTAGTTTGATGCATTCTGTTTATTTATTTTTGCTTTTGTTTCCCTTGCCTGAGTAGACATATCCAAAAAAATATTAATTAAGTTCATGTCCATAATTTTTAAGGATAAACGATAGCAACAAGCAACAAAAAGAAAAAATAGATAAATTGTACATTATCAAAATTTAAAACTTTTGTGCTTCAAAGGACATTATCAAGAAAGTGAAAAGATAATCCACAGAATGGGAGAGAAATTTTTTGCAAATCCCAGACATGATAAGGGACTTGTACCTTAGAATATATTTTAAAATCTCACAATTAAATAATAAAAAGACAGAAAAACCCAATTTAAAAATGGGCAAAAGATTTGAATAGGCACTTCTCCAAAGGAGGCATACAAATGGCCAATAAGCACACGAAAAGATGCTCAATAGAGAAATGCAAATCAAAACCACAACAAGATACTACTTCACACTCACTAGGATGGCTGTATCAAAAAAACAAATAATAACAAGTGTTAGTGAGGATGTCGAGAAATTGGAACCCTCATATACTGCTGGTGGGAATGTAAATGGTACAAGTTGCTTTGGAAAATAGTGTGGCAGTTCCCCAAAAGTTTGAACATGGAGTTACCATATGACCCGGCAATGCCACTCCTCAGTATATACCCAAGAGAAATGAGAACATGTCCACACAAACATTTGCACATGAATGTTTAGCAGCACTATTTATAATAGCTAAAAGATAGAAACAACTCAAATGTCCATCAGCTGATGAATGGATAAACAAAATATGATGTATCCATACAGTGAAATATTATTCAACAATAAAAAGAAATGAAGTACTGAAACACTACAAATTGGATGAACCTTGAATACTTTATGTTGAGTGAAAGAAGCCAGACACAAAGGATCACATATTGTGTGATTCCATTTGTATGAAATATCTAGAATAGGCAAATCAATGGAGACAGAAAGTAGATTTGCCTAGGGATGGGAGATTGAAGGGAAATGGGGAATGACTGCTAATGGGGGTGATGAAACTGTTCTAAAACTGCACTGATGGTTGTGAAACTCTGTGAATATACTGAAAACCATTGACTTGGACACTTTAAATGGGTGAATTGTATGATATGAGAATTATGATAAAACTGTTATTTTAAAAAATAGCCTATTGAGTGGCTATGTCAATGGGATTATTTACATAGTGGTCAGGTACAAACTGTTCCTCTATTATTTATAGTACTCTGTGTTTCATATCATTTAACAAATATTTACTGAGCATCAGATGTGTTGGGAATATAAAAAAGCAGAAGAGCATCGCATGCCCCAGCCAAGGAGGCAGCACTCGTACACGGAAGGTAAGTAACTGGGCAAAGCAGAACATAATAAATGCTGCTGGATTCAGAGGCAGGCTTGCTGTCACAGGCTTTGCACCCTAAGGAAGGCTTCACTGAGAATGGAAAACACTGAATCTTGAAGATAAATGGCGAGAAACAAAATATAACAGTTATCATTTGTCGAGCACTTACCCTGGTGGGCACTCTTCTAAATATAACACATAGAGGGTGGAACTTTCAGAATGGCAGGGCAAGGAGTTAGGTGGATCCTCTCCCCAGCAAAACAACAACTTAACTGGTAAAAACTGGAAGACAAAACACACTCTGTCATTTAAAAATCACTTGAAATTGTTCCAAGAGCATAGAGCAAACAGAAAAATATTATACAAGAAACCCACATTTTAGGAAGAATGATGAGAGTCTATGGCCTTTGAGCCATGACCCATTATTCCCTTAGCCTGCCTCTCCCAGCCCCTTGTTACAGAAGCTCTCCCAGGGAGCTCTGCTCTTAACAAGAAGATTCATCCCAGCTCCCAGTCTGTGGCTACAGTTTCACCCCGGGAGAAGCAGACTGTCAGAACTTCCATGCCCCTAGTTCTCTGTTGTGGAAACTCTATTACAGGCATGGCAGGCTGAGAATACTGGGGCCCCATCTCTCCATCCCTCCCCCAAGCCAGTTTGTAGAGTGGGGTTCTAAACCAGGAGGAACAGGCAGAGAAGATCAGTATCTTCCATCCTCCACCCCATCCCCTCACAGAGCAGCATGTTGCTCCAGGAAAAATGGGGCCCCACCCCCAGCTCTGATGCAGTGGCACACGGGTTCTGCCAAGGAGGAAAAGCAACTCAGAAGGACAAAGAGCTTCAGAACTCCGCTTGAGACTGTATTGGAACAGAGCCTGGAGAAAACTCTGCCTAATGGTGTTGTGGAAAACAACAGAGATCTTGATGTAGAGCAATTAAGAGGAGCTGGTTGCTCCATGATACAAGCAAAACGGCAGAGTGGCTAGAAAGTTAATAGAGAACCAGGGAAAGAAGAAGCCCATAAGAGCCTTCCTGGAAGCCCATTCGACACTAGGGATCAAGCAGGCTGAGCACACGTGCCTAGCTGCTCCCACTCAGGGGCAATCAGGGCAGGGGATGGGGCAGACTGGAAAACTTCCCCAAGCCACACACTGGCTGTTAACACAGGGCCCCTTATCGCACAATGGGCTTAAACACAACCTCTGACCAAACAGTGACTGAACAATAAGCTACTCCGACCAGGGGCAGCTCCTCGGAAATTAGTCTTAAAAGTAAAATCACACTCATCCCTGGCAGTTGGGATGACTGTGGGCATGCCTGAGGCTGCACCCTATCAGGAGTGATCAGAGAGGGAACATCTAAGCTGCTAGGTGCTGGACAAACATGGGTCAAAAAAGTAAACTCCCTGAGTGTGACAGCAGCCTCCAAGCCAAACAC